>NC_142867.1:141714700-142025500 GCF_051225735.1 Oryctolagus cuniculus | reverse complement strand
TTATTAAAAGTAAAATATACATGGGGCTGGCACTGTGGTGCAGTAGGTTAATCCTCTGCCTGTAGTGCTGGCATCCCATATGGGTGCTGGTTTGTGTCTGCTCCTCTTCCAATCCAGCTCCCTGCTGATGGCCTGGGAAGGCAGTGGAAGATGGGCCAAGTGCTTGGGCCCCTGCAACCCATATGGGAGACCTGGAGGAAGCTCCTGGCTCCTGGCTTCGGATAGGCCCAGTTCCAACAGTTGCAGCCATTTGGAGAGTGAGTCAGAGGATGGAAGACCTTTCTCTTTGCCTCTCCCTCTTTCTGTCTGTAACTCTCTCTCAAATAAACAAATAAATCTAAAGAAAAAAGGAAAATACGCAGTGAATTACCATTATCTATAGGCACCCTGCTGTGCAATGCAACAACAGAACTTCATATAGCTACCTAAGACTAACAGAACCAAAATTAATCAGCCTGTCCTCACGCCTCTCCCTCCTACTCTCCCCAGTTGCTGGTAGCTATTACTTTGCTCGCAACTTTTTTGTTCTTAAAACTTTTATTCATTTATTTGAGAGAGAGATAGAGACAGACAGAGAGAGTAAGAACCGGCTCCTATGCACTGGTTCGATTCCCCAAATACCTGCAATGGCCAGGGCTGAGGCCAGAGCTGGGGATCCAGTGGCTGAGTATCACCACCGCTGCATCCCAGGATCTGCACTGGCCTGTAGCTAGAATAAGGGGCTGGAGCCGGGAATGGAACTCAGGTTCCCCGAGCGCTAAGTGCCTGCCCCTCCTCTCAGCTTCTGTGAGGTCAGCTTTCTGAGAGTCCACATGAGAGAGATCATGTGGTACTTGTGCTTCTGTGCCTGGCTTATTCCACTTAACACAATGGCCTCCAGTTCCATCCATGTTGTTGCAAATGACAACATTTCATCGTTCTGATGGCTGGATAGCATTGCACTGTGTATATGCAACACATTTTCTTTGCCCACTCATCGGTGGATGGATACTTACAATGTTTCCATCTCTTGTCTATTGTGAACAATGCTGCAGTAACCATGGGAGTATGGATGTCTCTTTGACAGAGTGATTTAATTTTCCTTGGCCATATACCTAGTGTTGGGGCTGTTGGAAGATATGGTAGTTCTAGTCTGAGTTTTTTGAGGAACCCCCATACTATTTTACTTAATGGTTGTACTAATTTACATTCCCACCAGCAGTGTGCAAAGGTTCCCTTCTCTTCCTTTTCACTAACACTTTTATCTTTGTCTTTTTGGTGACAACTAACCCACCTGGAGAGAGGAGATATCCTGTTGTGGTTTTGATTTGCACTTCCCTGATGATGAGAATTTTTTTTTAATGTACCTCTTGTGCATTTGTACGTCTTCCTTTGGAAAATGTCTTTTTAGACCTACTGTCCATTTTTAAATTGAATTATTTGAGTTTTATTTTGCTATTGAGTTAGGATCTTCGTCTATTCTAGTTATTGGTCCTTTGTCAGATGTAAAGCTTGCAAGTATTTTCTTCCATTCTGTAGGTTGCAATCTTGCTTGTTTCCTTTGCTGTACAGATTTTTAGTTCGATGCAATTCCATTTGTCTATTTTTCACCTCTGTTTTGTCTACTTTTGGGATCTGATCCAAAAAAGCTTGCCCTTTCCAATGTCCTGAAGCATTTTCCCTGTTTTCTTTCAGATGTTTCACCGTTTCCGCTCTCACGTTTAGGTCTTCAGTCCATTTTGATTTGGTGTTTGTGTATGGTGATAGAGAAGAAGGTTGTCTCATTCTTCTGTGTGTGGATGTCCAGCTGTCCCAGCACCACTTACTGCAGAGACTGTCCTTTCTCCAACGCGTGCTCTTAGTGCCTTTATCAAAGACGAGCTGGCTGGAGATGTATGCTTTAGGCTTTAGGCTCTCTGTGGGTGTAGGTCCATTTCATGCTGTTATAATTCGTGCAGCTTTAGAGCATAAAGTCAGGTGGTGTAATGCTTCTTTTTGCTCAAGATTGCACTGGCTGTTTGGGGTCTTCTGTTGCTTACTCATAAGTTTTGAGCACTTAAGATCCACTTTTGTAGTGAGTCTTCTATTAGGGAACTTCAAAAAGTTCATGCAAGCATGGAATTAAAAAATAAGTATGTTTTGGACCACAAAAAATTGAAATCCATGCATTTGAAGGACCTCAAAAATTTCATGCAAAATGCATACTATGAGCAAACTGGGAACGGATTGCAAAATTTTTGCACCAAAGTAAGTTTATCCTTAATTCCATTTCCCCTAAACTTTCTGAAATACACTCATAAGACACAGTTGCTCCTCTGTATTTGTGGGTTCCACAGTCACCAATTCAACCAAACATGGATTGAAAGTGTTTGAAAACAATACTGGGGCTGGAGCTTTGGCATAGTGGATTGACACTCTGGCTTGAAGCACCGGCATCCCATATGGGCGCCAGTTCAAGACCCAGCTGCTCCACTTCCAATCCAGCTCCCTTCTATGGCCTGAGAAAGCAGTGGAAGATGGCCCAGGCCCTTGGGCCCCTGCACCCGTGTGGGAGACCTGAAAGAAGCTCCTGGCTCCTGCGTTTGGAATGGCCCAGCTCCGGCTGTTGTGGCCACTTGGGGAGTGAACCATCGGATGGAGGACTTCTTTCTCTTTCTCTCTCTGCCTCTCCTCTCTCTGTGTAACTCTGACTTTCAAATAAATAAATTAATCTTAAAAAAAGATTAAAAAAATACTGCTTCTATTTACATGTAGTAATCTAGAGACAATTTAAACTATATGGGAGGAAGTGTGTAGGCTCTGTGCAATACTCTATCATTTTATATGAAGGACTTCAGCGTCCGTGGACATTGGTATCCTCAGAAGGTTCTGGAACCTATCCCCTGTCAATACTGATACTGATATATACCAAGCATAGTGACCAGTAGTCATCACGCTGCACAAAAGACCTCCTGACTTTATTCCTCCTGCCCAATCCTTTGCCCAACATCCCACGGGCGTCCCCCACATTGGTCTCTGACGAGCCTCTTCTCTCCCCTCCTTGACTGCTGAGAGGGGTCCCCTCCTGCACAGCCTGTCAGTGCTTCCCTGAGGGGGAGATGCCCACCAAGGTGGAAGGTGTTTATTGCTCTCTGCCTAGATTTAACAGGCAGGGAGCAGGAGCAGCTGTGTGGCACCTGATGTCGGTGTGTGAATGTTGCCACCCAAAAGCAGAGAGCTGGTTTCAGGATGGAAAGTGTTGGCATGCCATTTGTGACCGAGCCAACCTAAACACCTTTCCTATAGAAACCCCCAACATCCTGCCCAAGAAAGCCACCGACCTAAATGAGAAGGATTAGACAGCTCCTGATAGTTGGATATGTTTAAGACGAGAGCAAGGTGGAAGCAATACCTTCAGTGCGTGTGGGCCTCACGGCTGCAGCCACAAGAAGGTGCCGGAGTGAGAAGATTATAGCCAGGAAGAGGGAAATACCTGTGTCCATGGTCTGGCGGGAAAGAGGAAGTGAGTGATTGGAGCGGTCCAGGCTGGCAGAGCGGGCAGCCTGAAATAAAATCTCCCTTCAGCTTCTATTCAGGCCTCCTGATGGCAGGGTTTGGGCATGGGGGGCAGGCTGGCCAGGACTCCCCAGGCAGGGAAATTGCTACTGTACAAGATGGACTCGCACACAGCTGTGACTTGCTGTGCTGGCTACAGGGGACCTGGGCCCCAGCATTAATAGGAACCTGGGGGACTTTCCCATTGTTCTGGGAGTGGGTTTGGAGTGGGCTCCACGGCTGCCGAAATAGCGACTTCCTGCCCTCTGCTTGTACAGAAGGACCCCTTCCTGCCGGGGACTTTGGAGGCAAGGCTGGCCTGCACTTTTTACCTTTGTGAAAGTGTTTGCAGAGCCCAAGGAGGGACACCACGCTGTCCCCACTACTCCGGGAGCGTCTAGGGCTCCTGTCCTCAGCGGCTCACGGCTCTGTGGGAAAACAGCGGAGCGTGGGACAACAAGCTAAACAGCCCTGAAGACAGCGGGCGCTGAGGCAGACCAGGGAGTGCTTTTCTGCCCCATGAATGCTTCTGAAATCTCAACGTCCCGTCAGGCAGAAGTAACGCTCATCAACTAGAATTTTATTTAACAGAAGTGAATGACGCAAGGTATTGGGGCACCAACGTTGCTCACTTCAGTTTGGGTATTTTCAAAGGTAGAACTCAACAAATTTGATTTATGTGAACATGTGGGAGTTTTAATCTTTATGAGTTAGTAAACTACAGCCTACTTTAAATGTATGTACTTGGGGCCGGCGCTGTGGCCCTGCCTGGGAGGCCAGCATCCCTTATGGACTCTGGTTCCTCTCCTGGCTGCTCCACTTCTGATACAGCTCCCTGCTAACACACCTGGGAAAGCAGGGGAATATGACTTAAGTACGTGGGCCTCTGCAACCATGTAAGAATCTTGGATGAAGCTCTTGGCTTCATCATGGCCCAGCCCTGGCTGTCCCAGCCATTTGGGGAGTGAACCAGTGGATGGAGGGTCTTTCTCTGTAACACTGACTTTCCAATAAATAAATGATTTTTTTATAAGATTTATTTATTTATTTGAGAGGTAGAGAAAGAGAGAGAGGTCTTCCATCCAATGGTTCACTCCCCAATTGGCCACAATGGCCGGAGCTGGGCCGATCTGAAGCCAGGAGCTTCTTCTGGGTCTCCCATGCGGGTGTAGGGGCCCAAGGACTTGGACCATCTTCCACTGCCTTCCCGGGCCACAGCAGAGAGCTGGACTTGAAGAGGAGCAGCCGGGACTAGAATCGGTGCCCATATGAGATGACAGCACCACAGGTGGAAGATTAACTTAGTGTGCCACGGCACTGGCCCTGGCAAAATAATTTTTAAAAAAATAGAGATTATTTATTTATTTGAAAGGTAGAGTGACAAAGAGAGAGGGAAAGAGAGATATCTTCCATGTGGGTGGCAGGGGCCCAAGCACTTGGACCCTCTTCCTCTGCCTTCCCAGGCACGTTAGCAGGGGCCTGTAAGGAAAACGAAATAACCAGGACTCAAACCCACATTTGAATATGGGATGCTGGCATTGTAGGTGGTGGCTTAATCCACTGTACCACTGTGCCAGCCCCAATGCTTTTAACTTGCATTTTTATTAGTGCTTATTCATCTGTTACTGTCTCAACTCCATAGACAAGGAAATGATGCTTGGAGCATTCTAGAAACTACCCAAGGACCCACTGCCAGTGACTTGTGGGGAGTGGAGAGTGGAACCCAGACCTGGATGTGTCTTGTCCAGCTGAGCCCCTGCAGTCATCTGCTTTTTGTTTTTTAACTCCTATAACAAGATACTCCAGGCAGGCTACCTGTATAAAGAAAAGAGGTAGTGGCCAGCATTGTGGTGTGACAGGTAAAGCTACCCACCTGCAACTCTGACATCCCATTTGGGCACAGGCTTGAGTCCCAGCTGCTCCACTCTGATCCAGCTCCCTGTTAACGGCCTGGAAAAAGCAGCAGAAGATGGCTCAAGTGTTTGGGTCCCTGGCGCCTACATGGGAGACCCAGACGAAGCTCCTGGCTTGAGCATGGCTCAGCCAGGGCTGTTATAGCCATTTGGGGAGTGAACCAGGGGAGGGAATCAATCTCTCTCTCTCTCTCTCTCCCCCTGCCTTTCAAATAAATAAATAAATAAATAATTTTTTTTTTATTAAAAAAAAAGATCTATTTACCCTCAATTCTGGAGGTTCAAGGGCACAGTGCCTACATCAGCTTGACACTGGTGAGAAGTTCATGGTAGATGGCATCCCATAATAAGAACAGCTAGAAAATGGGAGCAGCTGGGGTCCCAGACCCCTCCTGGGGTCTGCACCTCAGTGACCTAAAGGCCTCTCCCACCTCCCACTTCTACACTGAGGACCAGGCCTCCAGGGGGACAAACTACAGCAGCCCCCATCCCTACAACACTGCCACCACTGTTGGCCACAGACACCCGGGCCATCTTCCTCTGCCTTCCCAGGACATCAGCAGGGAGCTGGATTGGAAGTGGAACAGCTGGGACTAGAAGCAGTGCTTATATGGGATGCTGGCATCACAGGCAGCAGCTTAATCCACTGTGCCACAGTGCTGCCTCCATGACTCTCTTTCCAAAAAGGAAGAAAAGAGGCAAGTCTGGGGCACTAGAGTTCCAATGCCACATATCACTGTCATGAACCTTCTGGTACCGGACACCACGGGAGTGGAGAGAAGCAAATGTCTTTCTGTTGGAGGCAGGGACCTCCAGAGCAGAAGCTGAGACAGAATGTGGGGTGCCAGATATTTATTGGGGATCAACACCTACCTGCTGAGAGCAAGGGAGATGTCAGGATTGGCAGAATTTGCCCCACCATCCAGAACCAAGACTCATACAGCCAGTCCAGGGGCGCACTGGAGCAAGCACTGTCCATTGCACACCAAGTGAGCCTCACTGGGGAGAAGAGGCAGAGCAGGTGGCTGACCCTGCAGGAGCTGACAGCTGGACAGGTGCACCTGTCCCAGTGCTTCTTGCATTTCTGCAAGGGATGGCTTGTGGTGTTCAGAAAAGGAGTATTTGGGGCTGTGCAGGGGGTATTTTGAAGTCAGAGAGGGAAGCCGTGAGAGTGATGAGAATTTCTGTTCTTTCCTCCCCTAAATAATGTCAGAAAACATGCATCCTACAGAAAGAGCCCACAGGAAGGAGGAGGGAGGTGTGAAGGCCTGCTTGCCTGGAGGCAGTGAACCCGTGGTCGGTGCAGTGCTCACCTGTGATTTATTGATTTATTTGAAAGTCAGAGTCACAGAGAAAGAATGACACATGCACAAAGATAGAGAGGTCTTCTCTCTGCTGGTTCACTCCCCAGATGGCTGCAATAGCCAGGACAAAGCCAGAGCCTGGAACTCCATCTTGGTGGCCCACATGGCTGCGGGGCCCCAAGCACTTGGGCCATCTTCTGCTGCTTCCCCGGGTGCACTAACAGGGAGCTGGATTGGAAGCGGGGAGCCAGGACTTGAACCCATGCCCCTGTGGGATGCCCGTGCCGCAGACAGAGGTTTAACCTGCTATACCACAGTGCCAGCCCCCTATGTTCTTTTTTTTTTTTTTTTAAGATTTTATTTATTTACTTGAGAGGCAGAGTTACAGACAGTGAGAGGAAGAGACAGAGAGAAACGTCTTCCGTCCGTTGGTTCACTCCCCAAATAGCCACAACGGCCAGAGCTGGGCCAATCCGAAGCCAGGAGCCAGGTGCTTCTTCCTGGTCTCCCATGTGGGTGCAGGGTCCCAAGGACTTGGGCCATCTTTCACTGCTTTCCCAGGCCACAGCAGAGAACTGGATTGGAAGAGGAGCAGCCAGGACTAGAACCGGCGCTCATATGGGATGCCGGCGCTGCAGGCGGAGGATTAACCAAGTGAGCCATGGCGCCAGCCCCACTATGTTCTTTATCAAAACAGTCATCACCTGTCCATATGCTGACCTTTCAGAATTCAGAAGGAAGAAGGAAGGGAAGCAAGGTGCACCCACACATTTCTTAGAAACTGGAATCAGTTGCTCTGTAACTGAAACTAGATGTGTTGTGGCTGCTGGGTGTGACAACATGGACTGCTTTGCCAAATAGGTTACGTGGCAGACATTGCCATGGACCGAATGAGCTACGTCTGCAATGCCAAGCTTTTGATGAAAATGTAGTTAAAGCATGTGATGAGATAAAATAATCTTATTAAAAATTGCGTTGGCTGGAGGGAGGCAGGCAGAGCCACTGCTCATGGTGGCTGGACTTCTTGCATAGGTGATGAAACGGTTCTGGAATGGGCCATGGTGGTTGCACAACTCTGGGAAAATACTAAAACCCACGAAACCAGTACACTTGAAAGGGGTGACTTTTATGGTATGTGAATTATATCTCCATTTGAAAAAGCAAAAACTTTGCATTGGCAAAGCTACAGCCAACGCAGTTGGACCAAGAGGGCTCTGGGTAAACAGAGGAGCAGGTAGAATTAGCCGTCAGCGGAGAGGTTTTGGTGCAGCCTTTTGGGGATCTTTCCCAGGATCAGGGCAGAGTTCATGACTGGGTGACCAACACGTTTGCACGTCTCTTGGTTTCCACTTCTTTTCTTTGCACGACACTGAAGGAGGACCTAATGGATTTGTCAGCTGGCTGGTTGTTCCTAATCTCTGATAATAGACTGTTATGTAATTTTTGGCATCATAAAACTCCTCTCATTCACATGTTGATTTCTGGGAGAATAAGGCTTCTTTTCTTTCTGTTCCTTTTCTTTTCCTTTCTTTTCTTTTTAAAGATTTATTTCTTTATTTGAAAGTCAGAGTTAAACAGAGAGAGTAGGAGAGTCAGAGAGAGAGAGAGAGAGAGGTCTTCCATCTGCTGGTTCACTCCCCAATTGGCTGCAACAGCCGGAGCTGCACTGATCCAAAGCCAGGAGCCAGGAGCTTCTTCTGGGTCTCCCACGTGGGTGCAGGGCCCAAGCACGTGGGCCATCTTCTACTGCTTTCCCAGGCCATAGCAGAGAGCTGGATTGGAAGTGGAGCAGCCAGGTCTCGAACCGGTGCCCCATATGGGATGGGGAACAGTGGGAACAGACGGGATTGACACCAGACCCTATCTTGTTCTAGTGATAATTCTCATTCACGGACACATCAGCTACTTAGGAAAGCAGCTTCTTCATTCCCTGTGAAAATGTGTAAGACTTATGCACGGTGTTCTGACCAGTTATGGGAATTGACATTCGATCTGGAAGAAGCTTAGTGCTTGGCCTGGTGGCTGAAATGCCAGACATGATGACTGCCTTCCAAGTCAGAGCACTGGGTTCAAGTCCTGGTTCTGCTCCCAGTTCCAACTTCCTGCGGATGAGCACCCTGGGAAGTGATGATGACGGCTCAAGTACTTGGGTCCCTGCTACCACAATGGAGACCTGACTCCTGGTTTTGGCCTGGCCCGGCCCCAGGATGTTACAGGCATTGGGTGAATGAATCAGCAGATGGGACCTTTGTCTGTCTGTCTGTCTCACTGTATCTCCTTGCCTCTTAAATACATTTTAAAAATTATAAAAAGAATAAAGCTCAAAAGTGAAAAAAGAAAGTTGCTTAAAAGACAATCTTGGCCAGTGCCACGGCTCACTAGGCTAATCCTCTGCCTTGCGGCGCCGGCACACCGGGTTCTAGTCCCGGTCAGGGTGCCGGATTCTGTCCTGGTTGCCCCTCTTCCAGGCCAGCTCTCTGCTGTGGCCCGGGAGTGCAGTGGAGGATGGCCCAGGTCCTTGGGCCCTGCACCCACATGGGAGACCAGGAGGAAGCGCCTGGCTCCTGGCTTCGGATCGCCGTAGCGGCCACTTAGGGGTGAACCAATGGAAAAGGAAGACCTTTCTCTCTGTCTCTCTCCCTCTCACTGTCTAACTCTGCCTGTCAAACACAAACAAACAAACAAACAAACAAACAAAAAACTAGACAATCTTGCAGTAAGTCAATTAAAATTTTAGTGTAGTTATATATTTTTGTGGACAGAAAAGAATAATGATAATCACTTATGAAAAAGAAACAAATTCCAAATCTGGCAGTGTATGAAAATTACTAAGAAGTACAAAGAGTGAGCGCAAACCCGAATTCACAGGGAAAACAAAATAAAGATGACTTTTATATATTTTAAAAGTTGATAGTGGTGAGTATAGAATTCCTCCCTTAGATTCTACTGGCAGGGTTTAAAAGAGTGACATAATGGTTTTATTTGACAAATGTTAATATTTACAATATGAAGGACATGATATTCCCTGCAACTATTTAAACTTACAGGGCCGGTGTTGTGGCTCACTAGGCTAATCCTCCGCCTTGTGGCGCCGACACACCGGGTTCTAGTCCCTGTCGGGGCGCCGGATTCTGAGATTCTGTCCCAGTTGCCCCTCTTCCAGGCCAGCTCTCTGCTATGGCCCGGGAAGGCAGTGGAGGATGGCCCAAGTGCTTGGGCCCTGCACTCCATGGGAGACCAGGAGAAGCACCTGGCTCCTGGCTTCGGATCAGCGCGGTGCACCGGCCGTGGCAGCCATTGGAGGGTGAACCAACGGCAAAGGAAGACCTTTCTTCTCTCTGTCTCTGTCTCTCTCACTGTCTACTCTGCCTGCCAAAAATTAAAAAAAATAAATAAATAAACTTACAGTAAAAGGTGTTTTTTTTTTTTTTTTTGACAGGTAGAGTGGACAGTGAGAGAGACAGAGACAGAGAGAAAGGTCTTCCTTTTTTACCCTCCAACGGCCACCGCGGCTGGCGCACCGCGCTGATCCGATGGCAGGAGCCAGGTGCTTCTCCTGGTCTCCCATGGGGTGCAGGGCCCAAGCACTTGGGCCATCCTCCACTGCCTTCCTGGGCCATAGCAGAGAGCTGGCCTGGAAGAGGGGCAACTGGGACAGCATCCGGCGCCCCGACCAGGACTAGAACCTGGTGTGCTGGCGCCGCAAGGCAGAGGATTAGCCTAGTGAGCCGCGGCGCCGGCCAGTAAAAGGTGTTTTTAAAATTGTTATCTGTCTTACAACTGTGCAAGTGGTGGGTGGATTTTTGAATAACTTTCAGGGGCCATGCCAATCACTGCTCTGGGCTTTGGGGAGAGCTGATTGGACAGGCGGGGGTGGGTGGGGTTTACAGGGGAGTGGATGTGTGAATGGCACCTGACAGAGAGAGAAAGATGCTTGTGGGTGGAGGAGGGCTCAGCCAGCTGCTAGGCTTGGACGGCCCAAGTCCAGCTCCCCCCATACTCTGTGGTCCCGGAGTACTTCAAAAAGTTCATGGGAAATGGAATTAAAAGTAAGGTTATTTTGTTGTAAAAAAAAAAAATCGGTGTCTTCCAGTTCCAACCATTTTGATGCAAATGATAGAATTTCATTCTTTTTTACATCTAAATAATATTGAGTGAAATAAGCTAGATGCAGAAAGACGAATATAGTACGTTCTCCCTTATCTGTGGGAGCTAAAACTTAAAAATAAAAAACCCGAAAAACAAAAGAGAAATGCCTGTGGGAATGAGTTTGATTGCAAATGCAGAGCTTTGACAAACTTTGCTTTAGATTTTTGACACACTGTTAAGAATTATATACTAACTTATATACTACCATAGTTTCAATGATTTTATAACTGTTTTAAAATTCACTTTATATGACTAAAGTCAGACATCTTTTCATTTGCTTATTGCTTATAGCCCTTGCCTATTTTTCTGCTCTGCGAGGCTTCTTGTACTTTTCATTTGCTGAACTCTTTATTTAGTGGAGTTTGAAGCCTTCGACTATAAGGCAAATTAAACACGTCAGTGCAACAATAATAAGATATGAAGTTGAAAAAAAAGTTTAAACCTATGCACAAAGAGGTCTTCAAAGAAATTCTTGAGAAATGTGTATTATGCAAAAGTGATGTATGGGCTTTGAAACTTTTTGTGCCAAAATACACTTCTCTTTTAATTTCATTTTCCCTGAACTTTTTGAAGTATCTTCGTGAGCATTACTATAACCTTGAGACTTCTGGGTGGGGGTGGTGACCAATACCGTGGGCATTTAATTCATTTTTGTTAAAGATTTATTTTATTTATTTGAAAGACAGTTACAGAGAGGCAGAGACAGAGAGAGAGGCCTTCCATCTGCTGGTTCACTCCCCAGGTGGCCGCAATAGCTGGAGCTGAGTGGTAGGGACTTGCACCTGCTTTCCCAGGCGCATTGGCAGGGAGTTGGATTGGAAGTGGAGCATCTGGGACTTGAACCAGCAGCCATATGGGATGCTGGCATTGCAGACAGAGGCTGTAGCCCTCTGCTCCACAGTGCTGCCCTCTCCCATGGCCACTTTATGGAGACAGGAGTGAAAGAACCAGCTGAGCCATGGACCAGCCGTGGAGCTCCAGGAGGACTCGGGTGGCAGCTGACTCAGGCGAATGCGCCGTGCAGTCCTCTCCGCTTTCTCTTCCTGCGACCCTGCCATTGCTCAGCCACACCCTCTGCTGGCTCGGCTCCCTTGCCTTGCCTTGCCATCTTGGCACCCACTGCCTGTGGCCTCCCAATCAAACTGGCCTAGTCCTGGGAGGTCAAAACACCGCGACCAGATGTGGACAGTGAGACTAGCGCAGGTTCTCAGGGGCCGTCTCTTTAAGCCTGAGTGAGAAGCTGGGAGTGGGGAAGAGACAGGCCTTGGGTGGGTGTGCTGCCACTGAACTTGAAACTCATGGTCTTCTAGACGCCTCCAGGCACAGAAAATTTGTACTGCAGACCTCAGAGTGATGTGCAATGCGGGCCCTGTACTTCCCAAAAGCGCTACAGGTGAGGCGTCCAGGCTGGGCTGTCCTGGACCAGGAGCGTGGCTCTGGGTACAGGGTGCACCAGGGAGCAACTGGAGAGGTGTGGCCCAGCCCCCGGCCCTTGGCGTGGACCCTGCTTTTCTGCCCGTTGACTTGAACATGTGGACACAGATGTGCGGGGTTCTGGAGGCCCCCCCCTCCGGGAGGGGGGCTGGGAGGCCCGCGTGGCTGTGTGGAAGGCTCAGGGGCAGCCATCGTGGTCCGAGGAGCCCAGTTGACTTTCTGCAGTCTGTCCAGATGGACCCTGCCTGAGGGTTGTGCCGCCGCCGCGGGCCTGGCCCCCAGGCCTGGCCCTGCCTCCCCTGGCCTTGGCCCAGCCAGCAGGCCGCCTCTTGTCTCCGCTGTGGTCGTCGGTTCTGTCCGTTTCCGCGGGGGACCCAACCTCACAGCAAGGAGGGCCCTGTGGCCACGTGCGTGCGTTCCTGGGTGCACGGGGGAGTGTTTCAGAGCGGGCCTCTCGCCCACCATCCCTCCTTCTGCACCCCTGCTGGGTTCCGTTTCCATTTCCCCTCTGCATGAGCGCATTCGCCTTCTGCTGTTTCATTGCAACCGCCCGGATCCGGCTGGTTCCCGGGGACGCACGTGCGCGCTGAGCTCAGTCAGCATGGCCGGGGGCCAGGTGCCAGGCTCCTCCGTCAACACGTTCCGCCCTGGCCCGGCGCGCGCCCACGGCTGCCCTTCTGAGCTTCGGGTCTATAAATCGCACGGTGACAGGCCGCCTGGGAACTTCCTCGGCTGCGGGCAGCTCCCCACCCATGCATTTCCTCCTTCCTGTGAGAGAGGCATTCCCAGCTCTGGCTCGAGACAGAGGGGCGGTTATATCCAGCCCGAGGGCACAGAGACCCTGTATTTTCAGGAACATATTTTCGCCTTTGAAATCTGTCACCTTGGTGCCCCTCGCCCTTGTAGGCAGCCAGAAGCCCTGCTTGCCTACGTCTCAGCCACACGTGCCTGGGGCAGGATGTGCCCCGGATGGAAGCAAGTACCTCCTCCGAGGCCTCCAAGCTCTCTCCCTCCACGGGTTGTCAGGAGTTAGGACCTTGAAATAGCTCCTTGGGGCACAGTTGTTGTCTCTGGAGGAGGAAGCGTCCACTCAGGTTGGCTGTGTTTCCAGTGTGCGGGTTTTTACGAAATGGCACCCTCTCTCCGTGCCTTTCTGTGGATGCCAGTCCTTTGAATGAAGGCATCTGTCTCCAAAAGTCTCGGGTGACAATCAACTATATGAGCCTCCCTAGGGAGGAGGAGGTGCAGCGGGCATGTGCTGTTTCTGCGGCTCCCCATTCATGCTAACAGCACCCCATTTCCTTTCCAGGCTATGACTTCATCCCTGCGCTCTGCATTCCAGAGAGTTAGCTCACTCTCAGGGTAGCCCGTCCATCAGGGTGCTCCCCTCCCGCGCCCCAGCGGCGGGCACGCAACCAAAGCAGAGCTCACTGGAGTCTCCGGTTCAGGCGTTGAGTCTGGGGGGTAGTATCCCAAGTCAGGGGATGTGTGGGGGCTGAACCCCGGGGAGGGGGTGCATTTCCAAACCCTCAGCTCCTGCCGTGAAGGCCCCGAGAGAGTCCCTGGCCCTGCTCATTCTGGCCTGGATCAGTGGTGACCCAGGAAAGACCGAAGTGAGTTTTTCCGAACCAGCCTCCTGCCAAAGGAGCAGACAGTACAATTCGTCTTCTGTACCGGAACGGCTGAACTGCGGGAGCAAGTCTTAGAGCGCCTAGCGTCGTAAGGTAGACAGAGAGTTGATCCACAAATCGGGCCCCTGCAGATGGGCCAGAAGAAAACTCTTTCTAAATAAAGGGCCAGTGGCTTCCAGGATCACAGTGCCTGAGTGTATGCACCAGGCACTTCAAAAAGCCTGTGGGGCAGTGGAACTCTAAGAGAGGTTTATTTAGATGCAAAAGACGATTTGAAATCTAGGCAGTTTTGAGATCAGATGCATTTTCTACGGACTTTGGAAAGATGGCTCATAGGCACACATTTCAAAATTCTTTTGCACCAAAATGAACTTCTGTCTTCACTCCATCTTGCATGAAGGTTTTGAGGGGTCTGCCTTCGTGCCAAAGAGGGAAGGCGCTCCATGTCATCTTTCTCTCCCTCTCCCGCTTCTCCGCCTTCTTTTGCTTGTTGACTTCAGCCGGCAAGAAGGCTGGTCCTCTCTGGATGGACGCTGGCTCCCACGCTGTCTCTGGAACCAAGGGAGGCATCTCCCTCTGTCTGCGAGGCTGAGGCTTAGGCATAGCTGAAGTCCGAGGGCCAGATCTGGTGCCCTGGAGCAGCTTCCTGGAGTTTAGCTTCTCAGACTCTGTCCAACCTGTTTAACCAGACAAGTGGAAGCCGCCCCATGCGCCCCCACCCCCACCCCAACCCCGTCTTCTCCACAGGATAGTTCTTTCATCCCACCTGGCTCTGGAGAGAATTTTCCCTCCCTAAACTCCCAAGCAGCCCTGAGGTGAGCGGCGTTTGCCCAACAGATGTGTCCCGCACTCGCCCGGGAACACACGGATGGTGAAAGTCTGGGTTAGGTGGCTGCAGAGGACAGGCGGGCACCATCCCAGGATCAGTTGGCCTTTTCCCCGTGGAGCCAGGGTGTGGGGGAGGGGCAGGGATGGCCACGCCTCCTCCTCCTCCTGCAGCTCAGCCTGGTGGTGATGGAAAGGCCCATGGGTGCATCTTCACGAGCTTGTCTAGCATCCTCCAATGCTAGCTGCTCTAACAAATGGTCTCCAAATTCTGGTGGCTTCATTTCTCATTCATGCAAAGTCTGCCGAGCCGAGCCGGGAGGTGGGTGGTCCCCAGGGCTGCTCTCCTCCAGGCAAAGGTTCAGGGACCCCTGGGTGGCTTTGCCATCGGAGTCAAATGCTTCCAGGCGTGTGGACAGACAGAAGGGAGAGGGGGAAAAGGAGCATCCCAACTGGAAGCACTGCTCCCTCGGCCCCCCCTAGCCGTGTGGTCAAGGTCACTGCCCGGGCAGCTGCACAGAATAAGGCGCTCGTGACTGTTGAGAGAGCACGTTGTACCCTGCATTGCCTTCGCTTCTGAGCTCTGCAGCAAAGAGTTCTTTCCATTCCTGGGGCAGCAAGTCTTCTACAAGAGGTCTTGTAGGTGAGGCGTGAGACCTACTGAGCGGCGTATACATTTCTTCAGGAACACACTCTTGTACGCAGCTTAAGCGTCCCAACCTAAAAGAAGGACGTGCTTGTGGCCACTGTGGGGCAGGAGGCCAAGCTTCCGCTGGGTGATGGTGGAATTCTGCTTACTTCCAGGCTGTTGAGATTTAGGGGCATGCAGGTAAGGCTGGCCTCGCGGACGCTCAGCGCTGCGCACGGTCCCCGGGCTCAGTCCTCGCCTCGGCAGCCAACGCTCTTTGAAGGAGCAAATGTGGAATGAATTTGCACTGGTGAGTCCCTTGTTAAATGGGGAGAACTGTTAGGCCTTGGTTTCTGTTGGCCCAGCACTCATCCCATCTGCCTTCCAATTTTCTGGTCAGAGTTAGGCCTGGGGCCTCTCAGCTCACAAACGATGTGGGTGATTTCCATTGGGTGGTTCTGTCATCTGGTGGGTGACCCTGGGACTTTCTTCTTTGTGCTCTGATTTAGAACAGAAACGAGCTAAAGAAAGAAGATGGGGGAAAAAAAATCTTCTTGACTTACAATTATAATGTGAATCAGTCCTGAAGCTTGAAGTTCAAGTGTGTGGGAAAAAACACTGCTCTGTGTCCGTCCATCTCCTGGTTCCAATTTCCAAGAACCAAGAAAAGAGCTTGAGAGAATGAGGAGGAAATAATAAAATCTTTGGGGACTTGGGAGAAAGAATCAAAAGATGGCTGAAGTCAAGATGCAAACACAAGGCCAAGGTTGCAAACGCAGGCTTGGAGGCCAGTTCCAGTGCACTTATGTCTTTTCCTTGGCTCCTGGTCTTTGGGAAAAAATAAACTGGTGGCCAACATTTAAATACCTGGAGATTTCACTCAAAAAAAAAAAAAAAAAAAAAAAAACACCACGGATTTTTCCTTCTCTTGAAAAATCAGAATTGGAGCAACAGGAACCCCTATCCCAGCAAAGCAATAATCAGCACACACTGGGCAGTGGTTGCCCCTTCCAGGTGACTGTGACCCCCCCAGTCCTGATTGCACCCCCCACACTGGGCCTCTCGGTTATGGCTCTACTCACTTCCACTTCCTACCGAGTCTCCCTCATTCACATTGGCGGCCTGGGATCTGTAGGCTTCTGAGTGTGCAAGCGCTGACCAAGCAACTTTAAAGCTCTGAAAGTTACTGAAAAGCATTTAAGACGACTGTTGAGCCAAGCACCCATGGCTGCAAGGCCTTATCTGCATGGAAGGTTGAGCAAGTGGTTCACTGCACAAGGGCACTTGGCCAAGAGGATGAACTGGGCCCAGTACGCCAGTCCATGTTCTCCGCTCCCGATCGGTGTGCCCCGATAGAGATCTAAACCCCTCTGGAGGGAGGGACACCCCACTGTGCTGTTTAGGTCACAGCAAAGCACCTTGTGGGCTGGAAGGGACCCTCTTTATCTTGCTCTCCAGTTTGATCTGTGTGAATCCCGTCTCAACAATGGAAGGTCCTGGAACAAACAGCTGACAAGCTTGTTGTCACCATGGTGCTTAGACCCTCGTGTGGTTTTCCCTAGTATGGTCCAAGGAACATCTCTATAATATTTAAATTGGTGTCTAGGGCTGGCGTTGTGGCTTAATGGGTTAAGCTTCTGCTTACAACACTGGCATCCCCTATGGGCCTCGGTTCAAGTCCTGGCTGCTTCATTTCCGAACCAGCTCCTTGGTCATGTGCCTGGAAAAGCAGAAGATAGCCCAAGTGCTTGAGTCCCTGCCACACACATGGGAGACCCGGATGAAGCTCCTGGTTCCTGGCGCAGCCCTGACCATAGCAGACATTTGGGGAGTGAACCAGTGGATGGAAGACCACTTTCTCTCTCTCTCTCTCTCTCTCTCTCCCCCTCTCTCTCCCTCTCTCTCTCTTTCTCTCCTCTCTCTCTCTGTGACTCGACCTTTGAAATAAATAAAATAAATCTTAAAAACATTGGTGTTGTAGAAAAACAATGATTAGGAAAGAAAAATGCAAATGGAGGGGAGAATGTGTGCAGAGGAACTGGACACATTACAAAGTGACACTGAGAGAAGCCAGCAGCCTGCTCTTGAGTGAGGCCTGACCGGGCTGCATGTCCCCACTGTTGGAGAACATGGCTTCAGGCTGTGGCTTTCATTCTGCTGAGGCTGGTCCGTGGGAGCCCTGGCTCAGGGTTGGGGGACTCCCAGGGAAGGGCTCTTCCGCTAGCTGATCTGACTACTCCGACAGGGTCTGCTGATTTCCAAGAGTGAGGTTTGGGCGCTGGAGCAATGTGAGTTGGTAGTTCCCTCGCCATCATTCTCGCTCCCTATAACTCCTCAGAGTTCCTGGAAAAACATCCCACCCTTTTCACTTTCGTTCTGTTCTCCAAGAAAGAGCAGGATTGGTAAATACTGATAGACTGTTTATCCAGTGCACTGGGTACCGGTGTGAGGCTGACCTGAGTTCTAATTCTTCACTGAGTGGCATTGTACAGGTAACTTAACCTGTCCGGATCTTGGTTTCCCTGTCATTAAGATGGGGCTGAAACCAGAACTTTGGTGAGGATAAACAAAATAAAAATGTGTGAAAGACTTAGGACTTGGGGCACGGTAAATGCTCAGAAAGCGGCAGTGATCTCACTGTCACCATCATCATGTGTCATCTTTTCTTTTCAGATTTTATTTATTTACTTGAAAGTCAGAATTCCATAGAGAGAAGGAGAGATTGCAGTGGCGGCGGGGGGCGGGGGGGAGGGAGGGGGGGCGTGGGCGGGGCGGTCTTCCAGCCCCTGGTTCACTCCCCAGATGGCTGCAACAGCTGGAGCTGTGCCAATCCGAAGCCAGGAGCCAGGAGCTTCTCCTGGGTTTCCCACGTGGGTGCAGGGGACCAAGGACTCGGACCATCTTCTACTGCTTTCCCAGGCCACAGCAGAGATCAGAAGTGGAGCAGCCGGGACTCCAATCAGCGCCCATATGGGATGCTGGTGCTGCAGGCGGCAGCTTTATCCACTACGCCACAGCACCGGCCCCCATCAATGTCATCTTGAGGCCTTGATAATGTTCTTGGTGCCCAGCAAAATGCTGAATGTAGCCAGCCTGTAAGGATAATTTCTGGAGGGTTCTGGTTTGATTGACTTTGTCATCTTGCTGTAATTCCCTCTATCTTAAAAGCATTTGCAGCCGGCGCCACGGCTCAACAGGCTAATCCTCCACCTAGTGGCGCCGGCACACCGGGTTCTAGTCCCGGTCAGGGCGCCGGATTCTGTCCCGGTTGCCCCTCTTCCAGGCCAGCTCTCTGCTGTGGCCAGGGAGTGCAGTGGAGGATGGCCCAAGTGCTTGGGCTCTGCACCCCATGGGAGACCAGGAGGAAGCACCTGGCTCCTGGCTTCGGATCAGCGCAGTGCGCCAGCCACAGCGGCCATTGGAGGGTGAACCAACGGCAAAGGAAGACCTTTCTCTCTGTCTCTCTCTCTCACTGTCCACTCTGCCTGTAAAAAAAAAAAAAAAAAAAAAAAAAGCATTTGCCCCTCCCATAACTTTAGCTCCCATGCTTCCTTTCTTATCACATGGCCCAGCATCCCCACCCAGAAACCCTCCCCAGCAGCACATAAGGGCTCATTAGTAGTTCATGGAGTAGCTGGTGGTACCGTGAGGCGGGTTGAGCCACCATCCGCGTCGCTGACATCCCATATCAAAGCGCAAGTTTCAGTTCTGGCTGCTCCACTTCCCAACCAGCTCCCTGCTAATGCACTTGGGAAGGCAGCAAAAGATGGCCCAAATGTTTGGGCCACTGCCACTCACGTGGGAGACCAGGATGGAGTGCCAGGTTCCTAATTTTGGCCTGGCCCAGCCCATCGCGGGCATTTGGAGACTGAGCCCAGTATCTGGAAGATATTCTCTCTTTCTCTCTCACTCTGTCACTCTGCCTTTTGAATAAATGAATAAAATAAATGTTTTCTTAAAAAAAAACTGCATTCAGAAGACGGGCTCCGATCCCGTTGAGTGCCTAAGGCATTCCTTGGTAGGAGTAGATCACGCGTGCTCTGGGCTGAGGGCTTGTGCCTGCATCCTTACCTGCTGTTCACACTCAGGGCACCAGAGACCGCAGCAGGGGTCATGAAGGGCCCTCCTTCCTGGAGGCAGGCGGGTGCTCAGAGCTCCTGGACACAGGTATCTGCGCTTTCTTTGGCAGACCTGTGGACACCCCACTCTGGCAATTTCTCTTGTTTGCTCTGTCGTGGTTCTCCGTGAAGAGCTGCACTGGGGCCGGTGCCGTAGCTCACTAGGCTAATCCTCCACCTGTGGTGCTGGCACACCGGGTTCTAGTCCCAGTCGGGGCGCCGGATTCTGTCCCGGTTGCCCCTCTTCCAGGCCAGCTCTCTGCTGTGGCCAGGGAGTGCAGTGGAGGATGGCCCAGGTGCTTGGGCCCTGCACCCCATGGGAGACCAGAAGCACTTGGCTCCTGGCTTTGGATCAGCGCGGTGTGCCGGCCGCAGCGTACCGGCCGCAGCGGCCATTGGAAGGTGAACCAATGGTAAAGGAAGACCTTCCTCTCTGTCTCTCTCTCACTGTCCACTCTGCCTGTCAAAAAAAAAAAAAAAAAAAAAAAAAAAAAAAAAACCTGCATTGGGAGTGTCCCCAGGAAGCAGGCGCGGGATCCTTGCCTGCAGGGAGAGCTGCATTCTCTCTGTGGGCCTTTGACCTCCGTGAAGCGTTTGTCTGGCCCCTAGGTCTCACCCAATAAGTTTTCGTGGAGGTCCCGCAGCAGGGATGTGAGGGGGGGCCGGTCCCTCTCTCATCTGGTTTCCAGCAGTTGGCAGTGTGAGTGCGGGGTACCTCCCAGCCAGCACACACACAGACCAGGCTGCCCCCCACATGTTCCCGGAGAACTGACGCTCAGATCCTTTGCCTTGACTCTTTGTTAACACGCCCTGCAAATGAGTGGGCAGGGCTTGATCTTAATCAAACGTCTCATTAACATCTGCCTTTGGTCTGGCTCCAGTTCCTGCGTGCATTTGTAGAGCGTACATGTGGCCGTACCACCCACCGTCACGACAGAAAGGCCCCAAGTGTGTGATGAGCAGAGATGGTCTCAATAAACACTTCCCTTTCGCAGCACACATGCAAGGTCACTCAGGAAATGAGATCGCAAGACAGGAGTTGAAAGTGAAGTCCAAGGCAAACCCCCCTTCTGCCCGCACCAGTTTTTACTTGTGTAGGCAGATACCCTCACATGAGTTTTTTTTTTTTAATTTTATTTATTTATTTGAGAGGTAGAATTGTAGACAGAGAGATGGAGAGGCAGAGAGAAAGGTCTTCCATCCGCTGGTTCAATCCCCAAGAGGCCGCAACAGCCTGATCCGAAGCCAGCATCCAGGAGATTCTTCCAGATCTCCCACATGGGTGCAGGGACTCAAGGACTTGGGCCATCTTCTACTGCTTTCCCAGGCCATTGCAGAGAGCTGGATCGGAAGTGGAGCAGCTGAGTCTCGAACTGGCGCCCACATGGGAGGCTGGTATAGCAGGCAGAGGCTCAGCCTACTTTGCCACAGCATTGGCCCTCTCACGTGAGGTTTGCTGAGGAAGTAGCTGGATATCGGGACCCAGATTCCTGTGCGATGTTCTTCCAGTCCCTGAGTGAGAGGGCAGGCGCCGGAGGGACCTCCTGGAGCTG
Source organism: Oryctolagus cuniculus (assembly GCF_051225735.1). NCBI lineage: Eukaryota > Metazoa > Chordata > Mammalia > Lagomorpha > Leporidae > Oryctolagus > Oryctolagus cuniculus. The sequence continues at coordinate 142,004,432 of NC_142867.1, read as the reverse complement.
TGGTTTGGTTAATGGCAGCTTCGTTGTCTGCACATGCTTTTCCATGGTGTGTTCTTAGGCCGACTTGCGTCCCACTCACGGACTGAGCCAGTCAAATGCACGTTCCTGGCCTCACTGCAGACCTCACGGCTCAGAGGACAAAGGGCCGAGGAGGTCTTTGCATCTTGACCACGCTCCCTAGGGGATCTGAAAGTCCGGGTATGTTTGAGAACCATTGGTCCAGAGGCGCCTAAGGAACACGTGAGAAGCACCCTCTCCTCTGTGGATTTCGATTCAATACCTTTGGGGCACACATCCCAAGTGCACCTGTTTTTGGAAAAATTCCACAATGATTCCAATCAAGCAGCATTCCCATGGGTGTTAGTGGATCTCTGATGTTGGCTGGGGTACTTGGGAATGAATGGGGCAGGGGTGGAGAGGTGGGGTTCCTGTTAAAAGGCAAGTGCCTGGGCCTTACCTCCAGAACTGTCCATCAATTGGTCTAGGGAGGAGCCTAGGAATCTTTCTTAATAGCCCACTCTGCATAGTCTGATGTGGCAGGTTCTTGAAGACAGGGACCCTACTGTGGCTTGAATATGGCTTATCTCCAGCAACACTCATGTGGGGGCTTGGTCCCCAGGGCAGGTGTTGACAGGTGGTGGGGCCTTGGAGAGGCATTGTGGGGGTGAAGCCTTTTCTCACGGTCCCGGTCTGCTACTGCAGACACTCAGCTTTGCTCTCCTCGCCATGCACCTGCTCGCTCCTGCACTTCCTGCTGTACACTGAGGCTGCACAAGGCCCTCACCAGAGGCTGAGCAGACTCCAGAGCCCTCCCAAACAAACCTCTCTTCTTTGCAGCTTACCTGGTCTCAGGCTTTGGTCACAGCCACGGGACACCAACAAAGGCTGGCACTTTAAGGGCTCTCGTGGACTCACCTCCTGTGCCCCTCTCTCAGGTCTGACAGTTTTTCTGAGGCCATGTGACAAGTGTCAAAGAAATATCTAGACCTCAGATTCAGGATTTAAACAAAAAATGTCTTGAAGTACAAACCAAACTTTCTGCAACTTGGAGGTCAGCGGGTTTTGACTGTCGGCATTGCATTAAAATCCCTGCAAACAAGGTGTGAGGCAGGGAGCAGGGAAGCCAGCTCTCTGTGGGAGGCCTTAGCTCGTGCTCACTGACACTGGTCAGCTACTAGGAACAGAAATTGAGTTCATCAAGACTGGTTGAAAGGCTGGCACCGTGACTCACTAGGCTAATCCTCTGTCTGCAGCACCGGCACACCGGGTTCTAGTCCCGGTCGGGGCGCCGGATTCTGTCCCGGTTGCCCCTCTTCCAGGCCAGCTCTCTGCTGTGGCCAGGGAGTGCAGTGGAGGATGGCCCAGGTGCTTGGGCCCTGCACCCCATGGGAGACCAGGAGAAGCACCTGGCTCCTGCCATCGGATCAGCACGGTGCGCCGGCCGCAGAGGCCATTGGGGGGTGAACCAACGGCAAAGGAAGACCTTTCTCTCTCTCTCTCTCTCACTGTCCACTCTGCCTGTCAAAAAAAAAAAAAAAAAAAGAGTGGCTGATAACCACCACTTCTCAGATGCCATAGCAGATTCTAATGTCTTCTTTTCTTTTTCTTCTTATAGCAATTTTTATTTTTAAATGAATTTCAATTTTATTTAATTAACACACACACACACACACACACACACACACACACTTTTGAGAGTCAAATAGCCAGAATTCAGAGGTGCTGTGAGTGTAAAATACATACTGGGTTTGGAAGACATTACGAGAAAAGCTAAAATATCTTATCAGTAACTTTGTAACACTTGTAACATATTGAAATGATAATCCATTGAAGACGCAGACTGCTGCCTGTATCTGTTGGTCTGCATCCATGGATTCAGCTAACTGTGGATTAAATCTGTTCGGGAAGCAAACTGTCTGTTCCAAGCATGCACAGATGCTTTGGTCATTATTCCCTGAATGATACAGTATGACAACTATTGTGTAGCATTTACACTGTACCAGCTACTGTAAGTCACCGAGGATGAGCTGAAGTATATGGGGGGATGGGGTAGGCTGCACACCAAATACTTGTATACAAAGGACTGGAGCATCTGCAGATTTCCGTATGGGGGTCCTAGAAGCAACCCCCCATGGATATTTAGGAACAACTGTATTAGTTTAAGAACTAGGTATTGTCAAAATTTATTTGATCAGAGTGAACCTTTGATTCAGTGATTAAAATGCCCACATCCCATATCAGAGTGCCTGGGTTCCAGCCCCAGCTTCAGTGCCCAGTTCCAGCTATGCACCAAGCAGATCCTGGGAAGCAGCGGGGGATGGCTCGGTTAACTGGGTCCCTGCCACCCACATGATGGTGTTCCCAGCTCTCGGCTCCAGCTCAGCTCAGCGCTGGCCATTACGGGCAGCTGAGGAGTGAATCAGTAGGTGGAAGCTCACTCTCTCTCTGTTTCTGTCTATCTGTCTCTCTGCCACTCAATTTTTTTTTTTTAACTTAAAGTTGATTTCAGCTTTCATAATGTGGTGACTGGAAGATTAAAAACAAAACCCAAAGCATGCATGACATTTCTCTTCAATAGTGCTGACCTTCTGTGTGTGTAGGGACGGGGTCCAGCAGCTTCACTGCCCCTGGTCTACAGGAGCCACTGCTTCCGGTTCCTGGTCCTTTCTGGGGCTCAGCGGGACAGACGGCTTGCTCCTCTATGCTTTCCCCTTCCTCTGCCCTGTGCCGCTCAGCTGTCATCAGTAGACTGATGGCCTCCTCTCCCATCTATACCTATGGGCGTATTATTTTCCATGACTGTCATTTTAGTAGGATTTTGAAAAGAAATGAAGATAAGTGCAGGTGATCTGTCTGCCATGTGTAGATTCTAATGGCCCCTTGAATCCAATGAAAATGTCTACCTTGAGCCCTCTGATAATTTTCCCTTTATGCAGAGTCTCTGCGTTGGTCTGCTTGGGCTGCCGCAACAAAGAGCCCACAACCTGGGTGGCTCAAACAGCAGGAGTTTGTTTCTCACTGTTTTGGAGGTTGGGAGGTTCCAGATCAAGGTGCCAGCCAGTGTGTTTCCCAGGGAGGGCCCTCTTCCTGGCTCGCAGGCGGCTGCCCTCGCATTGCGTCCTCGCGAAGTGGGGGACAGAGAGAGGAAGGGGCCCCCTCTGGTATCTCTTCTGATAAGGGCACTGACCCCCAAGGGCCTCTCCCTCATGATACCACCTACAGCTGGGTACCCCCTGAAGACCCCGTCTCTACACGCATCACATTGGTGGGATAGGGTGGTGGGATACAGGTCAACCTGGTGTAGCAGTAACCAGCCACCATCTCCCATATGGGCACCTGTTCGAGTCCCAGCTGCTCCACTTCTGATCCAACTCCCTGCGAATGTGCCAAGCAGCACAAGATGGTCCAAGTCCTTGGGCCTCTGCACCCACGTGGGAGACCCAGATGAAGCTCCTGGCTCCTGGGTTTGACCTGGGTCATCCTCAGCTAGTGTGCGCCTTTGGGGAGTGAACCGGGGCACGGAAGTTTTCTCCCCTTAACTCCCATCTCTCCGTCTCTTGTCTTTCAAATAAGTAATTTTTTACAATAAGTAAAAGACACGGACAACAGCCGAAGACCAGGTGGTCAGTGATCACGTGGACATATACTCAGTATCTTCAACCATTAGGGAAAAGCTAACTAGAAATGCAGTAAGAAATACTTAGACACCCCTTGAAAGGCTCAATGCCAGCAACTGTCCGAGAGGCCCTTCCTATCATTGCTTCTCTGATTAATACCCCCATTTCATTCTAGAAAGGTTTAATTCTGCGCCAGAGGCACTCAACAGGTGTTCCATTATCCCAGGATATTCTAACGGATGGGACAGGTCTAAGGATACAAGGGCAGTGATATGTAAAACGAAGACAGCGCCTGCATTCAAGAGTTGGAAGCAGTCAGGGGAGTTCGGGATTTTAGGCTCTCTCCGTTCAGGGTGACGTTCCGGCTGGGAAAAAGCTTCCGGCAGCGGGGTCGGAGGCCTTCTGCCTGACCTGGGCTGGCACGCCCACCTGTGGTGCGCACGGGACCACTCAAAGATCCCTCCTTGACACTTCCGCCATAGATGGAACTAGGTGTTATTTGAGCGGGGACTGGGTCTTCTCTGGAGGGCAGCGAGCTGGCAGCTTCCGCAGCCCCCATAACTCCTGGGGGCCCATTTTCCAATGGCCTTCGTGGGGGCGGAAGGAGACACACATTTCAGGGGGCTGCTGGAGGGCCCGGCGTCAGCGGCCCTGCCAGTCGGGGCCTTGCTAGTTGACCTAAGATTCGTTCCCCAATGTGCTGAAGAGGGATTTTAAGCCGGGCTTTGGCGAGGCTAAGAAAGATTCATTGCAAATTTCTGTTTACTTGTCTGGCTTTCGTGGGATAGCCAGTGTTTTCCCTTGTTTTAGGTTATCTTTGGCTGCAGGGCAAGAAAAATAGTCAGTGATGTCTTGGAAGTTGAAGCCTGTACTATATGGCCCTTTTAAAAAATATTTGGTTATCCAACAAGATATTTCTTGTGTTTCTCCATCTAAAATTTCTCTGCGGTTTGGCAGCGCGGAAGCTTCTCATGGCTGCCAGTCATATCTTAATTGGATCACCTCGTGGAAACTTCAGAGAGTTTTCCTAGAATTTGTTTCCAGTTTCTGAGTCTGACCCAGCTTTTATTATCTAAGGTGAGACAGATACGGCGATTTCCTTAAAGGGACTTATTGCATTTCCCAAAATACCTCCCACAGAAGGCAGGCCCCCCCCCCGGGGGGGGGGAGGTGGGGGGGGTGGGATTCTTTCTTGGCCAAGAAATGTCCTTGCTGGCTCTGTTACTCCTCAAGTGATAGTAACTCGTTGGCGAACCCGACGGGGGAAGTAAGCCGCAGAGAATTCGAAGATGGGGAAGAGAAGCCCCACTTAGAATTTGGCCCGGAGCCCGCTGCACTTTTAAAAATCGTGCTTACTGGGGTCTACCGGGTATCACAGATGACGGAGGTGCTTCTCCTCGGTTTCTTGTGAAATGAGTGCCTTTGACGGCAAGGGCACTGCTGAATTCCTCTGTAACTCTTTCAGCAGCAGCCGGGTTGTCTGACACATGACAGGTGCCTGGGACATATGTGTGGACTTCAAATGCTTGACATGTATCCAGGAAGACATGTGAGCGGGTATTAAAAATGCTTTCCCATCATACTTAGTGGCAAGGGAAAGCAGTGGTAATGAAAAAAGCAAGGCACAAACTTTACAGGTAACTGGAGTCAACTTTTGCTAAAAAACAGACACAAGAGACCATCAACTTTTGGTAAAATATAAATGCACAGAATAAAGACTGGAAAGAAATATGAAAAAAATTGCAAACAAGGCAGTTTCCTGATGACCAGATGAAAATGTATTTGTATTTTACATTTTTCAGTTTATGAACACATTCAAATTATCAAAAATAACCATGCATTGCTCTTATAATTAGAAAAAAAACCTTGGAATTTTTGTGTTTTAGTTATTTATTTATTTAAAAGGCAGAATTATAGAGAGAGAGGTGCAGAGAGAGAGAGAGAGAGAGAGAGCGTGATCTCTTCCAACCACTGGTTCTCTCTTCAAAGGGCTGAAATGGCCGGGGCTGGGCTAGGCTAAAGTCAGGAGCCTGGAACGCCATCTGGTTCTCCCACATGGGTGGTGAGGGCCCAAGTACATGGGCCATCTTCCTCTTTTTTCCACAGGCCCATCAACAGGCAGCTGGACCAGAAATGGAGCAGCTGGGACTAGAACTGGTGCCTATATGGGATGCCGGCATCACAGGTGGTGACTTTTAGAAAATATTTTTCTTTGGATATTTAACAGAAGACCTTGTGAAACAGTTTTTCCCCCCAAAGGATGGCGGCAATCATTTCTATCCTATGATTGTGCACTGGATATTATGTGCAGCACTTCAATTTCTCTCTCTTTATTACAAAAAAAAAGATGTATTTTATTTATTTGGAAGACAGATACACACACACACACACACACACACAGATCTTCCATCTGCTGATTCACTCCCCACATGGCCACAATGGCTGGGGCTGCACTATGCCAAAGCCAGGAGCCAGGAACTCTACCCGGGTCTCCCACATGGGTACAGGGGCCCAAGCACTTGGGCCATCCTCCACTGCTTTCCCAGGCGTGTTAGCAGGGAGCTGGATCAGAAGCAGAGCAGCTGGGGTGCAAACTGTCACTGTGATATGGGATGCTGGCATCGCCAAGAGGCAACTTAACCCACTGCAGCACAGCGCTGGCCTCTCCTGTCCTTGTGACTTAATGATCCCGTTCTGGTGCCTTCTTAGCCCCATCTTACAGATGAGACAGTTGGTGCCCAGAGAGGCGAAGTGACAGCTGCTCAGGCCAAGAGGGGTTCAGGCCCCGTGCAGCAGATGCTGAGGCCCGACTGTGACCACGCACCCTCCTGCTCCTTGCTGGATGCCGTCTGGAGGTGCTGCAGCAGGCACCTGGGGGCCTGTCACTCATGCCGCCCTCTTTGCCCTCGGCTCATGTATTGCAAACTTTCCCAGCTGTACTGTTCTCCAGTGTTTCATCCTTTGTGGCTTATGACTATCCAGCGACATCGGAAAGGCCAGTTAGTGGCAGCTGTGAGTGAATGTTATCATAGGAGCAGAAGCAACAACGTTGGCGGACATAGCCTGGATTTTTCATGGTGCTGGTCGGGGACTTGCACTTTCTAGGTAACGTGATTCTGTAGTGTTTTAATTTTGAGTAATGAACATGTGTTATTTTTAGACCAAAAGGACAATGAATAAACACGAGGAAGGGTGGAATTAATTGCTAGCTTCCAGCAGGGTCAGCAATTTTTTCCTATAAAGGGCCCGATTGTAAATGGTCCCGGCTTTGCAGGCCATATGGTCACCGTGGCAGTTACTCAACACTGTGACTCAACCCTGCCGTGGGGCGGGAAGCAGTCATATTTAGGTCTTGCAGAGAGGAACGGGCATGGCTGGGTGCCAATAAATCTTTATTTACACACACAGGCAGGAGGCCAGATTCGGTCATGGACCATAGTGTGCCAACTCCTGTGAGTTAGTTTCCTGTTGCCACTGTCACCAACACCCACAACTTGGTGGCTTATAGCAACACAGACGTGTACCCTCTCCCAGGCCAGGAGGACGGAAGTCTGGAGTCACTGGCCTTGACAAGCTCTCCGCAGGCTGGGCTCCCCCTGCAAGCCCCAGGCTCTGTCTCTGCCGGGGTCTGAAGCTGCAGGCGTTCCTTGGCACCTGGCCACATCCCTGCTATCTTGCTCCATCACTGCATGGCCACCTTCTCTTCTCAGCCGAGCCTCCCTCTGCTTCCATCTTACTAGGACACCACATCTCTGTATGTGTCGTGTGTGTGTGTGTGTGTGTGTGTGTGCCTTTGTGTAGGAGAGAGGTTCAGCAAGAATTCCAGGGGCCACCCTGAGGACGCGAGATGAGACTGGGAGCTCCTGCAGGCAGAGCGCCTCCGCGGAGGGTGCTGTTCTGTGGATGACAGTCACCCATCGTGGCCAGCCACGCCGACGCTCTCCCAACCCCCTGAGAGCTGGTGTGTAGGGGATCCACTTTCCTATTCACGGCACAATCCCACCACCACTGTGATGGACTTGCTGGAATGGCCAGGGGCAGACGCTGGGGCCCTGTGGTCTCTTCTGCTGGCAGCAACGGGTCACTTGTCAGCCACGTGCAAGGATGGGTGGTGACACTGGGGACTTGGGGACACCACAGGGGGAGGGAGCCAAAGGTTAGTCCGGTTCTAACAGGCTCCCTCCCAAACCACCTGTTCTGTTGAGAGAGCATGGGGGCTGGGAGGTGTGCAGGTGGCCAGAGGGTTCTGCCCAGTGGATTTCATTTCCTCTGAGCAGCAGGAGGAAGACAGTCCCATAGAGAGTGAGAAGGAAGTGGAGGGAGGAAGAAGGGAGGCTGGACACAGCCTTGGTGCAGCAGAGTGCAAGCAGACTGGGAGATGATTTCCCAGAGGCACACGGGCAGTCCCGAGGTTCGTCATGGTCTCAATCTGCATTGGGCTCGCTGAGCCCAGGAGAGGCAGCTGAGAGAAATCAGGGAGCTGCCTTGCTCCAGAATGGGAACTCTACAAAAGAGGCAGTTCCAACAGTTCGTAGAAAAATGGAATGAAAAGCTAAGTTTAGGAGCGAGCATTTAGCCTAGCTGTTAAGATACCCGCATCTCATGTCAGAGAACCTGGCTTCAGCTTGCAGCTCTGGCTCCAGCCTCCTGCCAGTGTAGACCTTGGGAGGCAGTGGTGATGGCTGTAGCACCTGGGTTCCTGCTACCCAGGTGGGAAACCTGGTTTGTGTTCCTGGTCCTGGCCCCAGCCCAGTCCCTGCCTCTGCAGGCATTTGGGGAGTACACATGTGGGTAGGAACTCCCCTCTCTCTGTAAATCTGTTACTTTGTCTCTCAAATAAATACATTTTAGAAAGATAATTTTATTTTGGAAGACACATTTTGAATCATGTATATAAGGGGGGGTGTTCAAAAAGTTTGTGGAAATTGTATACTGTGAAAATTTTTTAAAATTTTGCACCAAAACAAGCTTCTCTTTTAATTCTATTTGACATGGATTTCTGAAGCACCGTCACAGGGCAGACCCACGGTTACTAGACAACAAACAGGTGTAGCTGTGCTCCAGTAAAATCAGATTTAGGTCGTCTTTGGCCTGAGAGTTGAGAGTTGTAGATGGGACCCCTGCCTTAGACACATATTAGCATCTCTGAGCACACCTGGAGGCTTCGAGAAGTCTGACAGCCACGTCTGACCCAGGGTTTCCCAACCTATTTGATTGTAGAATACTCTCTTCAGATCATACTATTAACCTTTAAGCAAATACATTCCTCGAATTATCCATTTTGAAAATGATGGATTAGCACAAATTTTCTGTTTTTTAAAAAATTATGCATTTGTTTATTTTGTTGATGGAGAGAGAGAGACAGAGACAGAGAGACAGACAAGGAAATCTTCCCATTTGCTGGCTGACACCCCAAATGCCTGCCAACAGCCAGGGCTGGGCCAGGCGGAAGCCAGAAGTTGGAACTCAATCTGGCTATCACAACTTCTTGAGCCTTCACCTGCTGTTGGCCAGGGCACATATTAGCAGGGAGCTGGAATCAAGAGTGGTGCCAGGACTTGAACCCAGACACTCTGATATGGGATGTCGGTGTCGCAAGCAAAGCCTTTACCACTGCATCCAACACCCACCCCAGAAAGCTTTCTTTAAAGGGAGCTGTCTCTGCTGAGTGTATTAAGAAAAAAGAAAATCCAGGGTTCTTTTAGTTTTTGTAAGTTACTGGAAATTGAAGTCTACTGAATTTGAAGACTTTTAGGAATACATTTGCCTTTTTAAAAAGAATATAATTTTCTATTATGTACAGTTGTGCAGTGACAATGCATCCCTTCCAGAATAATTTGGAAATGATTGAATTTACAAAACAGTTTTAAATTTCTAACCTTGGCTCTGGCTGCATTCGAAAAAAATATTTGGCACTCAAATTAATAAGGGAAACCTAGCTGTTAAGGCAATGGACTAATTTTTTTCCAACCTCATTTTCAACCTTGGTCATTTGATTCAACTTGAGACACTTTGGAACCTTGATATTCTGCCCAGCTTCCACAAGTTTAGTGACAAGGTAATTTCCATTTTCACTGACATCATTTCAAAGCTCTTGGATGGGACAGCACCCAGACATGAAGGCTGCAATGCATTGTGGGTGAGCAGTGGTGACAACTGGGTGCAGCCCACCCATCTCAGCCCCCGCTCACCCAGCTGTCCCATATTTGATTGTACTTCTGTCAAATGCTTTTTTTTTATCTCCACGATTTTCATATTGATCACACTTCCCTGAGCTACCAGTCTAACAACCATTTCCGGAAAGGAAATGAGGTTAATCTGCAATGGCTTGTTCTTACTGAGCCTATCAAAGCTCATAGCCACCTGGTCTTTCTAAATATGTTCTGTGAACTTGCCTGAGATTGAAATCATATGGTTTCCAGCATCTACCTTTGCCCTTTCTCCGGAAATGGAAATGACGTGGCTCTTCCCTTGTCTTTGGGCCTCTCTTCTGGTGTCTGCTCTCCTCTTATTTTCCTGGTTGGGTTGGTTCCGCCATACATCCCAGGTGTTATTGGTCAAATCAGGAGATTAGAAGTCTTTTAGAACACCCATTGCTTTCTGATCCTCGATTCATGGCCCGACGCCCAATCTTTTATATCAAGGTCCACCGATAGTGAATCTTGTTTAGCTTAAATATAAATATCATTGAAAAAGCCCCACAAACTCCCTCCTTGCTCTCCACCACCTGCCAGCTTTATCCTGTAGGGTCAGTGTGGGTCTCTGCCTGTCTTCTGTATTTGCCAAGTGAGACTGGAACTCTGCAACTTAAAGGTGCAAACATGGCCATGGCTGTTTTAAAGAGGCAAATGAATGTAGTGCATGAGCAAGACATCCAGTGCTTCCGAAACACTGGCCTGCCCCTCTCTCCTCTGAGTCTCAGGATCACAGATAGTTATTCTTGCTTGGTGCAGACACTGCCAGGGAATACAATCTGCCACTTACTCCTGTACCAGGTTAGCTCCCTCTTGCGCTTTGCTGTGCTAGCCTACTGTCTGTGCAATGGAGAGCAGCTCTGGTTCCCCGTGTAGAGTGTTCTGTTCTTGGTCCTCCAAGGTTTGAGCCCTTGGGTTCATATTCACAGGCCACACACTGTCCCAAAGCCATTCTGCAAATACCAGGGCCCCTGGGTCAAAATGGCTGTCTAGGCTCAGGCCCACGGTGACCCAGGAAGAGTTCTCCCCTCAAGATCACCCAGACCCTGGGTGAGACCAGGTCAGCAGCACACTCCCCTTCCCCTTGTGGTAAACTCTTCGAGGCCCCTGGTACCTCTCCTGACAGTGGAAACATGCTGAACCCATGAACAAGGCGGGAGCTCTGAAAGGAAGAGCTGGGTCCCTGGAGTCAAGTAACCTTGTTCAGCTCTGGGAACTGAAAAACAGAATGCCACGCCATGAAGGCCATGCCACAAGGGCCCCGCCCCACGTCCTCCCAAAGGAAAGGGGGCTTGGGCTCCTTGCATTTCCATGACCAAGTGATCCTGCCCGGCTCAAGGGGTCTTCCCAACTCTACCTTGAAAGAAATGTGCGAATTGCAGCTTTTCTAGCTCAGGGTCAGCCTATCTGGCACCTGCTACTGGAGCCTAAGTAAGATAGGCAATTAAGTCATTTTCAGTGTTGTTGGCAAACAGTCCATTTGCAAGTTTGATCTTCTTTCTTCTCTTCCTTTAGATCTCTGATAGTTTTTTTTAAGATTTATTTATTTATTTGAAAATCTGAGTTACACACAGAGAGAAGGAGAGGCAGGGGGGGAGAGAGAGAGAGAGAGAGAGAGAGAGAGAGAGAAAGGTCTTCCATCTGCTGGTTCACTCCCCAATTGGCCACAATGGCCGGAGCTGTTCCAACCCAAAGCCAGGAGTCAGGAGCTTCTTCCAGGTCTCCCACATGGGTTCAGGGGCCCAAGCACATGGGCCATCTTCTACTGCTTTCCCAGGCCATAGCAGAGAGCTGGATCGGAAGTAGAGCAGCCGGGACTCAAACCAGCGCCAATAAGGGATGCGGACACGCAGGTGGCGGCTCTACCCTCTATGCCACAGCGCTGGCCTGGGTCTCTGATAGTTTGATGAGAGCTGTTTTCTATTTCCTTAACGGAGCTCCCTTGTGGCCTTGTGGGAGAGGAGGGAGCAGGTTCCTGCTAGTTTGGATAGGTTAGGCTGTGGCTACAGAGATACCCACTCAAGGGCAGCAGTGTGGGGGTTGTTTTCTCCTGGTGTGATGACGCTTGGCTGCTCAGCTGGGCACTGGGGCAGCCTTCTTCGCCAGCACATTCCAGCCCCGGCTGAGAGTGGTGAATTCACCTTCAGCACGGGGCGGTCAAGAGCACCCCTCTGTCTTTCTCTTTTAAAATTATCATTGCGATCCGTGTTTGTTTTGAAACGGTTTGACTCAACACAAATTTTCAAAGCACAGTGCAGACAGTCCCTATCCCTTTCCCAAAGATAGTATCTTACATCGCCATTATACATGATCAAAGCCCGGAAGTGGGCATTGACACAATACTGTCAGCTCAGGGACAGACCTTTTGTGGCTTTCACTGGATTGTACACACACAGATGCCTCCCTTTGAACCAAACAACACTTCCATTCCATGTCCACATAGGTGCGTGTGTTCTGGGCGCTGTAGCAGATTTCTGATGGCTGTGCAGATGATGGGATGAACTCCATCCACAGTCAATATTTCCTCTCTCCAGCTGGCAACTGATCACGTGGTCTCATTTCTATTCCTCCCTCTTCATTTCTTTATCCAAACACATCCTAGCAGTGTTCAATCCTTGAAACACTCGCACCCAGAGGAGACCATCCTCTCATGGCCCAAAGGCTACTTGGTTTAAAGAGAGTTGCATCTGGCTGGTGCTGCGGTTCTCTAGGCTAATCCTCCACCTGCGGCGCTGGCACCCTAGGTTCTAGTCCCGGTGGGAGCGCCGGTTCTGTCCCGGTTGCCCCTCTTCCAGACTCTGCTGTGGCCAGGGAGTGCAGTGGAGGATGGTCCAGGCCCTTGGACCCTGCACCTGCATGGGAGACCAGGAGGAAGCACCTGGCTCCTGGCTTCGGATTGGCACAGTGTGCTGGCCACAACGCACAGGCCGTAGTGGCCACTTGGGGGGTGAACCAACGGAAGAAGGAAGACCTCTTTCTCTCTGTCTCTCTCTCTCTCACTGTCTGACTCTGCCTGTCCAAAAAAAAAAAAATTAATAAAAAAAGAGAGTTGCATCTGACACAGAAGCTGTACCTTATCCTCCTACCAAAAGTCGGATACCAATTCCTGGGGAAATGAATAAGTCTGTGTATTTCAGAGTTCACTCCCCATTTCTTCCTCTCCTTCCTCTTATCCAGTGACCTCTGAATGAGATGGGCTCCGCTCTGAGCCTCTGGGTGGATACTGGCAACATTTACTGGGTTTTTAGTTTTTTTTCATGCTCAGTATAATACAGCTATCTGGAGAAAAATGGGTCCATCTGTGTCTGCAGCCCTGTGGCCTCTCTTGCCATTGAAAATGCTTTCTTTCCATGCATGGGAGGGTTTCGACAGTGGAGGAATTCCCAACACACCCCACCTCATCGCCACGGAGTTGTCTTCTGGCGGGCGTCCAAAGTGGTGGCCGCAGCTACCTTTCTGGAGCCTGGTTTCCGACATGGCACTCCTTCATTCTTCTTAATAAATGGTTTGAACATCTAAAGTAGCCACAAGGATTCCTGGCATTTGTCAGAGGCGGAAATCCGCATGGCAGGCGGAGAGAGTCATAAAATCTTTGTTTGAGTTTGGACTCGTTTAGAATCTGGAATGAAATTAAAAAGATTTTTTCTGATGTGGTTGTAGAGGTCTCCTCTTATGAGGTGGGAAGTCTACCAGGATATGACATATAAGGAAAACGACTCTGGGAGGAGCACTCACGTCCTTGGAGGATACTCAAGTCCCTGTATTATAGGCGAAGTCCCGTATCTCATATGTGTTCCTGCAGGTGAGCTTTCCACGTTCCACGTCCCACTAGCGTCTGCAGAGATGCCTTCAAACTGTGCCTGCCTTGAGCACAGACATCCGTTCCCACATTCTCATGTTCGTGGGTCCTCTGCTTCCAGAGCGCTAGTATCTTCCAAACCTTTCAGACCAGACGGGTGTAACCCCCACTTTGTGGTCTCATCTCCTCTCAGCTCTCACTGCAATAATACCCAGAGGCTCAGAAAGATCTTCTAGAAAGGGGGGACGATTTCTCTCATCCCTGTTCCCAAATCACTGTCGAAGCCAAGAGAATGGAAGATGCCTGGGGTTGGGGAGGGAGGTGTCTCCCGGTGCTAATTGATTGATTAGACTGTTGGACATTGCTTATAAAATCATAACATCACAGTGAAACTGAGCAGAAAGTACAAAGAGCTCCCGTAACCCTCTTCCTCACACACCCACAGCCTCTACCACTTTCAGTACTCCACACCACAGTGGTACATTTGTTCAAACTGATGAGCCTACTTTGACCTATATCACCATGCCCCAACGCCCAGTGTTTATAGTAAGCCTCACTCTCAGTGTTGTGCATTCTCTGACCTGGACCAGATCTATTTTTTTTTTCAAAATATTTATTTATTTATTTTCACTTTAGTTGGTGGGAAGACAGAGAGAGAGAGAGAGAGAGAGAGAGAGAGATCTTCTATCCACTGGTTCACTGCCCAGATATTGGCAATAGCTCAGACTGGGCCACACCAAAGTCACGAGCCAGGAATCCAATTTGGAACTCCCAGATTGGGTGGCAGAGACCCAAACACTTGAGTCCTCACCAGCTGCCTTCCAGAATGTGCATTAGTAGGAAGCTGGATCAGAAGCAGAGCTGAAACTGGTACCAGGCACTCCCGTATGGAATGTGGGTGTCCTCAGCGGCGTCTTACCATTGAGCCAAGCGCTCACCACTGGACAAATGAATAATGCCACGTGTCCACCAGTATAGTGTGACACAGAGTAGCTCTGCTGCCCTGGAAGTCCTCCGCTCTCTGCCTTGCTCATCCCTCCCTTCCCCACACCTCCGACACCAATGGGTTGGTTTTACTGACTCCGCTGTCCCTACTTACTCTGTATCTTTCCCAGGATGTCATATAATTGGAATTGTATAGTATGTGCTTCATAATACGCATTTTGGTTTCCTCCAAGTCTTTTCGTGATTTGACAGCTCATTCTTTTAAATCTGAATGCTATTCCATTTGTCTAGTTGTGCCGCACTTTCTTTTTAAAACTATTCCGTTGCCAAAGATCATCTTGGTTGTTTCCACATTTTGGTAGTTAGGAATAAATCTGCTGCAAATGTCCATGGGCAGGCTTCTTTGGGGACATAGTTTTCGATTCCTCTGCATCAATACCAAGGAGTGTGATGGCTGATTTCTATGGTAAGCATATGTTTCATTTTGTATGAAGTTGTTGAACAGTCCTGCAAAGAGATTGTACCATTTTACATTCCTACCAACAACAGTTTCTTTTTTTGTATATCTTTGCCAGGACTTGAGGTTATCAGTGTTTGGGAGTTTGGACATTCTAATGGTGTGTAGTGGTAGGTCACTGTTTTTAATTTGGATTTCCTTGATGACATACCATTTTGAGTATTTCTCATGTGTGATTTGTCATGTGTATATCATCTTTGGTGAAGCATAGGTTAAGGCCCTCAGCCCATTTTTAGACCCAGTTGCTTGTTTTCTTGACATTGAGTCTGAAGAGTTCTTTACATATGTGGGATTACAGTCCTTTACCAGATGTGTCTGTTGCAAGAGTTTTCTGCCAGACTGCAGCATATCTTTTTCATTCTCCTGATTATATCTTTTCTAGAGCAGAAAATTCCAAGTTTAAGGATGTCCAGTTTGGCAGTCTTTTATTTCACGATTGTGTCTTTGTTGTTTTATCTAAAAAGTCAACACCAAACCCAAGTTCCTCTAGATTTTGTCCTATGTTGTCTCCTAGGCGTCTTATGGTTGTGTGTTTTATAGCTAAGCTTGTGACCCATTTAAAGTCAATTTTTGAGGCGGGCATAAAATATATACCCAGATTCAATTTTTTTACATGTAGATGTCCAGTTGTTCCAGCATTATTTGTCAAAAAGACTGTCTTCTCTCTATAGCTTTTTCTTTTTTGTCAACAATCTGTTGACTATATGTGGTTCTATTTCTGAGCTGTCTCTTCTGTGCTCATGACCCACATGTTCACGGTGCCAATTCTAGGACTTTCTCCTCTCCTTATAAACTTTAGAATAAGTTTGTCTATGTCCACAAAATAACTTGCTTAGATTTTGATTGGGATTGCATTGAATCCATAGATCAAGTTAGGAAGTATGGACATCTTAATGATATTGAGTCTTCCTGTCCATGAACATGGAATATCTCTCCTTTTTTAAGTTTTTTTTTCATCTGAGTTTCGTAATTTTCCTCATATAAATCTAGTATGCATATGTTGGACTGTACCTAATTATTTACTTTTGTAAATAGTATTGTGTTTTTAATTTCAAATTCTACTTGTTTGTTGCTGGTATATGAGAAAATGAAGTCTTTGTCTTTCATATATGAATCTTATACTCTACAACCTTACTATAATTATTTATTAATTTCAGGAGTTTTTTTTTTTTTTTTTAGATTTTTTTGTGCAGAGATGATCACATCATATGCAAACAAAGTTTTATTTCCTTTTTCCCAAGTTGTATACTTTTTGTTTCCTTTTCTTGTCTCACTACATTATCTAAGAGTTCTAGTACTATATGAAAAGCAGTGGATGGGGCTGGTGTTGTGGTGTAGTGGGTTAAGCCATGTCTGCAGTGCTGGAGTCTCTTTGGGCACTGGTTCAAGTCCTGGCTACTTCGCTTCTGATCCAGATCCCTGCTGATGTGCCTGGGAAAACAATGGAAGATGGACCAAGTCCTTGGGCCTCTACACTCATGTTAGACACTCAGATGAAGTTCTTGGCTCCTGGCTTCATCCTGGCCCAGCCCCAGCCATTGCAGCCAACTAGGGAATGAGCCAGTAGATGGAAGCTCTCTCTATCGCTCCTTCTCTTTCTCTGTAAGTCTGCCTTTCAAATAAATAAAATGAATCTTTTTTAAAAAAAGAAGTGGTAAGAGGGGACCTCTTTGCCTTCTTTTTAACATTAGTTGGAAAACTTTGAATTCTTCACCATTTAATAAGCTGTTCACTGTAAATTTTTATAGATATCCTTTACAAAGATGAGAAGGGTCCTTTTGACTACAGTTTTATTTTTATTGTGAATGGTCATTGGGTTCTGTGACTCGACTACTGTGCATCTGTTGATATGATCATTGAGTTCTAGTTGTCTTTTGAGGAAGTTTCCAGAAACAGTCTCATCATGTCTTAGCTTGGCCAATATTTAGTCACAGAACCACACGTAGCTGCAAGGGAAGCTGGAACATGTTGACTTTGTCAATGTTAGAGATGGACCATGGTTAAAATGAAGAACTCTATTACCCAGAAAGAAGAAAAGTACAGCACATCCATCCCTATGCACATAACACTTTGAGTGTGGCCTGTCTTCCAACAGCTCCACAGGCTGTCTGGTTTGGTAAGAGGACACACATTGCCTGTTCTTTTTGAATGTTCCAAAGAGGGATTCCTAACACTGCATGATGGAACTAGCAACACCTAAGGAATGCTTTCCACAGTCATAGCATTTCCTTTGGTCTCTCCATTTATTTGAACATTCATGCAAAATGAACATTCCAATGAATTAAAACTCTTCTATAATTTTTCTACATTTGGTTTAAAATAGAAATTATGCTAGAGATACTGTAGAGAATGGATGACTTGGGAAAATGTTCCTCCATTGTCTGCTACCGCACACAAACCCTGCCTATAGGACAGGATGCCACTGTAGTCTTGGATGACTGGGCTCTCCATGGGGTATGTGGACGTGAACAGTGCTCTCTCAGTTCTGGGGAAAAACAGTTCTTCTGATGGCATACAAGGGACAGGGAAGGCACTGTGGACATGAGGGTGCCAACTGGCCATTTCTACCTCCTGGATCAACATCCCTTGGCCGTGAATTTTATCTGCTTCTGGGATTGGTCCAAGATTTGATAAACAATAATTTACTTTTAAAATTTGTTGTTTTTTAAAAATGCAGAAGCAAATTGAAGTTCAGAGGGAGGAGGTCTGGAAGCCACGTGTTCTTTGTGTGTTGTTCGTGTCAATATTTAGAATTCCAATGTCAATTATTTGGAACTTCAATGCCTGAGGCATACACCCCCTTTGCATCTACCCACTAATTATTATCACACTTAGCCAAAGGATGAACAGCTTTTCTGGTAAGGAACCTGTTATAATAATTATAAGACAATATGGGAATGTTGGATACTTATGAGAAGCTAATGTCAAACCTTTAAATAAGACTTTAGTTTCCATTAAAACTTGAGAGACATAATGCAGAGAAATATACTTGGAATTCTGAATGTGGGTGGGAAAGCATTTATTCTTTTTTTAAAGTTGTTTTCTTTATTTGAGTGGAGGGAGAGAGAGAGGGGGAGAGAGAGAGTGTGTGCTCGTGCGCGCGCGAGAGAAAGAAAAGTAAAAGTAAATTAAAAAAAAAAGATTTAAAAGAAAAAAGCAAAAAAGGTTAGACTTGCCTCACTAAAGGTCTTGGAGGAGACTGGTGCCATTGGCTGAGAGGGCGTCAAGCAGGTCACGAGGGCTTGGGGCTGGAGTGGAGGCCAGAGCTGAGGCGGAGCGGGTGGAGGGAGGCTGGTGATGCTGTCCCTGAACTGACGGGGCTTGTGGGAGGGTCAGATGCGGGAGCTGTTCAGAGGGAGGCTGGAGGCATGGATGGTGGAAACCCAGTAGTGGGGGAGGAAAGGCACACCTGACAGGAAGACCACGAAGTTACTGAGTGTATGAGACCAATGGACCCGTCCGCTTCACTTTACAGTGCAGATCCTCCAACCCAGAAACGAGAAACGGGCTCCATAGACGCAACCTCTCCCTCCCTCGCAGGACCCCCTCCCCCCCAGTCAGAACCTACGGCTAGAGCGACCCCCATGGGATGTGCTTGGGGAGCAGGGTTCCAAGGAGCTTCGTAACTTGCAGAGCCAGATTGGTGCTCAGCTAAGTACATGATTTGGGATAACTTTCTGATCGTCTGAAACATTTTGCTCTATGTATAGATGGGGAGTGGTCCTCAAGTTAAAAAGGTCATTTGAGGACTGGCACGGTTTAAGGACACTTTATTCAGTGGACAAAAGGCTACCAGTGTTTTACCTGTAAAATAAAGGAAGGCAGGAGGAAGGAAGGCACAAGAGAAGGAAGAGAGAGAGAGAGGCACTGTGGAGCAGCGGGTTAACTCCCTGGCCTGAAGCGCTGGCATCCCCTATGGGCATGAGTTCTAGTCCCGGCTGCTCCTCTTCCGATCCAGCTCTCTGCTGTGGCCTAGGAAAGCAGTAGAAGATGACCCAAGTCCTTGGGCCCCTGCACCCGCGTGGGAGACCTGGAAGAAGCTCCTGGCTCCTGGCCTCAGATGGCACAGCTCCAGCCATTGTGGCCAATTGGGGAGTGAACCAGCAGATGAAAGACTTCTCTCTCTCTCTCTCTCTGCTCTCCTCTCTCTGTGTGACTCTGACTTTCAAAAAAAAAAAGAAAGAGAAAGAGGCAGAGAGAGAGAACGAGGAGGAAGGAAGGAGGAAAGAAGATAAGGAAGAAAGAGAGGCAGAGTGAAAGAAGGAAAGAAGAAGGGAAGGAAGGAAAGAAAGAAGAGAAAGAAAGAGAAGAGAAAGAAAGAAAATCTTCAAAGGACATGCATGTAATGGATTGTTCACAATTTGAGAATATGGGTTGAGAAAGAACTGGCCAAGTCAACTTGGCGTTACATATTGTAGACACATGCTTCACTATGTGCTTTAAAAAAGGAACCAAAATCCCCAAATTCCTTTTTCTTACATGAGTTTCTTTTTAAGGAAGGAATATTGGTCACGATGATGCATTACTAAATGTTGCTCAAAGAAGCCAGTGCTAGAAAAACTTCTCGGCAAGGAATGTCTTTGTTTTCCTTTGCTGTTTCTTCAGTGCGTTGGGTGGGAATTCCAGTTCATACTGTACTGTGTTCCCATGTGGATGGTGTATCGCTGGTCACCAAGCAAACCTCAGCACGGGTGTAGAGTTGAAGACGTACGCATGGTGGTGTATGCTCAGATTATCTGGCTTGGGGAAATAAAATATCTCAAAATCATATGGATTAACATAACAAACATTTCTTGTCTCCTGGTTCCGTGAGCCAGGAAGCTGGGTTGGACTCTGATGCACCATGTCCGTGACGTTGATGTCAAGCAGTCAGCTGGGGCTCGACCTGGAACAGGGAGTCGCTCAGTCTGTTTCTACGCTCACTCATGGGGTTGCTGGGGGCTTCAGCCTCCCACCCACGTGGGCCTCTCCCAAGAGCTCCAGGTTGGACTGGCCAAGAGAACCACAAAGATGGAGCCTAGAGAGGAAGAAGTCACACTCTTTCCAGCCCAATCAGACTTGTCTGTTGCAGTGCATCACTGCTCTTCTGGCCATCTGTCTGGCTGTCTGTCTGTCTGTCTGTCTGTCTCCTCTACCTCTTTGTCTTTCACTAAGATCACAAGGTGCTGGGCTTCCCTGTGCGCCTCCTGCCTCTGCCTCTGGGGCCTGCTCATGGGGTTCAGGCCGCCGTCTCCTTTCTGCTTCCGGAACACACCAAGCTGGGTCCCCATTCTGGCCCCCCCATTGCTTCTCCCTGCTCTCATCTCTGCTCCAAGTACCATTTTCTCAGAGCAGGGCCTGATGGGTAGTTTGTGGAGTCCACTGGAAAACAAAACCCCTGAACCCCTTGTTTACAAAGTGGGAAAGGAGTGGGCATTTGATTTAGAGTTAAGACGCCAGCCTCTCCCATCAGACTGCCTGGGTTGGCACCCCAGTTCTAGCTTCTGATTCCAGGTTCCAGTGCACCCTGGAAGGCAGCCTGCGATGGCTCAAGCACTGGGGTCTCTCCCACACACATGGAAGACCCACACTGAGTTCCTGGCTCCCAGCTCTCACCCTGGCCCAGCTTTGCTGCAGGCACTGGGGGGCCATGAGCCTGTTGATGGGTGCTCTCTCTGTCCATCTGCCTGCTGTCTGTCTGTCTCTCCTCTACCTCTTTTCCATTGTTGTGGCCTTAGATTGGAGACTTTGGAAGAGCTTGTCCTAATTGTTGCCCTGCCGAGCACAGGAGCTGGGACACACACACAGGCCATCCGTAAATGTTTGTCGATTGTGTAAATGAACAAGAAAGGGAATTCATTGTGCGGAACTTGAAATAGACTTGCTGTGTCTCCCGGCTCATGGCAACTGGCAGCGGGACAAAACCTTCCACCTCATCAGTTCTCAGTCCTGTAGCCGGAGTCCCTGTGCGGGATCTGCAGGTTGTTGCTTGTTTTGAGCCTGGCGAAAGGCCAGCTCCACGCCGGCCTTCACCTTGAAACACCTGCCCAAGGTGCTCCGGGCCCTGGGCATCGCTCTGCTTTGGGGCCTTTCTTCCAGTCTGTCCCATCTGTGCCACGCCCTCTGTCTTCTGTCACCACGGAGCCCTGCTGTGTTCAGTGACACCTGGCTGAACTCCCTGTGGCTTCCCCCTCTGCCTCTCTCTGTCCACCTGCCCACAATCCAGGAGAGTCTGGCCCTCCTGGGGCCCCCCAGTCAGCTACTGTGAGGACAATGACCTCTGGAGGCGATGAGCCATCGCCACCAGCCTGCAATGAGATTACACCTTGGGAAACCCTACGGGAAGCGGCCGGTGAGGCTCAGGTAGAAGGAGCTTGACATAGCTTAGATTTTGAAAAAGGCGCGTGTTTGTGGAATGCGCTATTTTCAGCAGGTGTGCGGTTGCAGATGCTCAGACATGTTCTTAGGCAGGCAGGGCTTTTGCACTGAAGACTGATGCTGTGTGGGGGGTGGCAGGGTGGAGAAAAAGGCCTGAGTGTGCGGAGGATTTCACACAGCTCACGACAGCCACACGGTGAAGAAACGGGGGCCTTATTTTTCACACCAAGTAGCAGTATTTTTGAAGAATTCCCATACGTCATGTATGTGTGCATACGTGTGTGTGCATCTATGTGTGTATGTATGCATGTGTGTGGATGTGTGTGTGGATGTGTGTGTGTGTTTAAACTTTAGATCTTGGGGCCGGCGCCATGGCTCACTTGGTTAATCCTCCGCCTGCGGTGGGTGCTGACATCCCATATGGGCACCAGGTTCTAGTCCTGGCTGCTCCTCTTCCAGGCCAGCTCTCTGCTGTGGCCCGGGAGTGCAGTGGAGGATGGCCCAAGTGCTTGGGCACCTGAACCCGCATGGGAGACCAGGAGAAGCACCTGGCTCCTGGCTTCTGATCGCCGTAGCTCCAGCAGTGGCAGCCATTCTGGGGGTGAACCAATGGAAGGAAGACCTTTCTCTCTCTCTCTCTCTCTCTCTCTCTCTCTCTCTTTCTCATTGTCTCTGTCAAATAAATTTTAAAAAAAATAAACTTTAGATCTTCTTCTGTGTCTGCACAATCTGACTAGACACACAAAGCCAAGCTGGGTCTGTTGCATCACAAACATGATCTTTTCTGAATTTGTAATGGAATATATCTATCTCCCTGAAGCCAGTTATTTATTTTCCTGACAAACTACAGGATGCAATGTGCCATAGGTGCTGATGTGTTTGCTTTCTCTTTTGAAGTAAGTTCTTCCAAGAATCAGCAATCAACATCTGGCTTAGCTGATCCTCTGTGTGGGTTGTTTTCTATTTTTTTAATTTCTCTTTTTGTTGATGCTATTTCCTTTCCCCTACTGTGGGTTTTAATTTGCTCTTCTTATAGCAACTTCCTGTTTAAAAGTGCATTTATTTCTTTATTTACTTGAGAAGCAGAGAGACTGAGACAGAGGAGAGCTTGCATCCTGTGTTACTCTCTGAACGCCCACGACAGCTGCAGCGGGGCAAGGCCGAAGCCAGGAGTCGGAACTCAACCCAGGTCTCCCGCATGACCGACAGGGACTCAACTGCTTGAGCCATCGTGGCTGTCTCCTGGGGTCTGTGTTGGCAGGAAGCCAGAGTCAGAAGCCAGAGCCAGAAATGGAACCCGAGCACCGTGGGGTGGGACATAAGAGTCGTAACTGTCACTTTAAACTCTAGGCCAACCTCCCATTCCTCATTCCAGCTTCCTAGGGTGGAATTCACATTGCTGGTTTCAAATCTTTCTTTTGTTTTGTTTTAAATACAAATATTTATACAATAAATTCTTAAGAATTGTGTAAGCTCTATCCTATACATTTCTATACACTTATTATTATTAAATTTGAGAAGCTTTCTATTTCTGTAAGATTTATTCCTTCAAAGAAACTTATGTGTTGTTCAGAAATGTGTACCTAATTTCCAAATAGCTATTTTATAGATATCTTTCCCTTTTTAGAATGATGCATTTATTTCTTTGAAAGGCAGAGTGACAGAGGGGTGGCGAGGGGAGGGAGGGAGAGAGAGAGAGAGAGAGAGAGAGAGAGAGATCTTTCATATACTGATTCACTCCCCAAATGGCTGCAATGGCCAGGGCTGGACCAGGCTGAAGCCAGGTGCCAGGAACTCATTCTTGTTTCCCACAAAGGCAGCAGGGGCCCAAGCACTTGGACCGTCTTCTGCTGCTTTCCCAGCTGCATTAGCAGGGAGCTGGATCAGAAGTGGAGCAACTGGGACTCCAATAGTTGATGCTAGCATTTCAGGTGGCAGTTTAACCAGCCACAGAGCTGGCCCTTGCAGATATTTTCTTCTGAAAACACATCATCATTAACACTTTCTAATCCAATTCCAATGCTGTTGGATTTCAATCTACTGAAATTTATTGAGACCTGTTTTCTGGCCTGCCACAGAAAGTGCATTTTTTAGGGGACTGCCTCATCACCTTCTATCTTGAAATCTCATTTTTGATTTCTCTTCTCTTTAAACTTCGCCTGGAGACTGGAGTGAGCGTGCATACCCAGAACAGGAATTGGCACCGCCACTGCAGGTCCTGGTTCTGTTGGGAAGAGCTACTTTGCAATTAACAGAGTTTGGCATCCTCCCCTGTAATGCTTCCTCCAGGGCATAGGGTTAGAATAGTCTCTCCTGAAGTCAGGTGATGAATACAAGAAAAATGTGGTCCCTGCTTCTCTGGTTCTTGGTGAGTTACCTCTCTCAGAGGCAAGACGCTTGGTCTCAGCAATAGGGTCTCTCCTTGTCACTCAGTATCTACGCGTCTGGTGGTGGTGGGAACATAAATCTATACAGACACTATGGAAAACAGTATGGAGCCCTTAGAAAACTTGAAATACGAGAAGTAGCATAGGATTCAGCAATCCCAATACTGGGTATGTTTAACAGGAAATGCAATCAATCTATCAAAGACACCTGCACTCCCAGGTTCCCTGCAGCACTGTTCATGATAACCAAGATGTGGAATCCACCTAGGCGTCCATCAGTGCGTGGTGGACAAAGAAAAGATGGTGTGTATACATCATGGAACATTCTGGCACCACAAAAGAAGTGTAAAAAAATACTATCTTGCCATTTGCATCAGAGTGCATGGAATGGAGAGACATCTTGTTAGAGGAGCCAGACCCACAAAGACAAATACTGCACGTTCTCGCTCATTTGTGACCACTCAAAAATAGCTGTTACCGAAGAACCCGGTGGACTAGTGGTCACCGGTCACCAGAGACTGGTAAGGGGACAGGCATGGCAAGAGTTTTAGATAAGGGGCACCAAGGTGCAGTCGGGCAGGAGGAATTAGCTCTGTGTTCCACAGCCTGACAGGCTATGACAGTCTACGGCATCTTTCACAACCATTAGATGACAAATTCAAATGTGTCCAGTGTGTCCGAATGATTCGTATTTGAGGAGATGGAAACACTGGTCGCCATGATTGGCCACTGCACGTTGTATACACATACTGAAGCACCACACAGTGCCCCATAAATACATGCAGATGTCAAGTCAAATGATAAGCGTCTGTGTAGTTTCCCAGTCATGGTTTCTGTTTTTTTGATATTCCCAGCATCCCACGGTCTTGAACATGGCAAACAGTCCAGAAATTGCATTTGGCAGAATGCGTCTTCCAGGAGCAAAATCAGAAACGGTGGCACTGAGAAAGCAATTTTAGTGGAAATGGACACTCCCCCACTAGACACTGTCTTGGTGTCATGCACAAAATTGCTCTGTTGGACGTTGCCAGTCACTCAAGGGGCTGTTAATAAATATCAGAGCTTTTATGAAAACACATCTGTTAATAAATATCAGAGCTTTTATGAAAACACTTCTTCCCTCCTAAAAATTACAACCATTGACCCTGAAATCAAGTTGCGACATTTTAACGTAAATGTAGAAGGAAGCCTTACTTACGAATTAAGAAGTAAAATGTTGGGCAGTATGAAATCAACCAAAAGGCAGATTTGATGGGAGGTAGAGGGGAGTGGCGAGGGGTGGCTGTCTCTTTCACAGGATGGCTGATACACACGGGTTGGATTAAAAAGAAATGCCTGCAAGACAGTTTTATCCTTGTGATTAAATTTAATCTTGTACGGAGAATTCTGTGCCAACTACATTGTTATGGCTTTATGTACCAGATTCCAGAGGAATGTGTTGATTCAGTAAATTTAATTTTCAGATCAATCAGTGCCATGTAGCCAGAATGGTTTGCTGAAGGTTCGAGTTGTTCTGTTATTAACTGGTTATTTTGGTGTTGTACTGTGCCTGGCGTGTTATCTTACAAGGAAAATACATCAAAAGTTTGGTGGAAAATGAAGTTAAAAGATGAATTCATTTTGGTGTGCTTTTTTAGAATCCATGCATAACTTTTTCATAATATGTACTTTCCATGAAGTTGTTAATGAAAAAGGTATGGATGAGTCCAAACTGGTATGCACCAAAGTAAACTTACCTCTTGAATTCCATTTTCCCACCAGCTTTCTAATGTACCTTCATCTGTAGCAGATACTCAAGTGAATGTACCTTGGGTTTAACTGATTTTGTTTTGTGGAGCTGGAATGAGTAACAAAGGAAAGGCTTCCTGCCATGAATGTTCATTTTTTTTATTGGCTTGAGTGACTAAAACTTTGAACAGATAGTCAAAGAACTGAAGAATATAATTTCTACTGCACCAGCTCTGTCACTACTCCCCACACAGCCACATCACCAACCCTCCTGGTTCCATTCAACCTTGCTCAAGACCTTGGGAATCATCCTGTCAGTGAACTCTCTGGGTGACCTGTGTGCCTTTGGTGTCTGCCAACCAGCTAACTGGGTAGAGCTGGGCTTTGCAAGGTGTCTTAGGTCAGGTTTGCAGGAAGCAGCCTTGGAGGAGATGTATGAGCAGGAATGTTATCAGGAGGAGCTCTGGGGAAGACTCATAAAGCTGTGAGAGAAGGAGGCTGAGCTGCAATGCAGTTGCACCTGTGGCCTGGGCCAGTAGAAGCAGATTCTGCAGTGGGCTGGGCTGTTCACAGTTGCCTGGAGCCAAAGCTGACTTTTCACGAACCATGGTTTGCTGGAGAGGCCCCTGGAGGAGATGGGGGTGTAACTTTGGTTGGGACACCCCCACTTTGGCCAAGGACAGTTCCCAGAGAGCCACTGGGCTGTGGGTCTTCAACAATCAGTGATGGCCAGCACCACGGCTCACTAGGCTAATCCTCTGCCTTGTGGCGCCGGCACACCAGGTTCTAGTCCCGCTCGGGGCACCGGATTCTGTCCCGGTTGCCCCTCTTCCAGGCCAGCTCTCTGCTGTGGCCAGGGAGTGCAGTGGAGGATGGCCCAAGTGCTTGGGCCCTGCACCCCATGGGAGACCAGGAGAAGTACCTGGCTCCTGCCATCGGATCAGTGCGGTGCGCTGGCCGCAGCGCGCCGGCCGCGGCGGCCATTGGAGGGTGAACCAACGGCAAAGGAAGACCTTTCTCTCTGTCTCTCTCTCTCTCACTATCCACTCTGCCTGTCAAAAAAAAAAAAAAAAAAAATCAATGATGTGGCAGCTAGGGGAAAGGGGCCCACCGTCTTGAAGGATGACGCATCACAGCGCCCCCTACAGGTAGGGTGTGATTAGGACAAGGTGAGACAAGGGCGAGAGACATGAGGACAAAATCAGGGAGTGTCTGTCATGATAAGGCCTGGACTCTGAGCTGCAAAGATGGATCTGATGGGTTAGCAGGACACAGTGGGTTAAGTGGCACTATGGGTTAAGTGGCACCGTGGGCTAAGCTCTGGTTGGAGTCCCAGCTATCCCATTTGCTCTCTAGCTCCCTGCTAGTATGCCTAGGAAAAGCAGCTGCTGATGGCCCAAGTGCTTGGGCCCCTGCCACCCACACGAGAGACTCGGGTGTAGGCTCAGGCTCCTGGCATTAACCTGGCCCTGCCTTGGCTGTTGCAGTCATTTGGGGAGTGAAGCAGCAGGTGAGTGATCTCTTCCCACCTCCCCTCCAATCACTCTGCCTTTCAAATAAATAAATCAATCTTAACAACGATGAAGCCGAGTCTTAGCTCTGTGCCTCTGAAGGCTGTGGTCCTCCCAGTGTGGTGGCCACCACGCCACTGCTACTGCCGCCAGCTGGGAACACCCCTGGCCTGGAGGTGATCGGCTCAGAAGCTGGCCTCTGCCCCGGCTCGGGCCCTTCTCCGTGGGAGTTGTATCCATCTCCATTTAAAGTCAGCAAGTGCTGTAAATTTCATTTTGGATGAAGCACCACATTGCATTTTGTTCTAAATTTTTTTTTGTAAATTTCTGAAAACAAAATACACTCTGGGTTCACACCTGCACCTGGTGATCCAGATCCCACTGGCCCTCTGCATCTATTTCTGTCATTTTCATTTCTGGTTTGGACTTCTAGATTTTTTTTTCCACATAGTAGCTTGCCTTTTGAATAATAAGCCCTCTTTTCTCCTTCTCTCCCCTCCCTCTCCTTCCTCCCTTCGTTTTACATCCTCACTTTTCTAACTCCCTTTCCTGAGCAATTCCCACTTCAGCCTTTAGCTCCACCGTCAAGGTTTTCCTGGTCAAGTTCGTCTCCGTGGGACACTCTTGGGATGGTTTTGTCAGTGCAATTAAGGAGCCACAATGCGTGCTGAGGCTGCCTCCTGAGTGTACACGACTCCTCTTAGTCTGGGAAGTTGCAACACTTTAGAGTTTAAGTTCAGTTTGCTCATGGAGCTCACGTTGTATGCACTGATTGCAGTGGCTGCTGCCATTCGAGGGGCATTAGATGGACAGCTGTCAACACCATCTTCATCAACTGCTCCAAATGTATTGGATTTGCTAGACACGAGGAGAAGGGGAGGCTCATTGTCCAAGAAACACACACCATGCGCTTCTCAGTGCTATTGATTGGTTGCATGTTTTTTTGCTGAAACAGTGCTTTCTATGAAGATGGCAGAATCAAAGAGAGTTTTTTTTGTCTCTAAAATTGCAGACTTCCTTTGCAAATACAGCTTGGAGCATATGCATTTTCCTAATTACTTAATCAATAGAAATCTTAAACCATTTCTCTAATGATAAGGTGAATAAAGGTGGATGGCAGAAAAATGAGTGAATGATAGAAAATATAGAGAGGAAAATGAGATTCATCCATAATAAATTTGAGTAGAAAGAATGACCGTGAACTGCACTTTCTGGACTTTTCTTTGTTTGCTATTACCAAACTGATATCAAACTTACAAATGTTTTAACATCAATGCACAGTTCCCTGTGTGTTTAAAGACAAGATAATTTTTTGATTATTGAAAAGCAGAGTTATATGTAGGTTTAGGTTTAGGGTTAGGGTTAGGGTTAGAGGGAGAGAGAGAGAGATCTTCCACTTGCTGGTTCTCTCCCCAGATGCCCTCAGCAGCCAGGGCTGGAACAGACCAAAGTCAAGAACCAGGAACCCCACCCAGGTCTCCCACATGGGTGGCAGGGGCCCATTTCATGCTGCCTTCCTGTACTGTAACAGGGAGCTGGATTAGAGGCAGGGTAGTCAGGATGTGAACTGGTGCTCTGGATTTAGGATGCCTGCACTGCAAGCAGTGGATTAACCTGCTGCACCACAAAGCTGGCCCCCCAAGCAAGATGATTTAAAAATGACAGCACACAGTTCCATCAGATAGCTAGCCACAGTTTATTTGGACAGTTTTCATTTGTCCAATAGATCAGTTGTTTCAAATATTTTATTATCTCAAATGATGTTGCCATAAACACTAAACACCCTTGCACAAATGGAATTATTGGATCAAACTGTAGTGTTTTACGATTTGATAGAAGCTTGCAAGACAAAGGCAATGTGTGAAAAACCACATTTATGAAAATTTTACTACATTTCATTATCATTCTGGGCATTTCATTTCTTCTTTTTTAAGAGCTGACATTAATTGTTACAAGGATCCCATGTGGATCGTTCATCACAAACAACTCTATGGATGCCCAAGCCTAGCTAAGACAGCCTCTGTGTCCTGACCAAGGTGGTATCCCCAACTCAGTCAGTGCTCCTCAACAGCCAGGCCCTTTACTGAAAGCAAAGCAGACTGTCTTCTTCAACTCTGTCTCACTCGCATGGCCTGACCCCATGACCACAACCCTGCCAACCACATCCCAGACCACCATTCTCTCACGGCCAGCCAGCCATCGTCAGCGCCATTTCTCAGCACTGTGTTTGCTCTCGAGTCGAACATCAAGACAGGGTTCCTCGTTTCCTGTGGTCATTCAGATCTCTCTGTTCTTCACTTAAAGGATAACCCTAGGGTGATAATTTGTACTCCCGCCTTTAATGCATCCTCATCTTCGAACAGCTCCGTCCACTTCTTCTATGATGCCATCTCTTCCCCCCAGAGTTCACAGTTCTCTCTCACTTCTCATTGCATCACAAATGGTCGGGTGGTGTGGTGATTAGCAGTTCACCTGCCGGTCATCCTCATCAGACTCTCTGTTAATCCTTGGGTTCCCTCTGTCGGCCCGGAGACTGCCAGAAGTGTGTAATACAAGAACCCAATAGTCGGTGATTCTGAAAGCCATGAAGGAGTCCAAACTCTACTTAGTTCCTGTGTGTACGATTCACGAGATGTTCTAACAGACCGTGCAAATAAGGTTGTATTCGTGGATGGTGGTCGTAATCCATTTTTTCAGATGATCAAAATTTCTCTAGTGTCTCCAGATCAAGTTCAAATTCCCTCACTTGGTTTTTCCAACTTTGCATGCATGGCTCATGTATTTTTATAAGATTATTTCGTTCATGGAACTGTGGCTTTATTTTACATCCTGGCTTCCAACATGGATGCAAGACTGGAGTCCATTCTGCTCTCAAATTCATGGGAGATGGTGGGAACCCATAACTGAAGTTGAATGCATTCCATTTAGTTACTTCCGTGTTGCTGGTCAACACTGGCTCCTGACTTTGGCCTTCCACAGCACCGACCACAGCAACCATATGGGGAGTGAACCAGCAGATGGAAGATCTCTCTCTCTCTCTCTCTGTAATTCTGCCTTTCAAAGAAATAAATCTTTTCTTAAAAATGCCCAAGTCATCTCCGCATGGACCGATTAGCTCTTCATCCACGTGTGAACCAGGGAGGAGCTCCCACTACTCAGGACTCAGCCCTTGGCCCGACCCAGTCGCATTCACCTCCAGAGTCCATTAGGGCCAGAGCCAGGTGCCTCCCTGAACCTTCTTGTAGCCAGGGGGCTGTGACGAGGAGGGATAGGCAAGGTCGTAGCCTGTTGTTTTTATGCTTTGTTTGCAGGCTCTCCGTACAGGTAAGTCACACATATATGTAACACATGGAGTGTATGGGCCACGCTAGACTTTGTTGAAAGTTGGACGTAAACAGATCATTTTCCTCTTATGTTTTAGAGCACGTGTTCTTGATTCACAAATACTTGAGACTTGCTATGCACGGTGAGACGAGGGGCAGCTTCATGTTTTCACCCCTAAGTGACAACAGATGGCTATGGAGCTTTATCAAATGTCTCTTTAGGGGCCGGCGCCGCGGCTCACTAGGCTAATCCTCCGCCTGTGGCGCCGGCACACCGGGTTCTAGTCCCGGTCGGGGCTCCGGATTCTGTCCCGGTTGCCCCTCTTCCAGGCCAGCTCTCTGCTGTGGCCAGGGAGTGCAGTGGAGGATGGCCCAGGTGCTTGGGCCCCGCACCCCATGGGAGACCAGGATAAGCACCTGGCTCCTGCCTTCGGATAGGCGCGGTGTGCTGGTCGCAGCGCGCCAGCAGCGGCGGCCATTGGAGAGTGAACCAGCGGCAAAGGAAGACCTTTCTCTCTGTCTCTCTCTCTCACTATCCACTCTGCCTGTCCAAAAAAAAAAAAAAGTCTCTTTAGGAAGCTGTCAATGCAATGTACTCTCCCTATTGTAAACTGAAGGTATTATGTATCATGTCGAGAAAGAATTCCTTATGTTGGCCCATCCTTGAGCTCTTAGGATATACCGTAGATTCTTGGTATATTATTATTAGTTATTTTATATGCTGCTGGATTCTATTTGTAAATTATTTTATTTGTAAGTTCTGTCTTCATATTGACTTTAAAATATTTTATGTAGAATTTATAATCATAAGTGAAATTCGTGTGCAGCATTGGTTTGTATCTTTGTGTGATGTGGGTATGATGGCTTAGCTTGGAAGGTGAACCAAGAAGCTCTTCATCCTTCTCTGTGGCCTAGAATAGCAGAGTAATGATTTTTTTAAAGATTTATTTATTTATTTGAAAGTCAGAGTTACACAGAGAAGGAGAGGCAGAGAGAGAGAGGTCGTCCATCTGCCAGTTTACTCTCCAATTGGCCGCGATGGTCCGAGCTGTACTGATCTGAAGTCAGGAGCCAGGAGCCTGCTTCAGGTCTCCCACGTGGGTGCAGGGGACCAAGGACTTGGGTCATCTTCCACTGCCTTCCCAGGCCATAGCAGAGAGCTGGATGGGAAGAGGAACAGCAGGGACTTGAACTGGTGCCTATATGGGATGGTGGCACCGCAGGTGGCGGCTTAACCCTCTGCGCCACAGTGCTGGCCCCCAGAGTAATGATTTGCTTCCATAAATCTTTGATGAAGACTTAGCTTTTGCTTCTGTAAAATGAGAATCACAGATTTTGGTTGTCTGCTTTCCAGAATTGCTAGGAAGATCAACAGTTTGCCAATTCTCCCATGCTATGACATTCTATAAAAACAATAATTATTATCCTAAATCCAAAGGGTGAATCTGTCTATATTGCCTCCAAATGTCTTTCTTTCATTCTTTGTTTTTCTGTTCACTTTGCAGGTTTTGGAAATTGATTGAGAAATTCCACATAATTAAGGGCTCAGATGTCATCTTTTGGCTCTGACATGTACTAGTTTTGTACCTTTGGTCAAATCAATGAATATTTTTGATGGGATTCTGATATATGGTCAATCTTCCTTTTAAAGTAGACCTATAGTTTAGCAACCACAAAATGTGTGACTCTTTAGACATTTGGGGAAGAATTTGACGATTTTCCCCTATTTCGGTGCTCTGGAATTTGAAAGACAAAGGCACGTTGTTTGGAGCTGTGGCAATAGTCCCAAGGTAGGCATCTTCATTGAAAGAGGAAGGGGGCACGGTGGCACAGCAGGTTAAAGCCCTGGTTGAAGCGCCAGCATCCCATATGGGCACCGGTTCTAGTCCCAGCTGCTCAACTTCTGATCCAGCTCTCTGCTATGGCCTGGAAAAGCAGTAGAAGATGGCCCAAGTCCTTGGGCCCCTGCACCCATGTGGGAGACCCAGAAGAAGCTCCTGGCTCCTGGCTTCAGATCAGTGCAGCTCCAGCCATTGCAGCCATCTGAGGAGTGAACCAGTGGATGGAAAACCTCTCTCTCTTTCTCTACCTCTCTCTGTAACTGTCTTTAAAATACATAAAATTTCTTTTTTTTTTATTTTAAAGATTGATTTATTTTATTTGAAAGTCAAAGTTACAGAGAGGGAGATGCAGAGAGAGAGAGAAAGAACTTCCATCCACTGGTTCACTCCCCAAATGGCCTCAACAGGTAGGGCTGGGCCGGGCTGGGCCGGATAAAAGCCAGGAGCCAGGAGCTTCCTCTGGGTCTCCACATGAGTGCAGGGGCCCAAGCACTAGGGTCGTCTTCTGCTGTTTTCCCAGGCACGTCATCAGGGAGTCAGATTGGAAGGGCAGCATCCAGGACACGAACCAGTGCCCATATGAGATGCCAGCATCTCAGGAGGCAGCTTTAGCCACTACCACAACACCGGCCCCAGTAATATTTCCAATGGGAAAAAAGCAGATGTTCTAATAGACCCTTAACTCTTTTAAAGGCAAAATAAATATATTTTTAAGATTTATTTATTTATTTGAAAGTCAGAGTTACATAGAGAGAGAAGGAGAGGCAGAGAGAGAAAGAGAGGTCTTCCATCCGCTGGTTCACCATGCGAGTGGATTGAAGTCAGCTGTGGTAGTGTTTCTACCATGGGAATTGGTGGATTCTGTCCATTACTGGCCCGTAGAGCTTGTTGGCGAGCACTGGTTGTCCCCGTGTCTTGCTTCTCTGTTGTTCAGGCTGCTGATTGAGGATGTACAATCCTTGGACTCCATAATTTACGAAGAAGACTTCTCTGACACGCCCTTTCTTGAGAAAGGATTTGAGTCTTCCGAAGTGTGAGTTCATTTAGCCTTCATTGGGTAACTTTTCCCAGCTCCCATCCTCTGCTCGTACGTTGTTCACTGGTTCATCAGCAGCCCAAAGCTTGGCCAGGGACTGCTCCTGGCTCACAGGGGAAGGTTGTTACAGATGCACTTAGAACATTGCTTTCCTCTCGCTAGGGTCATCGGCTCGGGCACGGGCAACGGATCCCTTTGGCGCTGAGGAAAGCGAGGGAGACTTTTGCTGCCACTTCTGGGAGGAGAAATTGAGTCTTGGAGATTTAAGGTTGGTGGCTCTTTGCCATTTGCCCTCTGCAAAAGCACAAGTGTTGAGAAGCAAAGCAGCCCAAAGGACGTGGGCTCGGCGGGGGGGGGTGGGGGGGGGTGCGGCTAGGTCCTGGTGGCATTGTCCCTCTCTTGATGTCCTGCCTGAAGCTCTCTCTTCCTGGCGACTTTTTAGTCGTGTGACCTAATGCAGTTCTGGTTTAATTAAATCCCTTGGGATTGGGTTTTCTATCACTACGATCGAGAAACATGTGTGGTGCCCCTGAGTCTTGGCCAAGCAGCTTCTTCTATTATATTAGCCCTGCTGCTAGTTCAAGGAAATCAATAATTCGGATTCTCAAAACCTGGGCCTAGATAGTCTACTTTATAAGAAGTTAGTGGTTCTTCTTGGATAACATCATTTGGTCATAAATATGTATCCGCCCTAATTTGAACACAAATGAAAAAGAGCCCAGAGGAATTTCAATTGTGAACTCTTCTTTCCATTTGCTGCCTCCGTCTTCAGAAACAGGATGTGGCTCCAAGAAAGAAAGAACATTTGGACAATCTTACAATTCATCAGTGGTGGCCACTTATGACAAGCGCTCTTAGGATGTTTGAAGACATCCCTCCAAGCCAAGGAAGGAACACAGTCTCTCTGCCATTGCCCAAATCTGTGTGTCACTGAGCCTCATGGGAAAACGCCCTTCTTTGATCTGTAAAGGACACAGTGTTAGTAACCACAGTGTAATTCCCTACATTCTCATTGTTGAGCAAGAAAGAGGAGCATAATCCCCTTGGATGCACGCCCTTTCCAAAAGCCCCACACTTGCCAGCTTGCATGTGGCCATCCTTGTGCCGTGAATGAGACATGGGCAGGTTGTCAGTGAATGTCGGTAAGCGTATTAGATGGATTATTGAAGAGAGAGTCGATCCGGGTGGAGAAGTAAACTATCCAAGATAATCACACACCTGGAGTGCAAAAATAAGGTACTTATATTAGTTGCCTACTTAAGTGCATTCTAAATATTGTTAATATTAAATATTTATTTTGGCTTGGGGGCCGGCACTGTGGCATAGAGGGTAAAGCCACCCCCTGCAGTGCCAGCATCCCATACGGGCTCAAGTTCTAGTCCCAGCTGCTCCTCTTCCAATCCAGCTCTCTGCTATGGCCTGGGAAAGCAGTGGAAGATGGCCCAAGTCCTTGGCCCCTGCACTCATGTGGGAGACCTGGAAGAAGCTCCTGGCTCCTGGCTTTGGATCAGTGCAGCTCCGGCCGTTGTGGCCAACTGGGGAGTGAACCAGCGGATGGAAGACTTCTCTTTCTCTCTCTGCCTCTACTTCTCTCTCTATGTAACTCTGACTTTCAAATAAATAAATCTTAAAAATATATTTATTTTGCCTTTAAAAGAGTTAAGGGTCTATTAGAACATCTGCTTTTTTTCCATTGGAAATATTACTGGGGCCGGTGTTGTGGTAGTGGCTAAAGCTGCCTCCTGAGATGCTGGCATCTCATATGGGCACTGGTTCGTGTCCTGGATGCTGCCTTTCCAATCTGACTCCCTGATGACGTGCCTGGGAAAACAGCAGAAGACGACCCTAGTGCTTGGGCCCCTGCACCCATGTGGAGACCCAGAGGAAGCTCCTGGCTCCTGGCTTTTATCCGGCCCGGCCCAGCCCAGCCCAGCCCTACCTGTTGAGGCCATTTGGGGAGTGAACCAGTGGATGGAAGATCTTTCTCTCTCTCTCTGCATCTCCCTCTCTGTAACTTTGACTTTCAAATAAAATAAATCAATCTTTAAAATAAAAAAATCAAAAAGAAAATTGTATTATATCTTTTTTAAAAAGATTTATTCATTTATTTATTTGAATGACAGAGTCATAGAGAGGGAGAGGGAGAGGCAGAGGCAGAGGCAGAGAGAAAGAGATTCCATCTGCTGGTTCGCTCCCCAAATGGCTGCAACAGCCAAGTACTTGGGCCATCTGCTGCTGCTTTCCCATGTGTATTAGCAGGGAGCTGGATCAGAAGTGGAGCAGCCAGGACTCCAACTGGAGCCCACATGGAACACCTGTGTTGTGGGCGGTAACTTTACCCACTGTGCCACAGCACTGTCCCTTATTTTGTCTAATGTTGAAAAAATATTTTCAAATATACCACTTTCATTAATCAACTATTTAGTGAAGGCTGTGATCTTACTGATTTCCATTTTCACAGGAATAAGATATTGTTTTCTTTTTTAATTAAAAAGTTACTGGGAGGCGGAGAGAGAGAGACAGAGAGAAAGGTCTTCCTTCCATTGGTTCACCCCCCCTAATGGCCGCTGCGGCCGGCCCGCTGTGCTGATCTGAAGCCAGGAGCCAGGTGCTTCCTCCTGGTCTCCCATGCGGGTGCAGGGCCCAAGGACTTGGGCCATCCTCCACTGCCCTCCCGGGCCACAGCAGAGAGCTGGACAGGAAGAGGAGCAACCAGGACTAGAACCCGGAGTACCAGTGCCGCAAGCGGAGGATTAGCCAAGTGAGCCATGGCACAGGCCAAAAGATAATGTTCTTAACCCACTCTTGGAGAAATAAATGCATTTAGCGTCTCCCCTTCCTACCCCTGCTCCTCACTGCGTTCTGTCCTGTGGCTGATAGCAGTTACGGCTGCACAGGGAAGCGCTGGGTGGTTCATCTGGTAAACATTACAGCAATCACAGTGCTGAGGAAGTCAAGGTACTGAGTTGACACCTGAGTGGAGCGAGCAGTTCCGTGAAGAGAAAAACCAGGACAAATTCACTGTCTCCCGGGGGTCACAGACAGCAGCCCCAAACAAGGCTGCGCGGTTGGTGAGTCTAATCCTCTTGTCGCAAACAGGGTAAGATAGTCCAGACCTACTCAGGTCCTTCTGATGAGGCTCACCCATGGCACCTGAATCTGCAGAATGGGCGTATCTCCTGTTAGAAGAACGCACCAGGGAAGCCCACACTGAGGAAATAGATCCTTTCCACCTCCCTTAATTACACGAGGCGTTTCTCCCCTACTAGGCCTTTTCTGTTTCTGTCTTTACATCCAAGACCCACTTGGA
Source organism: Oryctolagus cuniculus (assembly GCF_051225735.1). NCBI lineage: Eukaryota > Metazoa > Chordata > Mammalia > Lagomorpha > Leporidae > Oryctolagus > Oryctolagus cuniculus. The sequence goes on along the minus strand of NC_142867.1, from coordinate 141,967,867 downwards.
ATCCAAGTGTTTGGTGGCCTCCAGACAAAGTGGGTATAAAACAGAGCAGCATCCCTGTCAATCCAGTCACACTGAAGGTCAAGGTTCTCAAACTTTCTCAGTTCACACGGCTCCCTTAATTTCCCAGTCTTTTTTTTTTTTTTCCATAACATTTCGGGCCAAAAGAAACAGCCAAGAGTTCCATTTCTGAAGTAAGTCCCAACACCTTAATAATATTTATGTTCTAACAACCTAGTAGCTATTTGGGGGGAAAAAGGCCAAAATACATAAATTGAATGAAAAAACTAATATTTTATTTCATTCTTTAATGACAACAATTACTAATGGGATGTGTGCGCCTCTTGGCAGTGCACCACTTCTCAGTCTTGGAGTCAGATTAGCCACCACCCCATCATTTCCTCCTGCATACTGCTTTTCACACAGTCCTGGCTTTTTATCACAGAAACAATTGAAAACTCCTTTTTGCAAATACATGACATCAGCGAAAGGAATGCAGTAGAATTCGATACTGAAATTGTGAACTCTCATTTGCTGATAGGTCATTCAGCGTCTGACAGATGTTAAGTAGTTCTGTGCTTTCTCCCAATTTGTTTTTTTCACTGCTGCACCTCTGGGTGCCGTGGCATACAGTTTGAGAACCACAGGTCTCAAGACTCTTTTTTTTTTTTTTTTTTTTTTTGACAGGCAGAGTGGACAGTGAGAGAGAGAGACAGAGAGGAAGGTCTTCCTTTGCCGTTGGTTCACCCTCCAATGGCCAGCGCGGCCGGCGCGCTGATTGGAAGCCAGGAGCCAGGTGCTTCTCCTGATCTTCCATGGGGTGCAAGCACTTGGGCCATCCTCCACTGCACTCCCGGGCCACAGCAGAGAGCTGGTCTGGAAGAGGGGCAACCGGGGCAGAATCAGGTGCCCCAAGCGGAACTAGAACCTGGAGTGCCGGCACTGCAAGGCGGAGGATTAGCCTAGTGAGCCGCGGCACCGGCCTCAAGACTCTTAAGAAGCACTCTCGGCCGGCGCCGTGGCTCACTAGGCTAATCCTCCGCCTTGCAGTGCCGGCACACCGGGTTCTAGTCCCAGTCGGGGCGCCGGATTCTGTCCCGGTTGCCCCTCTTCCAGGCCAGCTCTCTGCTGTGGCCAGGGAGTGCAGTGGAGGATGGCCCAAGTGCTTGGGCCCTGCACCCCATGGGAGACCAGGAGAAGTACCTGGCTCCTGCCATCGGATCAGCGCGGTGCGCCGGCTGCAGCGGCGGCCATTGGAGGGTGAACCAACGGCAAAAGGAAGACCTTTCTCTCTGTCTCTCTCTCTCACTGTCCACTCTGCCTGTCAAAAAAAAAAAAAAAAAAAAAAAAAAAAGAAGAAGAAGAAGCACTCTCTGGGACCGGCGCTATGGCACAGTGGGGAAAGACACCGCAGGCATCCCATATGGGCACTGGTTCGAGTCCCGGCTGTTCCACTTCCAATCCGACTCTCTGCTATGGCCTGGGAAAGCAGTAGAAGTTGGCACAGGTCCTTGGGCCCCTGCACCTGCATGGGAGACCTAGAAGAAACTCCTGGCTCCTAGCTTCAGATCAGCTCAGCTCCAGCCATTGTGGCCACTTGAGTAGTGAACCAGCGAGTGGCAGATCTCTCTCTCTCTCTCTCTCTCTCTCTCTCTCTCTCTTATTCTCTCCCTCTCTCCCTCTCTCCTTCTCTGCCTCTCCTTCTCTCTGTGTGTAACTCTGATTTTCAAGTAAATAAACAAATCTTTTTTTTTTTTTTAAAAAAAGCACTGTCAGTTTATCATGAACAACAACGATTTTTATCATCATTAAGACGTAGTTATTTTGGGGCCTGCGCCATGGCTCACTAGGCTAATCCTCCGCCTTGCGGCGCCGGCACACCGGGTTCTAGTCCCAGTCGGGGCGCCGGATTCTGTCCCGGTTGCCCCTCTTCCAGGCCAGCTCTCTGCTGTGGCCAGGGAGTGCAGTGGAGGATGGCCCAAGTGCTTGGGCCCTGCACCCCATGGGAGACCAGGAGAAGTACCTGGCTCCTGCCATCGGATCAGTGCGGTGTGGCGGCCATTGGAGAGTGAACCAACGGCAAAAGGAAGACCTTTCTCTCTGTCTCGCTCTCTCACTGTCCACTCTGCCTGTCAAAAAAAAAAAAAAAAAAAAGTAGTTATTTTGAAAACTGTGCCCCATTGTGTTTTTGTTTGAATTCTGTTCTAATCAGCTGTAATACTTGCTTTGCAAAGAATTTCAATCTAGTGGTAATTAGGGTTAGGACAAGTAGTTGTCTGTCTCCTATATAGTTTTGAGGCTGTGATATATATTTAACATAAATAAGTTAACTATTGTCATTAATGTTCATGCATTTCTTTCTTTCATTTTTTTTAAAGATTTTATTTATTTATTTGAGAGGTAGAGTTACAGAAAGTGAGAGGGAGAAACAGAGAGAGAGGTCTTCCATCCGCTGGTTCACTCCCCCAATGACTGGAGCTGTGCCGATCCGAAGCCAGGAGCCAGGAGCTTCTTCCAGGTCTCCCATGTGGGTGCAGGGGCCCAAGGACTTGGGCCATCTTCTACTGCTTTCCCAGGCCACAGCAGAGAGCTAGATTGGAAGAGAAGCAGCCAAGTCTAGAACCGGTACCCATATGGGATGCCGGCACCGCAGGTGGAGGATTAACCTACTGCGACACAGCGCCGGCCCCTCTTTCATTTTTTGATGACTTCTTCATTTATTTGAAGGAGCAGATACAGAGAGAGAGAGGTCTTCCATCTGCTGGTTCACTCCCCAGATGACCGCAATGACCGGAGCTGCGCTGATCCGAAGCCAGGAGTCAGAAGCTTCTTCCAGGTCTCCCACATGGGTGCAGGGGCCAAAGCACTTGGACCATCCTCTGATGCTTTCCCAGGCCACAGCAGAGAGCTGGATAGGAAGTGGAGCAGCCAGGTCTCAAACCAGCGCCCACATGGGATGCCGGCGTTGTAGGCGATGGCTTCCCCTGCTGCGTCACAGAGCCAGCCCCTCATGCCTTTCATCAATGGCTGTGTGTGACAGTTGTTGAGGCGGTAAATCAGCCAGGTGGACCCAATGGACTGTGAGTGGATGGAGAGGAAGAACAGGAGATGGGAAGAACTGACCTTTATGGGGCGAGAGCACTGGAGTCCTTATTCTTCCTCCAAGCCACAGCTCATGGCTCCCTGCTTCTGCTGAGGCACTCCCTGCTGCCTCCCACTTGGATGAACTGCTCTGCGTTGACTTTGTCATAGTGCCTGTCATACGGAGCCTCCTGCACTGGCTCCCCCACCGGCTCCCCCACCCCCCCACGAATTCCATGGAAGCAGACACTCTGTCCTTTTGTCTTTGCTATCCAAGAGCCATGCACAATTCCTGACTGTGAAAGAAAAGACACATCACAATATTAATGAAGGCTTTAAGAGGTTTTTTTTTTTTAAGTGCTGACAAAATGCAGTACTGCCAAGAGGAATTAAACAGGGCATTGAAGGCGGGACGGGGAAGTACTGTTTAGATTACGTCTCTAAGGAAGCAAAAGAATTCATCAGAACAAAACAGGGCGAGGGGAGTTTGGGGGAGGCATAGCAGGTCAGAATAGAACGTGTGAATTCCAGGAGCCAGGGACAGAAATGGGACCTTTGGAAATGAGGGAGTAGTTCTGTGTGTTGGAGAGGAGGGTGGCGGTGTGGAAGAGGCAGCAGCTGAGAATGGAGACGTCGGCTTGGGCTAGAACAGTGAGGGTCTTGCAGGCTATTGTGAAGAGTGCAGGCTGGCTCTGTTAGGCAATGGGGCGCCAGTGCAGGGTTTAAAGTGGGCCACTGTGATGACCAGACCTGAACTGGAGATGCAGTACTTAGATTGCAGGGCTGGAGAGAGAACAAAGATTTGCAGACAGATCACATGACTCTTGGAACAGTCCAAAGGGGAGAAGGTAGGGGTGTCCTTTACGGGGCCTGGGTCTCTGCCTCCGCCGAGGCCTGGGTCAGCCCTCTATGTGGAGTACGCAGCTATGACATGAGAGCTTTTTTTTTTTAAAAAAAATTTATTTGACAGCTAGAGTTTCAGACAGTGAGAGAGAGAGAGAGAGAGAGATAAAGGTCTTCCGTCTGTTGGTTCACCCCCCAAATGGCCGCTACGGCCGGCGCAGTGCCAATCACTGCCTTCCTGGGCCACAGCAGAGAAATGGACTGGAAGAGGAGCAGCCAGGACTAGAACCCGGTGCCCATATAGGATGTTGGCGCTGCAGGTTGGAGGATTAGCCAAATGAGCCATGGCGCCGGGCCCTACATGAGAGACTTTCAAAAGCTTCCATTTTGGAATACGTTTAGACTTACAAACATTTTACAAAAATAATAATGCATTCCCACGTAGTATTTCTGAGTTTTCCATAAAATAAACACCTTACAGTTCCATAGTTCGATAATCAAAACCAGGAGATTGTTGTTGACGAAGCACTAGTAACTAACATACATACCTCATTAGGGTTCCGCGTTCCCACTGATGCCTGTATTCTGGTCCAGGATTGGATGCAGGGTCCCACATTGCATTTGCTCATCAAGTCTCCTTATCTGCCCCCATCTAGAGCAGTTCCTCAGCCTTTCTTTGCCTTTCATGACCTCAACACCTTGGAAGACTTGCCCAGCCCGCTTCGGGTTTCTGTCATATTTTCTCATGGTGAGATGGATGTCATGTATTTGAGGCACAAACACACAAGGTGGTGATGTACATCATATCAAAGGCACACAATTCTGAGATGACTTATTATGGGCCATTTTACAAAGGGAACATTTTAAGAAATCTTTTTGGGCCCAGCATTGTGTCATAGCGGGTAAAGCCACCCCCTGCAGTGCTGCGATCCCATAAGGGCACCGGTTCAAGTCCTGGCTGCTCCACTTCCAATCCAGCTCTCTGCTGTGGCCTGGGAAAGCAGTGGAAGATGGCCCAAGTGCTTGGGCCCCTGCATCCACGTGGGAGACCCGGAAGAAGCTCCTGGCTCCTGGCTCCTGGCTTTGGATCAGCACAGCTCCAGCCGTGTGGCCAACTGGGGAGTGAACCAGCGGATGGAAGATCTCTCTCTTTCTCTTTCTCTTTCTTTCTCTCTCTGTCTCTCTCTCTGTCTCTCCTCTCTCTGTGTAACTCTTTCAAATAAATAAATAAATCTTAAAAAAAAAAAAAAAAGAAATGTTTTTGAGTCACTCCTCCCAATTCTCCACCAGTTTAGGCCTTAACCACCCTTACTCTTCATCCCTCATGGAGAGGTGCCCAGACTGCTTCAGTGTAAGGGGTCTCTCCCCCCTCCTGGGGCAGTGGGGTCTACTAACCATCCTCCTTTTCTTCCTTTTAGTGATGGAACACCCCAAGATAAGACGAGCACTGCTAACCTTCTGGAGATGACATTTTCCGGATTTTCTTGAATCTAGATGTGGTCATAATCTAAGGTGGCACCAATGGGGTGTGAGTAGAGATGAAGTTTACTCACTGGAGATGAAGTTGCTTTCCTGTCTCCGCCATCATCAGTCATGCAGACAAGGCCAGTTGGAGCAGCAGCCCAGGCCATACGAGTAGGATGGCAGAAATGCTCACGGACTGTTTCATGAAAAAGAAAGCATGCTGTTGTAGTTGAGGTCTTTTTGTTATTGCAGCTTAGTCTTCTCGAATATTCCAGGCATCTGCAGTTGAGACTACATAGCCAAGAATGACAAACATTCTCCTTTTGTATGTGTGTTAGCTTTGTTTCTACGACTGTGTTGCTTATTGAGGGGGGAATACAGAAACTGTAGTAGATGTCTTGTTATTCCCTAGGAACATATGCCCCAGTGTATAGATGTGAGTTTTCAAGGCTACTTCAGTATATGGGGGAGTAGGAATGGATGATGAGCTGTCAAATGATTCTTCTGTTTCAGATAAGTATAAACTGGCAAAGAGTTAACAGATGGACTGCAACTTCCCCCTCCTGGACCCAAGGCAGACATTGCTAATCGATCACATCACTCTTCTCCCAAGTTGGGTGTAAACTGATCATCTTTCTGAAGCAAAATGCCAGTCACTACATATTTGTTGGAGCTGATTCATAGTAGACTCCCCTTTGCTGTCTTGGGCCTGGAATTTCCACAGAGATACTTAGGTACATTGAGTAGGATATGGGGCTCTCCACCAGCACATAGACAATTCTATCACTTCATTACAAACAGGAGAGACCACCCTTAAGTGTAAGTCAAGTGATAAGTGGATATACAAGATGACATCAGCTAGGCTTCACGTCTCTCACCACTTTTCTTCATGTTTTGAATCCCTCTGAGGTGGGAATTACTCTTCAACGGTGGTTATGTCATAGCTGTTTTCCCCACTCTCTCCCTCCCTGGAGCCTAGCGCTCTGCTGGTGGCATTGGAACACCTGCGTTAGCACTGGCCCCATTACATCAGAGTAACAAATCGTGTGACCTGATACAAGTCTCTTTCTTTCTTTTTTACATTTTTATTTATTATTTATTTTTATTCTATGTGAAAGGGAGACAAAGACAGGAAAAAGCAATCTTTCATTTGTTGGTTCACTCTTCAAATCCTCACAGCCATAGGGGCCGGGCCCAAACTCAGGGGCCTGGAACTCAGATGGAATTACCTACACAGGTGGCAGGGTCCAGCCGTTTGAGCCATCACCTGCTGTCTCCCATGACGTGCAGTAGCAGCAAGCTGGGTCAGAAACAGAGCCAGGACTTGAACCAGGTGCGCTGAGTACGGGAAGGGCGCATCCAAAGCAGCACGTTAACGGCTATGCCAAATGTCTGCCTTCGGCAAGTTTTATGTCTTGCCTCATGGAAATACCACAGGGTCAGAGGTGTCATCTCGTCCCGTGCTCCCAGGCCCTCCCCCTACAGAGGGGAAAGAGAATGTGGCTTGTCGCGCATCAGCGCTCAGAACTTTCCTCTGATTGGCCAAAGCAAGTCACATGGCCACATGCAACTTCTGAGAGGGTAGAGATGTTCAAACTAACGGAAGCCCAGGAGGAAAGAGGAACCCGGATGTTTACAAAGAATTCTAAAGCTCGCCACGGCGTCCAGGGAGTATTTATTTGTGGATGACTGTAGTAGTGACTGACTTTTTTTGCTTAACAGCTGCAATGAGAACCTCAAAGACCATGCTTCCTTCTTCCCTGTAGCTTGAAAAAAGGCAGAACAGAGAGGCAATTAGGCTAAACAGTATGTTTTCAGGTCAGCAATACGAATTCCCATCATTATCATTGTTCTCCGAATCAGAAGGGAATAATTTCTCTCTTCAAAAGCAGGATTCTATCCCTTGAGCATCAGGAAAGACTTACAATTTGCACAAGGGCTTATGTTTACTTGTGACACACTTAAGCAACCTGCCCCCCACAATTATTCCAGATTAACTTACTTCCAGTGAAGGCATGCCCGGTTTTGCTCTTAGAAAAATCTAAGTGGACTGGAACTTTACTTTTAGGAGCGTATTGAGACTGAGTAGAAGACAGCTTTGTGCACGAAACTTTCAACATTAAATATTCACTAAAGAGACAGTATACTTTTCTCCCATGCTGTAGCACCAACTGTATACTACAGGCTTAGCCAATATTTGTTATTAAATATTTTTTCAGGCCAGCGCCGTGGCTCACTTGGTTAATCCTCTGCCTGCGGTGCCGGCATCCTATATGGGCGCCAGGTTCACATCCCAGCTGCTCCTCTTCCAGTCCAGCTCTTTGCTGTGGCCCGGGAGGGCAGTGGAGGATAGCCCAAGTGCTTGGGCCCTGTACCCGCATGGGAGACCAGGAAGAAGCACCTGGCTCCTGGCTTTAGATTGGCATAGTTTCAGCCGTAGCAGTCATTTGGGGAGTGAACCAATGGAAGGAAGACCTTTCTCTCTGTCTCTCTCTCTCACTGTCTAACTCTACCTGTCAAATAAAAAAATTGTTTTTTCTATTTCTCCAAGAAATGATCTTTGTGAGAAATCTAAACATTTTCTAGGGACCAGCTTTGTGGCTCCGTGGGTTAAGCTGCTGCCTGTGACTCCCGCATCTCCTATAAACTGATCCCTGCTGTTCCACTTCTAGTCTGGCTCCCTGCTAATGCACATGGGAAAGCAGAGAATGGCCTAAGTGCTTCGGCCCCTGCCACCTACGTGGGAGACTCAGATGGAGCTCCTGGTTCCTGGCTTTGGCGTAGCCTACCCCTGGCCATTGCAGCCACGTGGGGAATAAACCCGTGAATGGAAGATAGATCTCTCTGTCTCTGTGTCTCCCTCTCTGTAACTGTGCCTTTCAAATAAACAAATAAATCTTAAAAGAAAATCTTCTGAGCCTAAAGAAAGAAAAAACGTAATAACAGTATCCTGAAAATTAGAGGAAATTTGGTCAGAAACTTGAAGCAAATTATAAACTCTCTTTCTTCATTGGACACGAAGATATTCTCTTCGACGTTCTCTGGGGTCTTGAGCTGCGTCTCCTGAAAACCGCATCCACAGCCCTTGTGGGGCTGTGAGAAGGTCGTACTCAGCATGGCGTCCGTCACACGCTGCACCAGGGCCTGGCCCGATTTCCTGAGATGAGGCCATTCAGAGATAACAAAAGGAAGACGAGGGTCTGCCCTTGTCTTCTGGTTTCACTGCTGAGCAGACGTGGATGGTCACAGAGCATGGAGAAGCAGGGCCAGGGGGCAAGCAGAGGCTTGTGGGATTCCAGGGGACGCTAGCTCTGAAAGCTACCTGGGCAGTGGAAAGGGCTTCATTCCAGGTCCAGAGCTCCTGGGGACCGCTGGTCAGAGCACCGTGCTCTTGCGTCTTAGTGCCCATAATCCCGTGGTCCGGGACGTGAGGCAAAGATGCTGGTGCCCTGGGGACAGCATTGAAGGCTCGGAGGAGTATGCACTCACTCCCCCCTCCTCAGTACACTAGGCCTCCGAGTAGGGTGAGCAGCCAGGAGCGAACCCAAGTGCAAGGAGCTGGGAGACCGGAGCAGCATGAGAGAGAACGTGGAGGGAAGAGGAGCTGCGTCTCTTTCGGAGCTGTGTTGCTTCCGATGTGGCCAGGTACAGCGGTACAGGTTGTTGACTGTCTCAGGGTCTTCCGCTGAAAGGGAGAGGAGGCCAGACTGAGCCATGTGCTTCGGTCTGCAAGGCTATCTCTGCTGGCAGCGGGCAAGACAGAACACTGACGGGGAGGACCCAGGGCGGCCTCCTCCACCCACACCTCTCCGCCTGGGAATGATCCCTACCTCTGGCCTGCGTCACCATGTTCTGAACGTTTCATACCCTCTGCCGCCCACGAACAATGAATGCCCCATGGCTTTCACACGGCAACTGCTCTGCAGAGCGCGATGTGCAGCAAGGGGCACGGGTGTTGGAGTTGAGCAGGGGTAACTTCAACTCAGGGTTCCCTCACCTCCTGGGTGCCTGTGCTGGGCAAGCTGGGGCTCTCTCTGGACTGTGGTTTCTTACCCGTAGAGCAGGAACTCAACGTCCCTTGAGGTTTTTTTGTTTGTTTGTTTGTTTGTTTGTTTTTTTACCAAAGGTCAGCTGCTCAGATGTTCGCGTCTTTGCTCAAGAAAGAATTCAGATGTGGGACAAAGAGGAGCGTGCTAACCGAGATGGCAAAGCTTAATGGAGAGAAACCCCCTTGCCAGGGAAGCCAGGCATCTCAGGAGAGGCCTGAGCACGCAGTCTGCCTTCAGACTGGGGCTTTCAAGGGAACGGGGAACGGTCTGGTTCTCCCTGCCACTTCTCCCTGCCCTCCTCCCACTGCTCCTGGACAAAGGGTTTGCTGAGAGCAAAACATAAAATTCCTCCCAAGGTTTGCTGCCCAGTGCTCAGACGAGCGCCTTCCCCGGGGCAAGGCTGTGAAGGTTTTTTTTTTTTTTTAATTTTAAAGATTTTATTTATTTATTTGAAAGGCAGAGCTACAGAGAGGCAGAGAGAGAAGAGAGAGAGAGAGAGAGAGAGAGAGAGAGAGAGAGAGAGAGAGAAAGTCTTCCATCTGCTGATTCACTCCCCAATTGGCTGCAACAGCCAGAGCTGGGCCAATTCAAAGCCAGGAGTTTCCTCCGGGTCTCCCATGTGGGTGCAGGGGCCCAAGGACTTGGGCCATCTTCTACTGCTTTCCCAGGCCATAGCAGAGAGCTGGATCGGAAGTGGAGCAGCCGGGACTTGAACTGGCGCCTATATGAGATGCTGGCACTGCAGGCTAGGGCTTTAACCGGTGCACCACAGTGCCGGCCCCTGTGAAGGTTTTTTTGCCCAATGTTACCAGACAGAGTAGCCCCTCAGTGTTGGATCCTCCTGGCCTGTTTTCCTTGGGGGAAGACTGGGACCACCTATAATGTTACTGGGGTGTGGGCAGGACTTTGCAGTGTGAAATACTGGGCGGCTTCCAAGGCGCGCCTCCCAGGCTGCTGCATTCTTCCCTTGTTTTCCTTAGGCCTCTGACACAGATGGGCTCCTTTCAGACTTCCCACCAACTCCTGTCCAGGGGATGAGAGACAATATACACACAGGGTATACCATTGCACCTGGCAGACGTGCACACAATAAACAGGCGCCTTTAGTATGTAAAATCTCGGCACAGTAAGGAAAAGCTTCAGGAGTGGGAAGCAAGGATTCTCTGAATTTCTTGTGTGTATACAGTAGAGAGCACAGTGTAGGTCTCTGTGTAGCTGTGTGTAGACTGTTTTTGCCACAGAACAAGTCATAGCAGTCATATATATATCCTCCATTTTATTTGAAAGACAGACAGAGAGAGAGAGAGAGAGAGATCGTTCATCCACTGGTTCACTTGCCAAATGCCTGCAACAGTTTGGGGCTGAGCCAGGCTGCAGCCAGGAGCTGGGGGCTCAGTCCAGGTCCCAAGTGTCTGAGCCATCATCTGCCACCTTCCTACATTGTGCACTAGCTGACGGCTGGAATCAGGAGCGGAGTCCAGACTTGAACCCAGGCATCCTGATACAGGACGTGGGTGTCCCACACAGCGTCTTAAATACTGCACCACACACTGGCCCTGATTTTTTTGGGTAATTTTTGAGACGTTCTTCACTGCTGCCTTTGAGGCTGCACAGAGTTTACTGAACCAACCCCCTCTTGTTGGGCCTTGGAACTGTTTCCGGTGTTTCTCACCATTGTGAATCTCATGCCTGCTCTGAACTTCTTTTCACAGGTTGCCAATGCCTTAGCATGCTGTCGTGTGGCAGGAATGCAGGGTCATCGATCATGCAAACATCAGACCCGTGTGCAGATTGTGAGTTTACCCAGAAAGTCAGAGGACACACGGCTAAAACTCTTCCAGCCACCCACGCGTTGGTTGACCCAGAAGGTGAAATGTTCTAGGCACCAGGACAGTCAGTGCAGTGAGCACTGAGCAGCCAGCAGGGCTGAGATGGAAGAGGCTCACCGACTGTGGAAGCAAATTAAGTCATCCCAGGGAAGCACCCAGCCAGGTAGCACCCCACAGGAAGTCTCACCCAACAAACACAAGCTTTCCAGCAGGCAGCTTCCACAGAAGCGCAGGTTGCAGGAGCCTGGGAGCTGCTTCCTCTGATGTCAGCTACGTGTGTGCAGGGCCCAGGAGCCAGGTGCTCTACAGCAGGGCGGGCTGGCTCCTCCTGGCCCCCCAGCAGGTTTTATTATCTCTGTTCTACAGACAAGATAAGACTTAACCCGATGAAGCAACACGCCCATAAGGTGAGATGGGGCTGGTAGGCAACAGGGCTGGGCCTGTGTCCAACCCCAGGGGTGTACTGCTGGCTCCACCCAATTCCAGGCCCAGCAGATTCAGACTGGCGGCTCTGCGGTGGGTGCAGGAGGGGGAGTCTCACCCAGGAGGCAAGGCTGCCACTCAGGGCCATCGTCCTCTGTGTTGTTGACAGCTGATTATTCGTCACTACACGATTCTGCCATCCTACTAAGTTGGTGTTTCATTAAAAAGATGATTTTTTTTAAGAGGGAGAAAGGCAACAAGAAAAATAGGAGCAGCTCCATTTATACAAAAGTACATGAACCTGATTATATCAACTCAAACAACTGATAGACTTGATTCCAAACCACTCGGAACACTTTCTCACTGAATTCAGGGTTTTCAGATTGGTCTTCAGATCAGTAGCATCACCATCACCATCACCTTCACCATCACCATCACCACCACAACCACCAGCAACACCATTATCACCATTGCCACTGCCACCACCATCACCACCACATCACCACCACCCACCACCATCACCATCACCACCACCACCACCATCACCACCACGTCACCACCACCCACCACCATCACCACCACAACACCACCACCCACCACATCACCATCACCACCATCCCATCCCCAGTATCACTACCGCCGTCACCACCACCCAGAAATTTGCTGGCCCTGGCAGCCCTGAGCCCCCACCCAGCTATCTGTGTGGCTCAGATGCTTTTTCTGTTCTCTAAAGTTTCACAGTTACCTCCACAGGCTGATTCCACATTTCCTTCCTAGTCATTTCTTTACTTCTGACAAAACAGGTGCATTTTAAAAAGGAACTTTATATTAGAAAAATGCAGTTGTACAGAGCATGTAAAAATATTTTCCTCCAGAGATTTTTCTTGTTAAGATAGGGATTAAAACCCAAGATGCCAAAGCAATTCTAGAACCGCTCGTACTGATCCATAACTGATAGTAGAATCCACCGTGTCAGGTCAGATGGGTAGGCAGTGGTAAATTCACCTATCTGATTAGGTGCCCCTCCACCAGGCTGGACGCCTGGGTTCTGTTACCATGAAATGGTAACATTGCAGCCAGCCCAGAATCTTCAGATATGCTACTCTGTGTGGAAGCCCTCGTTAATAACAAAGCAGTAGGGGCTGGTGCCGCGGCTCACTAGGCTAATCCTCCGCCTCGCGGCGCCGGCACACCAGGTTCTAGTCCCAGTCGGGGCTCCGGATTCTGTCCCGGTTGCCCCTCTTCCAGGCCAGCTCTCTGCTGTGGCCCGGGAGTGCAGTGGAGGATGGCCCAAGTGCTTGGGCCCTGCACCCCATGGGAGACCAGGAGAAGCACCTGGCTCCTGCCATCGGATCAGCGCGGTGCGCCAGCCGCGGCAGCCATTGGAGGGTGAACCAACGGCAAAGGAAGACCTTTCTCTCTGTCTCTCTCTCTCACTGTCCACTCTGCCTGTCAAACAAACAAACAAACAAACAAACAAAAACACAAAGCAGTAGGAATTCTGTGGGGTCAGTCAGTCCTTAGGCATCTGTGTTGTGCCCTAGAGCTTGCCCTAAGAACTGAAGACCACAAGTGAGCAAGTCGTGTCTGTAAGCTTGTGATTCTTCCGGGGAGCCGGCCTCGGCAGTCGGGTTGAGTTCCAGCATGAACACAGAAGAGGGGGTGACAACCCAGTCTGTGTGTGTGTGTGTGTGTGTGAGCGGCAGTGGGGGTGCTGTTCCTATTGGTCTCCTCCATCTTTACCTGTTTCTCTGTGGACGGTGGGTACCTGTCAACAGCTACTAATAAGGTGGCTAGCCCGCACACTGCTTCATTCCGCTGCTGGAAACATGGAAGCACTCCTAGGACAACAGAGAGCTCACAGGCGAGATAATGGAGGCAGAGCTGGAACCGCGGCTGTTTTTCTTGGAAGCAGCCACTCCTCTGGATGGCAGTGGTAGGGGAGGGGGAATTTCAGAAGACACATTTTCCAAAGCTAACGTGCACGTCGGGGAAGCGGAGACTGGGTTTGCTTTGTCTTCACGTTGTCATTCTGGGCTAGGCAGGCTCTTTCCCCCTCAGCGAACATGAGACACATGTTCTTCCCACACAGCCTATTGCTGCCTTGCTTTTCTCACTCAGCCAGAAAGGCCCCTGACACGAGGCCCAGAGCTAACAGCGCAACCTCAGGGTAGAAGTCATCAATCTAAGGAATACCAGAACAGTATTCCCATGGTTAGTCAAAATATACATATGCACATGGCACACATGCAATTATGTCATTGACGTCGTCTGCGTTAGTGACTCCACTGGAGAAAGAATGTCAGAGAAATGGCTCCTCTCAGGTTCCATTTGTGGAAAGAAAAATGTTCAAGTTCATCTACAGCAGAACATGCTATTCTTCTTAAGTACGTACCATGAAGGCACTAAATGTTCGGGAGACATTCCCAGTGGAGATCAGAAAAGTGATAGAGCAAGAATGGAAATAGAGCTCACTCTTAGCTGACACTATCGTTTGTCAAGTAGCTGACAAAGATGGCAGCTAATGAATGCTGGCAAGCCATGGAAGTGTCTCATGCAAATTACATACCTACGTCAGGACGGAGCCAAGAAGGGAGTGTGTTTACCACCAACGAGATGGACGCAATTAGCCAAGTACCTCTGCACTGGGGCAGTCCAGCCAATCCTCGAGAGATGTCAACCCCCGGCTGAGCCTTCTATCGCCGTAGCTTACTGAGCACACAAATCAAGACATTTCCCGCTGCTCCGGTCACCCTCCAGAGACACCACAGTCATGGAATCATGAGAGAGCATTCTGCATCGTGCGTGCACATGTGCACGAGCACGCATGCACGCACACACACACGCACACGCACACACACACTACGTGGTCTTTTCCAACAGTAGATTCCTAGCGATGAAGCAAGCAGCAGGGGAGTAGATGATTTTTCTCAAGCCACATTGAGCTTGTAACTGCTCAACATGAAAATTTGAACCAGAAATCAGGGGAAAAAAATATAGATGAAAAGTCCCACGCTGTTCCTTTATAGGATTTCTTAATTTCCCAGTCCCTGGTCTTTTGAAGCTAAGAGTGCCTCTTCCCATTCTTCCTAAGGTTGCTTCTCCGGGAGGGTGTGTGGGTCCCAGTGGGTGGGCTCTGGGGAGGTGTCTTCCCTCTGCCATGGCTCCAAGCCGCTCACTCACACGCCAGAGGACCTGGAAGCAGACGTTTTTCTGTAACAACCGAGGACGAACGTGGGTCCGCAGCCAGGACCCATGGTGAGCTGTTCCACTTGACCGTCTTGCTGAGAGAGCTTGGATTTTTCTGACTAATGCCCACCCAACTTAATTTTTTTGTATTTTTTTTTTGCTAAATAATTGCAAGCTGTTTATAACAAGTTCCTCTTGCTCAATCTTTGCATGAAACCATAAGAAACAATACAAAGGCTCTTCATAGACATGGTTCACATTACCAAGTGATTTAGGGCTCTACAAAGGATGCAAACTATGCAAAGCAGCCCTCCCTCACCCTCCGCTCTTGGGGTGGAAAATACAATGATTAGATCTTCCATATTGTCATGAAGAACAGTAATTGTGCCCAAAAGAAGCCATAGCTCCCAGAGCGATGCGCTGTCCTGATGAGGTATCTGGGTCCCAGGCATAGAAAGCCTGCCACCACCAGTTGGCACCATGGCTCCCTTTGCCCCACTGTTCTGGGACACCAGGCAAGATTTAAAGCCTCCATGTGCTTACAAAGTCTTTGAAACTCCTTAAATGGGAGGTTCCCACTAATGAGAACACACCACTGAATCACTTCAGACCCCTGTTGGCTCCTGCAAGACAGGTGCCTAGGGAGGAAATGGCTTCCATCTTGGAGCAGACTTTCAATGATATTACTGGGATAGATGGTGGTGTTGATCTTGTTTAACTGGCCCAGCCACTCTGCAAGCTGGATAGAACCAATTTAGGTTTTTTGCTTGTTTGTTTTTTTCTAAAGATGTATTTATTTGAAAGACAGAGTTACAGAGAGACGTAGAAACAAAAGAGAGAGAGAGGTCTTCCATCCACTAGTTCACTCCCAAAAGACTGCAACAGCCAAAGCTGAGCTGATCTGAAGCCAGGAGCCAGGAACTCCCTCTGGGTCTCCCACATGGGTGCAGGGGCCCAAGCACTTGGGCCATTTTCCACTGCTTTCCCAGGCCATAGCAGAGAGCTGGATCAGAAGTAGAGCAGCCGGGACTCGAACCGGTGCCCATATGGGATGCCGGCACTATAGGCCAGGGCCTTAACCCACTGCACCACAGCACCAATCTTGGACTAATTCAGTTTTGCTAAAGAGGAGAGTGCCTCAAACTAGCACAAGTCAGCCTCTGGGAAGGAAGGGGAGAAGCCGGCGTTTCAACCCTGATCTCCAACGTTCTAAAGGCTCTACTCATCTTCATCAAGAAGACGCGCTCCTCTTCATCACGGTTCTTTCCGTGTCTCTTGCTCATGAACTTGACATGTAGTAGACCCTCGTAAATACTGATGAGAAGCGAGACGGTGAATGATTGGAAATGAGTAAGAAAAGTAATTGGGATAGAACCATGAACCCAGACTTGACCTACAAATCCCCTTCAACAAGAAAATGACATACACCTGTGAATTTTTGCAAGCCTTTGTAAGTGCAGCGAAGGCTTCCAGATCCAACTTGTGCAGCTCCTTGTTGGGTCTGGCTGTTTTTCACCTGTGGTCTAAAGGGCTAAAGGGCTAAAGGGCATAGTTCTAGAATTGCACTCAGAGCAGTCTTCTGAGAACTCTGGCATGGGTCCCGGCAGCCCTGCGTGGTGGGGGAGGGGAAGGACGGTCTCTTTTCCTGGGGCCCTGGCTGGAGGCCACACGGGGCCAGAGTACCAGAGGAACAGGTGTCACACAGTAGACGTGACTGCCCTGGAGTTTGAGTGGCCATGGCTACAGGTAGCACCAGGGAAAAACAGGCTGAGAGGAGGACGATGGCAGAAGCCGGCGGGCACCTCAAAGGCCACTCCTGGAGCGCGGGTGTGAGATGCCTCCCAGGGTGTCTCTGGACCACCCTGGGGGTCTGGAGTTCTCTGGGTGGAGGTGGGACTGGAGAAGCATGCGGAAATGCTGGATGCTTTTGTGGGTCTCCAGGATGAGACCCAACCCCCCCGTGAGAACACTGTGCTCCAAGCTTCAGTGTGGCAGCCCCCAGAGGCCTCCTGTGCCAACCAGGCCGTCACTGGGTAGAAGAACAGGAACCGGGAATTTGCACTTAATAGCTAATGACGTGATTCTGCGAAACGGAGTAAGAACATGCATGTGAGGAGTTAGAAGCAGCTATCGCGTGGCTAACAGGGTCCCTTCACTCTCACTAATCCTCAGACCTGGCATTTGGAGAAATTTGAAGCTGAGCCGTAGCCCTTGATGCCCTGTTTACCTGGGATGTCTATTGTAGCAGACCCACCCGTCTGCCAATGGGGAAGGCGTCCCCTGAAAAGAAGCAAATGTACTGTCCAAGCCAGCGCCCATCTTGTGTCTTAGGCGTCCCCACTGTCTCATCTGTCTCTGTTCAAGTTCTTGATATGAAGCTACTCAATATCAACTGGGCGTTTTCTTCAGAGGCTAAGACACCACCGGGAACTCTGTCAGAGGGCTGGGGTTCAAGTCCTGGCTCCACTCCCGGTTGGAGCTGCCTGCTAATGGGCACCGTGGGAGGAGCAGTGATGGTTCAGGTGGATGGCTTGCTGCCACCCACGGGGGAGACCCAGCCTGAGGTCCAGGTCCAGCCCAGGCATTTGGTGGTGGTGGTGGGGCGGGGGGAGTGAACCAGCCAATGGAAGATCTCTCTGTCTCTCTGCCTTTCAAATACACAGATCTTAAAAATTAACAATGGGAAAGGCCTCACTAGAATGTCACCACACACGTTATTTCTAGCGAATGATCGCCGCTCGGGTTTCCTTTGAAAGCTTCAGGGTTCTCAAACACAGAGCCTGGAGGAACCCTGCAAGAGGTCTAGACAAGGGGCTGGCTCTGTGGTGCAGCAGGTAAAGCCACTGCCTGCAGTGCTGGCATCCCGTATGGGCACCAGTTCTAGTCCTGGCTGCTCCACTTCCGATCCAGCTCTCTGCTATGGCCTGGGAAAGCAGTAGAAGATGACCCAAGTGCTTGGGCCCCTGCAGCCACCTGGGAGACCCAGAGGGAGCTCCTGGCTCCTGGCTTCAGATCAGTGCAGCTCCAGCTATTGAGATTGTCTGGGGAGTGAACCAGCAGATGGAAGACCTCTCTCCCTCTCTCTTCCTCTCCTTTTCTCTGTGTGTAATTCTGACTTTCAAGTAAATAAATAATTTTTAAAAAAGAGGTCTAGATAAGACTGGGCCACATGGGGCACTTGGGGCTGATAAGTTCCACCTGACACGTGCGTGCAAGAGAGTGGCCCCGTGTGTCCAGGGCCTTCAGTGCTTTCCAGGGAGGTCAGAGAGCCATTTCCTAACACACAGATTCTCTCAAGTTTTAGAAGTTGGCGGTGACTGTTTAATCAAAAAGCACAGAATGGGCCGGAGTTTCCCGCAGGCCAGCAGGGTGAGCCCTGTGGCTGATAAGGTGATCGGGACATCTGAGAGGAGAGAGCGCGAGCTGAGAAAGCTGATCTTGGGCCACTTGCTCGGGTCTCCCGGTCTGGGTAAGGTGAATGAGTCATGGGACAGCGACAAGTAGCCCTCATCAAGCTCTACCAAATTGCAGATCCATAAGCGGAACAAGGGCTTCTTGTTTTGAGCCTGTACATTTTGAGCTGGTTTTTTGTGCTACGGTGGCTAATCAGATAACCAGGATATTCCGCATCACTGTGGACAGTCAAGAATCCAAGCACTCCTCGATTTCAGGAAATCCCAGTCCCGCCGCGTCCCCTTTGTTCTGAGGGTTGGGACAGCAGCTCTCTCCTCTCTTGGGCCCAGGGGCTACTCCCAGGTAGCCTGCTTCCCCATCCTCCCTGCTTCTGCCCCACCATGGCTGTGGATCTGACCTGGGGTCTCCCCTTTCTGCATCCACTACTCCCTCCTCTCCTTTTCAATAGCCTGGCTTTCTCCAGACCTGGGCAGTTCTCAGACAATCAGCTCGTGACTGTGCCCTTCCTTAAAAAGGGACAGGAGGCGTTAGCCTGGTTTTCCTCTCTGTACATTTAGAATTGACCTTCCCCCACTTGACAGAAGCAGGCCCTAGCTTTAGCCTCCCTGAACACCAAGTGAATTCTTTCGAGGTAAGGCCAGCCTTCAAAGAGCCCAACAAGGGTATAATTCAAATATTGGGGTCCCCTCAATGTTGATCTTTCATTCCAGGGACCATAACACACACACCCCCTTCCATCACAGTAAAAGAGACATCTCCCGAAAATTATTCTCTCTTTATGACAATTACCAGCATTAATATGAAATGACAAGTAAAGACAAATTTTTAAAAGTTTAGCTATTCATTTTTTATTTGAAAGACAAAGAAAGAGAGCACTCCCATGAGCTGGTTCCCTTCCCAAATGCCTGCAAAAACTTCCCACTGGTGCCCAAAGCCAAGAGCTGGGCATCCATCCAGGTCTCCCATGTGCGTGGCAGGAATCCAACTATCTGAGCCACCACGCCCCCCCTCCCAGGGTCTGCCTTAGCAGGAAGCTGGAGTCAGGAGCCTGAGGCAGGTGACGAGTCCTGGCGCTGTGAAATGGATTCGAGCATCTTCATTGCTAAGCTGAATGGCCACTCCCAGAATGCATTCTTAATCGCGTACTTGGCATTAAGGCTTGTTTTTTCAAATTCACTTAGTTTGTTGACATGTTTTCACTGCCGAGGGACACGATGCTTCATTCTGAAATACTGCAGGTTGGGTCCCCCAGAAAGGGGACTGTAAGCTGGAGCTTTGTGTGTACAATGTTTGGGAGGGGGATGGTGCGGAGGAGGGCCACGGTGCCGCGACACAGGCCCCTGTAGGCTGGGTGGACTCCCCTCACCTGGGGAGCTCTGTCACGCACAGGCTGGGTCAGAATTGCCCTGTCCTTGCCTTGTGCCCCTCCACAGCCCACTATTAACTGTGCACCACTTGGGGAAGGACTGAGCTTGGGCCAGGCAGATCTGGCCGTGGGTGAGGGGTGCTCCCCGCGCTGTGGCACTGGGGATCTGGGAGGTGCATCCTGTTAAACACCCCTGAGGCCTCTGCTGTACTATGCCCACCAAGTCATTCTTTCACAACGATTTAAACTTAATGATGACAATTTGCAAGCGGCAGACTTTACAATGCACTGGCTACCCACGCGTTACAGCCAATGTTAGAGACCCTCCAGGCCGGGGCAGCCGGACTCTCTCAGCTCTGTTCACTGCTGAAAAGATGCATTTGGAACCTTTGTGACACAGAGGCGTCTGCGTCAGAGGCATGGGGAAGGTTCACCTTTTCTTGCTGGTCACGCAGTCAGATGCCATCTCCCAGCTCCTCTGCACATCTGTGGGGACCGCTGATGGAGCTCTGAGGACCAGAATGCAACAGGAGCGAACCACACCCAAGCCCAGACCACCAATCCCCCTTCTGACTCCTCCACACCCTTGCTGGTTGGATGTACAGGACCCAGTGGACGCCCCTACCTCGGGGCATGGCAGAAGCCCTGCACGTAGGCTGGCTGGGTCCCCGAGTGACCGCATGGAGCAGAGGCCTCTCTTGCCTCCTTTGGAACGTGATGATCCAGAAATAAATCCGCATCCTTGAATACTGAGAGTATTTGGGATTGCTGGCCTACTCCAACTAATACAAAAATCTGTCGAAAACAGAAAACCCTGGGAATTCAAATGTTAATGATGATTTTGGTACCAAGCGTGGAGAGTGAACAATGGTGCTTGACTTCCAGCTTCGAAAAATTCCAAGCCAGGAAAGATCTCTCTGGGCTGAATCAGGAGCTGGGAGTCACTGTGAAAAGGGACGGCTTTAGCCACGGTCTCCGTGAACCCTAATTCTTCTGAATGGAGCTGGTGTCAGGGGTGTGCATCAGTTAGTATTGACTTCAGTTCCCTTGAAAGGGAAACTGAATGAAGCTTGAACAACATACAGGTTTCTTGTTCTCTGACACTCAAAGGTACACAAGGGCACTTTCAAAAGTTCACAGAAAATGGAGGAAAAAATGTTTATTTTGATGCAAAAATGAAATTTTGAAGACCTCTCCTCTGCATTGATTTCAAAGGTTGTTTAAGCACCAAAATCATCCTCTTCTACTTCCATTTTCCATGACCTTTTGGAAGCGCCCTCGTGAAGTCCAAGGTTTCATTAGCTCCCTGATGACCACAGGAACCTAAGCCTCCCAGGTTTTCACCTTTTTTTAGGGTGTGGCCCTGGCTTTATGTCCACAGCTGCACTCCAGACAGAAAGAAGGTGGAGAGGCGGGGGGACAGGAGCACACGCCGGCTTGGGCAGCTCCTCGGGAGGTTTGGCCACGTCCCCCAGCCCTCTTCTTTCCTGCCGGGCGTGGACAGAGTTCCAGGTACATAAGAAGGATCACATACGGGTCCCACTGCAGAGGACCACCCAACCACAGGCAGGAACACCCAGTTAGGGAAGGGGAGTCAGTGTCCCAAACAGCAGGGAACAAGGCTCTCCAACCCACGGGGCCTCCAGCGGGATACCCGTGAGGCTAGATTCACACAGTTCCTTAGACGGTCCCATACGGGCCCCTTGGCTACGGGCTCATCACAGCCTTCTTCCCTGGCTTTTCTCTCTTCCCTTTCTCCCTCCACATTCCCCTCGTTTCTACTTCCTGTGATCAACTCTTGAATGAACCACCAGCTTCCAAGTTCTCATCTTTGGGAGAACTCAAAGATACCAGCCAAGGCTGGCGCAATAGGCTAATCCTCCACCTTGCGGCGCCAGCACACCAGGTTCTAGTCCGGGTCGGGGCGCTGGATTCTGTCCCAGTTGCCCCTCTTCCAGGCCAGCTCTCTGCTGTGGCCAGGGAGTGCAGTGGAGGGTGGCCCAGGTGCTTGGGCCCTGCACCCCATGGGAGACCAGGAGAAGTACCTGGCTCCTGGCTTCGGATCAGCATGATGCACCGGCCGCAGCACGGTGACCACGGCAGCCATTGGAGGGTGAACCAACGGCAAAAGGAAGACCTTTCTCTCTGTCTCTCTCTCTCTCACTGTCCACTCTGCCTATCAAAAAAATAAAAAAGATACCAGCCAAGTCAACCCCCTTGGAAGGGTCTTCCCAACACCCTCTCTATAAGATTCCAGCTAATCTGGGCCAGCGCTGTGACGCAGCTGGTTAACACCCTGGCCTGAAGCACCGGCATCCCTTATAGACGACGGTTTGAGTCCCAGCTGCTCTTCTTCTGATCCAGCTCTCTGCTATGGCCTGGGAAAGCAGTAGAAGATGGTCCAAGTCCTTGGGACCCTGCACCCACATGGGAGACCCAGAAGAAGCTCCTGGCTCCTGGCTTCGGATCGGCGCAGCTCTGGCCATTGCAGCCATCTGGGGAGTGAACCAGCGTATAGAAGACCTACCTCACCTACCTCTCTGTCTCTACCTCTCTCTGTAACTCTGTCTTTAAAAAAAAAAAAAAAGATTCCAGCTAATCTCATGGCCATTCCTAACTACAGGGGAAATTAGGAACCACAGGCTTTTTAGGTGGGCCCGTGCCCTGCTGAGTTGAGGTTCTATCCTTGTGTATTTAGTGGGCAATGAACCAGTCCTGAAGATTAACCGATATGAATATTCATCTTTTGGTAATTTTAAGTCTAAAAGAAAATTGGGCTAATGAAGTACTTCAAAGCATAAGCAGATCTAAACAATATAAAAAGAGAAATTTGGGAACCCAGCCCTTGGTCTTGAAGGATCCATTTACACTGTGAATGTCTCACCGAGGGAGAAACACCGTGCTGGCATGTGGTTGGAACCTTCTGCACTGCTCGTCCCTTGGATTCACCACGGTGATGATTTCAGCCATTGGGGTTGGTGTCGACAAAACAGGTGGACGTGAACACTCTCTCACCACCTTCCCTGTCTACTGAACGTAGTCAGTGAAAATGTAACAAACTGAAAAGCAGATCGCAGAGACCAAGGAGACAGACACATCTGGGGCTGGTGTGGTGGCACTGTGGGCTAAGCTGCCGCTTGTGACACTGGCGTCCCATCTCAGCTTACTGGCTCAAGGCCCAGCTGCTCTGCTTCCAGTCCAGCTCCCTGCTAATGTGCCTGGGAAAGCAGCAGAACATGGCCCAAGTCCTTGTGCCCCCACCACCCATAAAGGAGACCTGCATGGAATTCTTGCTCCTGGCTTCAGCCTGGCCCCGATCTTGCTGTTGCACTCATTTGGGGAGTGAGTCAGCAGATGGAAGATCTCTTCCCCTTTTTGCCTTTCAAATAAACCTTTAAAAAGAAAAGAAAAAAACGGACACTGGGGGATGTATACTGTTACAGCTGTGGTTCTGTTCTGATCTGGTACCCGAGGCTTAGTGCAAGAGACCATGTGATAACACAATTTGTGTTTTCAGAAAGAAAAGGGCATGCAAATCTCCCCCACAGTGAGTTTATCCAGCACCAAATTCCCAAAATCTCTTGGGGCTTACCTCTGAGTGAAGGGAACAATGATAGAAAATTGTCCTCCACTGCAAAGCCCAGTGATAGATCTCACGGGCTTATGTCCCGCAGGAGAGATTCTGTGAGTTTAAGATGCAGCGCTAGTATTCAACCAGGGGGCAGTACTTCTGCAAAGGGCAAAGTGTATGTTGTCTAATGATTTGATAGTTGGCAAGGCTCGGTCGTGGAGTTTCTAGAGGAGTAGAGAGATCATCTGACCGTCATGGGAGTCTGCAGGGAGATGAACACAGGCAGCCCAAGGCAGGGCCCTGAGAAGCTGGGGAGTCCCACAGACCATTGGCTTGGTTACCCCAGCAGCTTCCCCCAACCCTGCTTTTCTTGCCTGTCTTTTTCTAGAAAACACTGACGGTTGATGTCCCACCTTTCTTGCAGCTAGGACTGGCCAAGAGATACAGATGCAGTCAAACAGACACGGGGAGGCGGGATGGGTGATGACTCAAGTTAATTGAGTTCCTGCCACCCACGTGGGAGATCTGGTTTGAGTTCCCTGCTCCCAGCTTTGGCCCAGCCCAGCTCAGCACCCGCCATGGCAGGCAGATGTGGAGCAAGCCAGTGGGTGGGAGCTCTCTAATTGTCTCTCTGCCTCTCAAAGAAATAATTAAAACAGACATCAGGGGAAACTGGCTTGGGTCTTTTTGGGAAGCTTTTTCTTTACTAAAAAAGTAAATGTTATGAGACAAAGATGTGGGTATGGCCTCTTTCCCCTTCTTTTTTCCTTGAAGATGAATGTGATGCCTGGTGCAAAGGCAGCTATCGTGAGGGAATAAGGGTGACACTGAAAAGCCATCTAGCTGAAAAAGATCATGAGAAAACCCAAGAGCCTGGGTCCTTGTAGACACTGGGCTGTGAGTCCAATCTTAAGGCAGTCCACCTATAGATTCTTGTCCGGTAAACAATAGAGCAGCCCTATGGTCTGTCTGTGGCGGGGTTTTCTGTTTCTTGCTGTGGGACACAGTTTACTTTTTACCTTTGTGGGAGGAGAATCTTGTTTGTAAAGGCAGAGAAGGGGTTGGTGAGATTAAGAAAATAAGGAATCAGGTCAGGAGTAGCAATTCCGCTCTGAGCAGAGGTGAGACACACAGGGAGGCGGAGTTTCTCTCAGGAAGCATTCTTGGGCCAACTCCAGTGTGGGGGAACTGCTCCACTGAGTCTTCAGTGTTTGATGCCACGGACTCTGGCTAAGGCAGTTTTGATCACTAGAATTTGTAAAACAGGAATAATCAGCCACCCGTTGGAACTTCATACAATTGCAGTCTATCAAATCTTGGACTAAGTGGCTTGAAAAACCATGGCTTCTGAACCCACTCCATGAACCTTCCAGTGTAATGTGTTGGAGGATGCAGCCCTGGATTATTATTAATTAATTCTTCTGGGGCCAGCACTGTGGCACAGTGGGTAAAGCCGCTGCCTGAAGTGCCAGCATCCCATATGGGCACCGGTTCAAGTCCCAGCTGCTCCACTTCCCATCCAGCTCTCTCCTGTGGTCTAGGAACGCAGTAGAGGTGGCCCAAGTCCTTGGGCCCCTGCACCCATGTGGGAGACCCAGAAGAAGCTCCTGGCTCCTGGCTTCAAATCGGCCCATCTCTGATTGTTGGCGGCCAATTGGAGAGTGAACCAGCGGATGGAAGACATCTCTTTCTCTCTGCCTCTCCTTCTCTCTGTGTGTGACTCTGACTTTCAAATAAATAAATAAATCTTTAAAAAATTAATTCTTTTGCAGCTTGAGGTCAGTTAATGCAAACAGGCTGGATTCTGGGGGCCTAAAAATAATGATTTTAGCTTTCAAAAAGTTAGTACAATGCTAGAGTCATGATTTCTGAAATATAAAAAATTGGTATTGGTTCTTAACAACAGCAGTATCTGTCTTATCAGCAAGGTGACGTGCACGTGGGTTCTTTCAAAAGAGTATCGAGCAATTAAGAAAGAATTCAAAAGAAAAGGAAGATGCTGTCAGCTGAGATAAAACACACTAGAGTTGTTATTTTATGCATAAAGATCCTTTGAGTTATTGGTATAATTTTTATTTTATTTTATTCATTTTAAAAGACCATAATCCAAATGATTTCTTATTTAATTTAATTTATTTATTTTCATGTTATTTGAAAGGCACACACACAGTGAGAAACAGCAATAGAGAGACAGAGTGAGAGATCTGTTATCTACTATTTCACTCCCCATATATACACAATAGCTGAGACAGGCCAAGCCAAAGCCAGGAGCTGGAAACTCAATTCAGGTCTCCAGGTCTCCTCTGTGGTGGCAAGGATCCAACTATTTGAGCCATTACCTACTGTCTTCCAGGGTGCACATTGGCAGGAAGCTGGATTGGAGGCAGAGGTGAGACTCAAGGCCAGGTACTCACACCATGGAATGCAGGCATCCCAAGTAATGTCTAAACCACTGTGCCAAATGCTCTCTCATATATATATTGAGAGGGAGAAAAAGAGAGAGAGAGAGAGAGAGATTCTATCCTTGGGTTCACTCCCCAAGTGAACCAGGCTAAAGACAGGAGCCAGGAACTCCATTCAGGTCTCCCACAGGGTGTGAGGGTCTCAAGTACTTAAACTATTATCTTCTGCTTCCCAGAGGGCGCATTAGCAGGAAGCCGGATCATAAGCAGAGGTGAGAGTCAATACCAGGCACTCCGATGTTGGATGTGGGTGTCCCAGGCAAAACCCACTGCACCACAACACTCACCTCTTGATTTTTATTTATACTTTATATTTTTAAATCTATTTGAGAGCCAGAGAGAGAGAAAGAGAGAGAGAGAGAGAGTCAAATCTCCTGTCTGATGGTTCGCTACTCAATTGCCTGTAATGGCTGGGACCAGAAGCTCAACCCAGGTCTCCCACATAGGTGGCAGGAAGCCAGTCACTGGAGCATCACTGTTGCCTTTGAGGGCCTGCATGTTTATGGTGGTTCTGTGTGCACTTCAAGGACCAAAGTTCCTGCTGTCCTCAACGCAACTTGGCCGCACATTTGTTATTGTTCCTGAATGGGGTGTGGAAAGCATTTTTCCCTGCCTCCCACTTTCCTATGAACTTGCAGACGAGGGTCACACTTCACAGAAGGTCTTTGAGTAGAAAGGACAGCTCTTGGTCTGTGAGCATCCAGGAATGCCATTGTACTTGCTGCATGTATTCCAACAGCCTGACTGGTCATTTGTGGAAAGTGAAATATCAGTGACATGAGAGCAGAAGGTATGGTAACATTCCTATATAAAATTAAGCCGTAACTATGCAGCTCGAATAGACAAAGTGCTTGCTCCAACTGTTTCCAATTATCAGAGGAAAATTAAATGGTTTTTTACTATTCATGGGCCTTTTTTTGTTTCAAGTACATTGTTTTTTTGAAAATGTGGGAGACAGAGATGCAAATCAATGTTTTCTTTACAATTATCTGCTATGAAACTCCGAGTTTCTCTTTTGTTTTTGTTGGGTGTAATTTATCATTTCTTAAGCTGTGTCAGAACTCATTGCTGTGAAACACATGGTGGAAAGTCTCCCGCATTAAGTGAGGTAGTAATTCAACTTGTCGTTGTTTGGGTCACGGTGTCTTGTCAGAGACCACTTTTTCTGGATCACCAGCAACATAAACAAAGGGTTTATCACAAAATAAATAAATGTAATCTACAGTTTTCCATTTAACTGTATCAGAAAGCATTTGGAGAGCATGGCCACATGCTCACTCAATTTAGCCTCCATAACATGATTGGCATGACAAGGCCAAGAAGGATTGCCAAAGTCAATACAGTAGGCCAGGAGGGGCCGGGCGGGTTTCTCCAGGGCGGTGAGGTTTGTCGTGAGCCTCCAGCTCTGTTTCTGGACCTCCCATGGCAGGGAACCCCAAACTAGGTAAGACTCTGGGGACACTGAGAAGACCGACAGATTTGAGAGGGCAAAGGGGTTGCTGAAGCCGATGACACCTGCAGAGTGCACATGTGAAAATCTGGGCTCGGAAAAGTCAGGCACACAGCAGTGGAACCTAATCCATACCCAGCGCCAATCTATTTGCTTCGTCAATTCTGTTCCTTTTTGTTTGTTTGTTTGTTTTTACTTTTGTAACATTTAGAATTGCATTTGGTATTTTCTGCAATAGTTAAAAAATATGTATGCCAGGAAAGATCTCTCTCTCTCTCCTCACCACAGCCCCCACCCTTCCCCAAAGCAGCTGCCATCACCAGTTGATTATAGATGCTTCCAGAAACTTCCTGTGCACACACAAATGTGCACCTGCAAGGTAGCAATTCTCTTTCACTGAATGATGTAATGATCTTTTAGATCGTTCCCTATCACTCTGTTTTTTAAAGATTTATTTATTTATTTGGAAGTCGGAGTTACACGGGGAAAGAGAGAGAGAGAGAGAAGTCTTCCATCCGATGGGTCACTCCCCAGTTGGCCACAACCGCAGGAGCTGGGCTGATCTGAAGCCAGGAGCCAGGAGCTTCTTCCAGGTCTCCCATGTGGGTGCAGGGGCCCAAGGACATGGGCCATCTTCTACTGCTTTCCCAGGCCATAGCAGAGAGCTGGATGGGAAGTGGAGCAGCTGGGACTCGAACCCATATGGGATGCTGGCGCTTCAGGCCAGGGCGTTAACCTGCTGCACCACAGCGCTGGCCCCTCCCTATCACTCTTTTTAATGACCACAGTATATTCCACTTCTTGGGATTTTCATGGTGTTGTTTAATTAATTCTCTATCATTGCACATTTAAGCTGTCGTAACAGTTTACTATGCCATGTGATACAACATTAGACACTTCTGAACACAAATCATTTTATGAATGGGCAAATGTCTGGAGAATATATTTCTAAAGGTGAAACTATTGTGTCAAAAAAAGAGTTTGTAATTCTGTAATCTTTAAAGCTTTTCCTGAATTGTTCTCCCAAAAGGTTCACCAGTTCCCCCTAGAAATGTCTGAGAATGACTCCCCACAACTCACCAACACAGGGCATTGTCAAACTCAGTCCAAAATTTGAATGGTCTCTTTTATTCCGACATTAACAGTAAGTCAGAGTCACACTATTTTAACAGCTTCTTTTGCTTTCAGGGACTATTACAGACCAAACAACCATCTATTCATCCATGTAACAAACAGGCATTGAGTTCTTCTTAATTCATTCAAGAACACCTTCTATGTACCAGGCACTCTGCCAGGTCTGGGGATACAGCGGTGATACAATGATCCCGGATTTTATTAACAATGGGGGAGACAGACAAATAGTGACACACAGGAGCTTGAAAGGAAAGCCCAGAGTCCACGAGGGTGTGGAACAGGAGGCCTGCTCTGCTTTGGAGCGGCCACAAAAGCTTCCTTGAGAAATGCTGCCTGAGATGAAGGAGGTGCAGGAGTATGGAGTGTGTGTATGCGTGTGTGTGCATGTGTGTGTGCGCGTGTGTGCGCGTGTGTGCGTGTGTGTGTGCATGCGTGTGTACATGCATGTGTATGTATGTGTGTGCGCGTGTGTGTACGTGCATGTGTGTGTGTACGTGCATATATGTGTGTGAGTGTATGTATGTGCCTGTGTGTATATATGTGTGTGCGTGTGTGTGTGTGTATGTGTGTATGTGTGTGTACGTGCGTATATGTGTGTGAGTGTATGTATGTGCCTGTGTGTATATATGTGTGTGTGCGTGCGTATATGTGTGTGTCTACGTATGTGTCTCTCTGTGTGTGCATGTGTGTGTGTATGTGTGCACACACATGTGGACACACAGAACTCTCCAGATCACAGAGAAACAGCACATTACCTTCAAGGATGCAGGAGGTGGCTGGGATGGGGAAGAGGGAAGGGACAGGAAGTGCAAGGAAGCAGGGCTGCAAGGCATGCTGGGAGACAGTCCCAGCCTCAAGGGACTTGTGGAAAGCAGTAGATTCTGCCCAGTCATGAGCAAGTCTAGCAAAGCGCGGAGAAGCCATCAGACAGGGGAAGATAACGTAGGAGAGGGGACCCCAGGATCTCCTTACCCAGTAATTATGTGCGCAATGTGTTTGTTTTCTTTATTTGTTTTGATGGAATAAATGCGGTGATTTCCATGTCAGCTGTGGCGCCGGGACCCTCTTCTTGCCATTGGATTGGAGATTAGGTGTTTCAAATGTCAGCAGCGTTGTGTCAGCGTGATGAGAGCTGGGTCCAAGTGCATGGCTTGATCCATCCCGTGGCATGCGTTAGTTACCGCCTGTAGGCTATGGAGACAGACTGGGTGGTAAACTAGCAACATGTTTGAGAATGTGCAGGGAGAACACTCAAGACTAGAAGCGCTGCCCTTTGGAATCATTTTTAAAGAGTTGAAATCTCAAACTTGGTTTATGTTGACATGATATAAATATCACAGAGTGACCAAGACTAAAATGATGACTATCATGTTGGTTGTTGATAGATTTTTCCAAAAGTTAAAAACATGACTCTCATAGACATACTAACGACATACATGTAATGACATACATGCTAAAACCGTATGTAACTCATTAATGGATGAGGGAACCAGTAAAATGTTAAGACCGACTCAAAGCATTGAAAACCAGATTGTATAGTCAGTAACACAAAGGAATGTTGAAAGAAACTTCCTGACAGATGTAAGACTGTTTAATATCCTGCAAGGTATCAGGCTGTAACATTTAGAGGTGTTTGGGCTCTCTTTTCTATTAGATGAAAACACTGATGTTTTCATCAGATAAACTTCATTGCATTATAATCATTTCATTGTTCACAGACAAGAATAATTCTGCTCTCTATTTTCTACAAGCTAAACACCTGCCCCTACAGAGCTGTCAATGGACCATCGAAAGTACCCAGCACTGCACTAACAAAGCATCCTATCATCCCCCTTCCTTTAAAAGATATTGTGTAGGGATGGGTGTGTGGCCTTGTGGTTAATATGCTGGTTAAGACACTCACATTTCATCTTGGAGTACCTGGGTTCAAGTCCCGACTCCGGCTCCTGATTCCATCATTCCTGCCAGTGCAGACTCTGGGAGGCAACAGTGATAAGTACTCAAAGCCGAAACTCCAAAGGGACCAGAGCACTCATTTATTCCCAGGGATTTTGTGACCGTATGATCATCCCAAGGAAATGATGTTTAGAAACCAGCATTCTACCATTACCCAAGATTGAAGAGAAGCGTTCATAACATCATATATTATTAAGAGCTGGAAATTAGCACCTAGTGCAAGCTAAACTACAACCTATAATTAGTTGTTCTCACAGTCCCAATTAGAAAGATCACTGCTCTTTGAACCACATTTTATTATCTTTATTTCCACTACAACCCTCCGACTTTAAGTTTCCAGCCACAGAAAGTAAAAACCTTCTTCATACTTGCCTTTACATTCTTTGCTATTGTGAATGTTGCACTCATTTACTGGCTTCTTTTTTGAACTCAGTTTCTTTATCAAACATGAATAAAATGGTACAAAAGTGAGCCAACCATGGGCTTCTGGCAGGAGACAAAAACTTGGATGCCATTTCTGGGATAAGAGGTTCAAAGCAGAAGTGAAGGATGGTCCCCAACAGAAAATCAGAATGAGTGGCAACCAGAGTGATGGGAAACATTGCAACAGAAGCAGAAAGATGTAAGAGCCAGGGTCCGTGGGCGTATCAGGCAGGGTTCAGGGAAGCAGAGTCACCAGGAACATTTAATGTATGAAATTTATGTAAATGAGGGCAGAGATGGGAAAACCAGGACCTGAAAATGGAAGCTGAACTTTTAGAGGAAAGTCACTGGACGAGTCAGTCAGAGTTTGCAGGAAATCTTGAGCCCACAGAGCCGGTGTTCTGGCATAGGGGGGTAAGTTACCGTCTGCAACACAGGCATCCCATATCGGTGCCCATTCCATTCCCGGCTGCTCCACTTCTGATCCAGCTCTCTGCTATGGCCTGGGAAGGCAGTGGAGGATGGCCCAAGTGTTTGGGCCCCTGCACACACATGAGAGGCCAGGATAGAGTTTCAGGTTCCTAGCTTTGTCCTGGCCTGGCCCTGGCCATTGCAATCATTTGGGGAGTAAACCAGCAGATGGGTGATCTCTGTCTCTCTCTCTCTCTGTCTTTGTAACTCTGCCTTTCAAATAAAAAAAAATAAAACCTTAAAAAAACAAAGGGGCCAGCACTGTGGCATAGCAAGTAAAGCCGTTGCCTGCAGTGCTAACATTCCATATGGACACCGGTTTGAGACCCAGCTGTTCCACTTCTGATCCAGCTCTCTGCTATGGCCTGGGAAAGCAGTAGAAGATGGCCCAAGTTCTTGGGTCCTGGCGCTCCCCCTTTTCATGGAGGAACGACACTAAGCCCTGCCTAGGCTTCATATCCGAGTCACGGCACCATTATGTCGCTCCCCGTCTTCGTGGAGGAACGACACAGGACCCTGCGCTGTTCTTTCGTCTGCTCGGCCCTCCCCGGGTTTGCTGCTGGTTCTTCCCGGGTTGGCTACTGTCCCTTCCACCTCCGTGGAAGGGCGGTTCCCCCTGGCCACTTTCCCCACTTCCGCAGGGGAGCGGCACACCGCCGGCCGGCTCTCTCGGGGGCTGCACAGGTGTTCCTTCAGATAGATGTTCCCCTTAGATGTTCCTGGTGCATGCCGTCTCTCTCCTCTTTTATAGTCCTCCTCCGCCAATCCCAACTCGGCTGCCCACACGCCGAGTACGCTGCTCTCCTCCAATCAGGAGCAGGATCAGCTCCTGGAGGTCATCACTCAAGTTGGCAAGAGGCAGCTGCGTAGAAGCTGTTTTCTCCTCTCCCAGCACCATATTGTGGGAGAGCAGATGCATAGAATAAGTCTTAATTCCAGTAACTTAGTCTAGTCCGAGTTGCTCCCAGTTGCTCCCCACAGGGTCCCTGCACCCATGTGGGAGACCTGGAGGAAGCTCCTGGCTCCTGGCTTCAGATAGGTGCAGCGCCACTCATTGTGGCCATTTGGGGAGTGAACCAGTGGGTGGAAGTCCTATCTCTCTCTCTCTCTCTCTCTCTCTTTCTGCCTCTGCATCCCTGTAACTCTTCCTTTCAAAGAAATAAATCTTTTTAAAATATTATTTTAAAAAAAGGCAGGATGAACCCCTACACTGGAATGGTGCAGAAGCAGCGGCAAACCAGTGTTTCTCAAACTAATTTGAGTCCAGAACTCTTTTTCTTAAACTTCTATTAATATTCTGCCGGTGAAATACACTTTGGGAAAGGTTCTAGGTATGGTCTAGGATAGATCTTGCTCTTCTGAAAAACCCTCAACTTTCCCACTTTTCTCATAAAATTGAAAGGCCAGTGGGACATTGACCCCCTGTAAACAGACACTGTCTTAATTTTTTTCTCCAAAATAAAGTCTTTTCATGAAAGACAAATCCAAAAGCAATGCATGAAGTACACATTGTAATATGAACACTGGCCCATATGATGGGTCTCTAATTAGGAGACCCAAAGTGCAATAAGACATTCGCAGAGAGTAATGCTGCTGCAGTAGCCACACTGACAAACACTACCGTCCGGCTTGGAGCACACTGCATCAGACCTGCTCACGGGGATGGCCGACGAGGATCCTGCACGGCCGACTGCCTGGACCTGGAAGGACAGCAGCTGACCAGGGGCTGATGGTTGATTCAAACTGGAAGTCGCAATTAGTCATCTTGCTGCACAGATCTTGTTATCTTTTGGGTTTACCACTAGGGGTCGCTAAAGAGAGACAGCAGACTGAATCCTCCCTAAATCTAATCCAGAATAGCCATGCGCTTTGGACACCATGCCGCGTTAGTGCTTCTCTAACGTGCACACTGCGGTTTTTGTGCGGATTCTGACACAGTAGGCCCAGCTCCTGGGCGATGTCCAGCTGCTGGGTCCGGACAGAAGGCACTGGAGAACAGGCTGAGGAGAGCTCAGGTTTCAGATGGAATGTGGCCTCTGGTGGGTCTGGGATCCTGCTATCCTCCACTCCTCCTCCTGTCTCCTCTCCCTTCTCCTCCCCACCCCACCCCCTTGCCCACCTCCTCTCCCTCCTCCTTCTTTCCCTACCAGCTCCACTTTGGGTTCCACCTTCTCCAAGACTATCTTCCCCTTCACTTGCTCTTGGAACTTTTCCTCGTGCAATCTAAGCCTTAAGGCACTGATGCTCATTTATAAAATACACATTTGGGAAACAAAGACATTGAATGCATATTTCTTCCGAAATGTTGCTCTCTTTTTATGTGCGTTACACGTAGTGTAAACAGACTAAGCCAGCCGCGGGAGGCTCTGGCCCTGGCAGAGCTGGCTCGGGCCACCCTGGACAGATGACATGTGTCGCTGCTGTTCATATTCACATATCCCATGAACTTCTTGAAGGCCCCTCCTGTCCATGATCTTCAAAATTTCTTTGCACCAAAATGAGCTTACCTTTTAATCCCATTTCCTTACGAGCCTTTTGAAGAGCCCTCATACGTCCTTGGCGTTGGTGTCTATTTGATTTATTCTTTATCCCCAACTATAAAATTCTCTTAACCAATAAGAAATACATTTTCATTTTTTTTCAGAGTGGAGGGAAAGAGAGAGCTGCCCATGTAGCATCCAAAGACTCTCATCTCTCGTGCTGTGTGACATCTCATAGAGAAGTGAAACACGGGTCTGAACAGAGCCATTCCCTTTTGGCATGAGACGTTTGAAAGTGAATTATTTCTCTAAATGTAATTTGGAAAACTTAGAAAACATGGAGCCTCTTTTTAAAAAAGAAAAAAACCACCACCGAGAGGATTAATAGTTGACAATTTGGGGGCATGATGCTCTTCCTTGTCTTCTTTCTAACACTTTCATGTGCATTTTCTTAAAATTACGGATTTTTACTTACCATATTTTTTACCATTATTTTATTTTACCATTTTATAATATGTTTTCACTTAACAATGCAAACTGGATGGTATCCCACTTTAATAAGTATTTCCTGTGCTGTGATTGTTAATGGCCTTATAGTCTATCAAACATGCATTCCTCAACACGCTCAATCAATCCCCTGCTGTTAGATATTCTTAGTGGATAAAAAAAATTTTAAAATATATTTGAGAGGCCAACTAACATACAGAGAGAGGGGAAGAGAGAAAGAAGTTTTCCGTCTGCTGGTTCACTCCCCGATTGGCCAAAGTGGTCAGAGTTGGGCCAATCTGAAGCCAGGAGCCAGGAACTTCTACCAGGTCTCCCACGTGGGTGCAGAGGCCCAAGCACTTGGGCCATCTTCTACTGCTCTCCCAGGTGCATTAGCAGGGAGCTGGATGGGAAGTGGAGCAGCCAGAACTCGAACCAGTGGCCATAAGTGTTGCTGGCACTGCAAGAGGAAACTTAACCTACATTTCCACAATGCTGGCCCCTGGATAAAAACTTTTTTGAGCATTTTTATACATACCTACTTGCTCACGCCCTTCATTACTTGGGTTGGAAATGTTCCAAGGGGACAAGCGCTAGGCCAAGGGCTTTGGGACATCTGCATGTCGATTTAACCCCCTCACCCCGACCTGCGCAGGGCTCTGTCCAGGTAGCTGTGACACAAGTGGCTAACAATGGGATCCAGATTGCCTGAGTTACAGCCAACCCTGGAAGACACGTTAACCTCCAGGCGGCTATGAAGTGAGGGTACTGCCGGTTCCTGCAGCCATAGAGCTTTTTGGCTCTTCCAGCCACAGAAAACACGCGAAGCCCAACACGGTAAACACTTAACAGACATCAGCAGCTTTCTTACCTTGACTGTTATTTTCCAACATGCTCAGCAGTAAACCCAAGGTCCTCGTCCTGCCTTGCTAAGCCTTCCCTGGAAATGGGGGTGCGGAAGCCATGGGGCCAAATGAAAACTTCGGGTGATGCCGGGGCTCCCCTTCCGCTCTGCACCGGTGACCGAGGGGGCAGTGAAAGCCTGGGAGAGCCAGACCTCAGGTCCCTGTGGGCAGGGAGGGAGCTGGGGAGGTGGTGGGAGGCTGCTCCTGGTCTTCAGTTCCTTGAGGGCTCACTCAAGGCAGGAGAAGAGCGACTGTTAGTAAAACCATACAGGCTTTTACTTTAAAGTTATGCCCAAGACAGACACACATTTCTTGTATTGAATTTGCACTGGTGTGTTGGGCAGGCAGGGTCACAAGAAGTTCAACTTCATGGTGATGCAGTGCCCTTGACTGCGCCACCGGTGCAGCCTCTAGGCTTGCTGGGTACAGCAAGGTGCACCTCTGGGAGAACATTCTAGTCTCTCCTGTCGAGGGCAGGGGTGGGGGGGGGTTTCTCTGCCCAGCGCTGCGTGATCACTCGGGCTGCGGGAGAAGCAGCCACAGACTGTAATGAACAAGTGAGTGTTTCCATGCTCCAGTAAAGCTTGATTTACAAAAACCGGGAGCCGGCTGGAGTGCGTTCTGGCTTGCAGCTCACCCACCCTGGAAGTAACCTTCTAAAACCCTAGTCCTTTTTCTTTGGGGGCGGCAGTGTGAGAAATTAATTGTCCTTTAACAGCTGTTTCCATGGTTTCTTTCTATAGGTGATGACCATGGAGACTGCTTGCCCTGTTTACTTTAGGTTGACCTTGACCGGTTGTTTCCCTATCAGTGTGCATCTGGGACAAGGCTCGTCACATCTCTGCACAGCAATGCCCGGGACGTGGGAATCTGACTGAGTGAGAGCATAATCACACCAGGTGTTGTCTTGGCAGATCCACGGGTTCACACCCTGCGGGGGTGTTTGGAGCACCTTCACCTGCAAGGTAGCTCTGAGGAACTCAACTCACAGGGGGCCTGAAAAGGTGGCTCCGGGGATTCGTGCCCCGACTTACTCGCAGAATAACAGGCAAAGTGAAATTTCAGCTTTTCTTTTTTGTTTTTTTTTTTAAAGATTTATTTATTTATTTGAAAGGCAGAAATACAGAGAAGGGGGAGACACACACAAACACAGAGAGAGAGAGAGAAAGAGAAAGAGAGAGAGAGAGAGAGAGAGAGAGAGAGAGAGAGAATCTTCTATCTGCTGGTTCACTCCACAAATAGCTGCAATGCCAGGATCCAGGAGCTTCTTCCAAGTCTCCCGCACGGGTTTAGGGGTCCAAGCACTTAGGTCATCTTCCGCTGCTTTCCGAGGCACATTGCTTCATACTCCCTCTGAAGTGGAGTAGCTGGGACTTGAACCGGTGGCCATATAGGATGCTGGCACTGCAGACAGAAGCTTAACCTTCTACACCACAGTGCCGGCCCCCCAAATTTCAGTTTTTCAAAGATATAAAAGGAATCTTTGCCAAAGGTGTTTGAGAATATAAAAAGATACCAGGGCCGGCGCCGCGGCTCAGCAGGCTAATCCTCTGTCTTGCGGCGCCGGCACACCTGGTTCTAGTCCCGTTCGGGGCGCCAGATTCTGTCCCGGTTGCCCCTCTTCCAGGCCAGCTCTCTGCTGTGGCCTGGGAGTGCAGTGGAGAATGGCCCAAGTCCTTGGGCCCTGCACCCCATGGGAGACCAGGAGAGGCACCTGGCTCCTGGCTTCCGATCAGCGCAGTGCACCGGCTGCAGCGCGCTGGCCGTGGCGGCCATTGGAGGGTGAACCAACGGCAAAGGAAGACCTTTCTCTCTGTCTCTCTCTCTCACTGTCCACTTTGCCTGTCAAAAAAAAAAAAAAAAAAAAAAAAAAAAAAAAAAGATACTGAACACCAAAACCTGTTTATGGAAGAACCAAATTTGAAGACCTAGAATCTTGCCTGCGCTCCCTCTGCCTTCCCCAACTCACACTGGACAGGGAGATGTGCTCAGTGACAGCTGCTCCAGCTGAGTCTTCCTGGTTAAGATACCTGGAGAGGCACCTGCATTCCATAGCAGAGTGCGCAGGTTCAATGCTGGCCTCTGGCTCCCAGCTCTGGTTTCCTGCTAATGGGTCCCCTGGTAACAGTGATACTAGCTTAAGTAATTGGGTTCCTGCCGCCCACATAGGAGATCTGGATTGTGATCCTGGCTCCTGGCTCCTTCTCCAGCCCAGATATGGCCATGGTAGGCACTTGGGAATTCAAGCAGTGGACGGAGCTCTGTCTATCTGACCCTCTCTGCTATCTCTCTGCCTTTCAAATAAATTAATTAATTTAAAAATTGGAGTCCCTCCTTTAAAATGGAGTTGCGGCCATCGTTTCTGAAAATATTGTATTGAACACAGATCATCAACAACAAAAAAAAGTTCCTTAAGTAAAATGGAAAGTAGCTTAAGTAAGAGGGAAGTCTCTTAACAAATGAAGCAGAGACTAATGTGTGACAGTCTGGGGCTGATGCGGGAGTTGATTGGTACCTCCTTTCCTGGGTTGCAATTTTTCACAAAAGGGCAGGTGGACAGGGAAAGGCACAAGTTATTGGCCAGAAATGAGCTACCTGGCCACTACTAGCTGCAAGGGGAGAATGGAATACGCGAATGTTTCGGTGGGTAAAAACATGCGTAGATAAACATTGGGATTCTTGCATTGAAGAAGAGGAGGAGAATAGATTTTGGAAGGTGCACACACACAAGGGAAGCTAGGTGTCAACTTAATAAAGAAAGAAAAATGTGCAGGTTGCAAAGTTCCAAAATACATAAGACCAACAGTGCTACGGATTTGGGATTTTTCCAGATTTTGGAAACTTTGCATCTACCTAATGAGCTATCCTGTGAATGAGACCCAGTCGAAATATGAAATTCATTTATGTTTTACATGTAGCCTGAAGGTCATTTTGTGCAATATTTTTAGCACACCTGCATTCTGACTGCAACAGAGCGTGTGAGGTCAGATGTGGAATTTTCCGCTGGTGGCATGGAGTTGGTGCTCCGAGTGTTTTGGACTGGGGAGCATTTCAGACTTCAAATTTTCAGATGAAAGGCACTCATCTTGTCGTGAGAGGGTTGAGTCAGGAGAATGGCTGTGAAAGAGATAAAGAATCGTGGGGACGGAGAGAAACCTGTGTGCTCATGGGAGCAAGGGGGTAGGGGGTTGGGTCAAGAAATGCTGCTCTTAGAAGTGACTCTCCACTGGGAGATGTTATCCAGGTACAGACGGGAGGGAGAGCAGTCCCGGGAGAAGCCGGTTCCTCTGTGGTGCAGTGCGGTTGGCTGAAGTGTACAGGAAGAGAGGCAGGGAAGGTGGGAAGGGACCAGAGTATGAGGCGCTGTAGGAGTTGTGTTACAGACCATGGATTTGGGGCCAGCATTGTGGCGCAGCAGGTTAAACCACCACCTACGACATTGGCATCCCATATTGGAACAGCAGTTCAAGTCCCAGCTGCCCCACTTCTGATCCAGCTCCCTGCTGATGTGCCTGGGAAGGCAGAGGGAGATGGCCCGAGTCCCTGTGCTCCTGCCACCTACATGGGAGATGCTGATGGCGTTCTTGGCTCCTGGCTTTGGTCTGGCTCAGACCCAGCTGCTGGAGCCATTTAGAGAGTGAACCAGTATTTGCCACCTAGTCAGAGTCACTGGGGGTATGTCAGCTGATAGACCACTTTGCTTGGCTGACAGCATTCAAGGCAAAACTGGAAACAGGAGAGTGAAGGGAGAAGAGTTGTTCCTTAAATCCACACTGTCGTAGGCAATGTGATATCTTGGGGTTCAGACGATACTTGGGTTATTCCAAATTCCCCTTAACATTTCTAACCAGGGCCAGGCATTTGGTGTGGTAGTCAAGACATCACTTGGAAGCCTAAGTCCCACACTGGAGTGCTAGGGTTTGAGTGCTGGCTCCACTTCCAATTCCAGCGTCCTGCTAATGCTCACCCTGGGAGGCTGCGGGTGATGGCTCAAGCGCTTGGCTCCCTGCCACCCACATGAGAGTAACGGACTGAGACGCTGCAGCCCTGCCTTGGCTGTTACAGGCATTTTGGGAGTGAACCACTGAACATTTCTCTCCCTGTCTTTCCTTTTCCAAAAAATAAAAAATAAAAAAATAAAAATAAATAAAGTAGCATGATCATGAACTCGTTGGGCCCCTGAACTCCCAGCCAGGAAGAAGCTCAGGTTCACCAGCACTTCCTGAGCTCCTCCTCGGGGTCGAAGTGTGTTTCTCTGAATCACTGTTCCACCCCGCATCCCAAGAAGTTGGCCTGTACTTTGGAGGTCACTCTGGCCTTGGGTGAAAATTACAAGTTGCAGACAGAAACAAGCTGTCATCTCTTTGTAAATCAAACAACACGGGTGCAGCAGATCACAAGTTCAGAGGTCACCCTGCCATTCCCAAAATGTTTTCTTTGCTATATATTTTAATTATGCGAGGATAACTGGAGATGAATAATAAACAGAATGTAGTTGGGAGCTCTGTCGAGTGTTCTAGACAGACGAAGTAAATGCGTGACACCATTGTGTTAGTTGCAAACCAGGCCAAAAGCTGCTGTTTGGGGCCAGAAGGCTAAAGGACATGGACCACAGCAAACGGTACAGAGGGAACATTTGAAAGGCCCAGAGCTAGGGGCCGATGCTGTGATACAGTGGGTTAAAGCCCTGGCCTGAAGCGCCGGCATCCCATATGGGCACTGGTTCTAGTCCCGGCTGCTGCACTTCCCATCCAGCTCTCTGCTATGGCCTGGGAAAGCAGTAGAAGATGGCCCAAGTCCTTGGGCCCCTGCACCTACGTGGGAGACCTGGAAGAAGCTCCTGGCTCCTGGCTTCCGATCAGTGCAGCTCCGGCCATTGCGGCCATCTGGGGAGTGAACCAGCAGATGGAAGACCTCTCTCTGTCTCTACCTCTCTCTGTAACTCTGTCCTTCAAATAAATAAAATAAATCTTAAAAAAAAAGAGAGAAAGGTCTAGAGCTGTTATCCGTGTTTCTTTGTCACCTCTGCCAACACGCATGCAGCATGCTATCTTCTTGCAACAGAAGGTCCCGCATAGCACAGCCTGTTAGCCTTGACACACCTACAGCCGCACTCCCAGCACTCCTGGGAGGCCTGATTATCTCCTGTTAGAGCATTCATGCCCAGGGAAATGCTTTAGAAGTTGCGGGGGCTCTAAAAATGAAAGGGAGTGAGTTTAAGACCACTGCTCTTTTCCCTACTTCTTGAAAATAAAAAAAATAAAAGCTGACATCTGGTAAGTAGGAAACTTCCCCGGAGCCCAGGGACCCACCCTGTATTTCCTCATCCTGAAAGGGACAGCTCTCCATTGGTGGCCTTTCTTATTTACCCCGCACACATGGCCATGGCTCCGGCATCCAGCTCCTTTAGTATAAACAGAGAGGATGGGCTCTTCTCTGGAAGTTAATGAATCGAAAAACAAAGCTGTCTTGTGTACCCACTCATTCCAAACGAATACAAGAACTACAGTGTTCGGAGACTTGGGTAAAATAGTTGCATTCAAATTAATTTTACCCCCTCCACTACACCCCCTACCCCCATCAATTCCCATCGCTCCTCTCCTCCCCCCCCCCTTTTTTTAAGGAGAAAAAAGAACTATTTAATCACCGTATAAGGGCATAAAGCCTTAAGGTAGCAGAGTAAGAGTCGTGAGGCCCGGATCTTATTCTTGGCTGCGACAGGGGCTCGCTGGGTGATCCTGGGGCTATGCCTGCAGAACCCCGCGCCTCTGTTGACGCAGCTGTGGTATGGGGACACTGACGACGGTGTGTGGGACCCATGTGCATCCTTTAGCGAGACATCCAAGGCCAAATGTGGGGCCGGCTCTGGTAGCCCTGGGCTGTTGCTATGTGAAACTGCTGTCTGCAGCCCAGGAGTGCAGATGGCCCGGTAGGTCTTA
This sequence comes from Oryctolagus cuniculus, assembly GCF_051225735.1. Classification (NCBI taxonomy): domain Eukaryota; kingdom Metazoa; phylum Chordata; class Mammalia; order Lagomorpha; family Leporidae; genus Oryctolagus; species Oryctolagus cuniculus. The sequence continues at coordinate 141,926,935 of NC_142867.1, read as the reverse complement.
GATGGACAGTGAATGAGTCAATTGAGGCCAAGTTCTTAGGAAGGTCCCTGAGCTCTTGGAATTCGGTTGCCATGGAAACCATGGCTCCTGGTGGCTGACTTTATAAGCACACAGAGCGCGTCCCAAGGGTTGGACATCGCTTATCAGGAACCCGTGGTGTGCGAATTTCCTCTGAAATTGTCACAGGATGTCTCCCGTGGTGCATTTGAAGAAGGAAGAAGCAAAGGCGTGAGCGTGATCTCGTTCCCACCTGGGAGGGTCTGCGGTAGCGGTCCAGCCCAGCTGCACAGCCGGGCAAGGGGGCTTCTGTGATTTTGCCCCTTCCTGTTGCATTTGGTGGCATTCACCTGTCCGCATCCCCTGCAGATACCTGCATCCCCCCTTACCGGGTGTCAGAGATGATGTGGGTGGAGTGGAGGCCGCCTCCGGGTGAATCCATGTGCTCCTTGCCATCTCTGCCTGTTCTGCCGAACACCATCGGATTCCTGCCCCCAAACACTTTCCCAGCAGCCCCCAAACTTTGCTCACCTCTTGTCCATGGCTGATCAGAAACTGTTAAGAAACATCTTGTGGCCGGTGCCGCGGCTCAGTAGGCTAATCCTCTGCCTGCGGCGCTGGAACCTGGGTTCTAGTCCCGGTTGGGGTGGCAGATTCTGTCCCGGTTGCCCCTCTTCCAGGCCAGCTCTCTGTTGTGGCCAGGGAGTGCAGTGGAGGATGGCCCAAGTGCTTGGGCCCTGCACCCCATGGGAGACCAGGAGAAGCACCTGGCTCCTGCCATCGGATCAGCACGGTGTGCTGGCCGCAGCGTGCTGGCTGTGGCAGCCATTGGAGGGTGAACCAACGGCAAAGGAAGACCTTTCTCTCTGTCTCTCTCTCTCTCACTGTCCACTCTGCCTGTCAAAAAAAAAAAAAAAAGAAAGAAAGAAAGAAAGAAAGAAAGAAAGAAAGAAAGAAAGAAAAATAAAAAGAAACATCTTGTGGGGACAGTGGAGAGGGCCTGTGTGCAGAGTCCACACCTGAGTAATAGGGGCCCTAAAGTCTGTCTGAGAGCTGTGGTGAAGTGGGTCTTCAACCTTGGGTTGAGTTCATTAACCTGGTTGTAGGTTGCTTGAATGTCCATGAGTTGCAACAGAGCTTCTGACCAAAGCAGTATCGTGGAATGGGGGAGGCAGCCCACCTTCCAGCTCCTCCTCCTCTAAACACTTAATCTCTCTCTCCCTCCCTCCTTCCTTCCTCCCTTCCTCCTTCCTTTCTCTCTTTTTCTTTCTCCTTCCTTCCTTCCTTCCTTCCTTCCTTCCTTCCTTCCTTCCTTCCTTCCTTCCTTCCTTCCTTCTTTCTTTAAGATTTCTTTGTTTGTTTGAAAGGCAGAGTTACAGAGCAAGGTCTTCTATCTGCTCGTTCACTCCCCAAATGGCCACAATGGCCAGGGCTGACCAGGCTGCAGCTGGGAGCCTGGAACTCCATCCTGGTCTCCCACGTGGGTGGCAGAAGCCCGAGTATTTGGGCCATCACCTTCCACTTCTTGCCCAGCTGCATTAGCCGGGAGCTGGATCAGAAGTAGAGCAGTCTGGACTTGAACTGGCGCCCTGTGGGAAGCTGGCCTTTGCAGCCGGTGGCTTAGCTTGCTGAGCCACAATGCCAGCCCCCATGCCATTTTTCAAAAGATCATTCTTTTGAAAAAAAAAAAAAGAATTTGCAAGAGACACTGAGATCTCACAGACTTGCCTTCCAAACACGCCCTGGATGCTGTGGCTGCAGGTGTGCTGGGGCTGGGGCTAAGGCTGCAGCGTCTTCTCCCGCTCCAGCCACTCCTTCACGGCCCTACCAGTGTGAAACAAAACTTGGCCACTTTCTCCTTAGCAAGCCCTGTGCCGCCTGCAGATACATCACGAAGTCTTTGCACAGCTAAGAGACCTACTTGATGTGGCTCCCCTTTGCAGTCCCATGGCTGCCTGCCTCCCTGCTCCCCATCTCTTCCCCTACGTTTCTCTAAATAGCTCCTGGTCTTTGGATACCTCTCTCCTTCTCCTGGCCTGCATTTCTTTCCCTTTCTCTTCTCTCCTTTCCTTTCTGGTGAACTCCTATGCATCCTTCAAGACCTGGTTCAAATGTAATAGCCTGTAGCAAGGCTCCGCTTGCGGCTGCTCCCACATCTGCCCGCAGGTGGGAATTGGCGATCCCATCCTCTGAGCTATCACCATTCCTGTGCAAGTTTCTCTTCCAGGGAAAGCATCATATTGTCAGAGAATTAGTGCTTACACGCCCATTTCCCTCCCTGAAGGACACACTCCTCCTGGGCAGGAATATGGAAGGTCTTATTCGTCTTCAAGAAAGTAGTTTCTAGAGCAAGGCCGACAGCTGCTCAGTGAACAGGAGAGGATCATGTATTCAGCTTTAGCGTCTACTCCTCCAAAAAATCCAAAATCCGAGTGGGAAATTCCACGCCGTGGAGTTTAGTCTCATGTACGAGGTTATTTTCAACACCACCTCTGGTGACGTGAGTCAGGTGTCTCTGAAACGAGCGAGTTTTGTCTCTGAACTTGAGTTCCATCCCCGTGATATCTTATTATGTATTTGCAAATATTCCAAAAATCCAAAATCTGAAACAGTCTGCGCCCAAATGTTTTGGCTAAGGAATACTCAAGCTGTCATTTTTGGTCGCTTCTTTCCGATTTGGGAGATATCTAGTGATTGAAACCGCTAATAATGTAGGTAAGTTTTCTGTCTGGGAGGGGGTGGACATTGGCAGAAAATCCCATTCAGAGCAATTGCCAGACCAGGACCTCGTGGAGAAGAGTCCCGCGTCCACAAGAAAGCCCTCTTGAACCTGCTCCAGGGAGACGTCCACCTGTGACCACAGGGGCGGTGACAACCCTTCAGCTTCACTCACGGCTCGCTGTGCACCCAGCGCGGCCACACCTCTGCGTGCGACGTCCCTCGGGCCCCTCCGGCAGCTCTTCAAGGTGGGCGTCAGGATTCGCCCCATTCTGCGGGTTGGGGAAGTGAAAATGAGGCTAAGTTGCAAAGTCAGGCAGCTGATAGGAGTCTAGGGAGGCCAGGAGCTCAGGTGATATGAGGCTGGCATGTCTTTGTTTCCCCACCCCACGGCTGTGCAATGAGAAGAGGAGGTAGGTGACTACTGGAGGAGTAATCACAACTCCAGGATCTACTGACCATGTGCCCCCCACGTTCTCAATATTAACTCATTTAATTCTCACAGTGACCCCTGCGAGGTAGATACAGTTATTACCCTCATTGTACAGATGCGAAAACAGAGATGGCAAGGGTAGGAGTTTGCCCAGAGGCCACAAAGCTAATGAATGGCAGATCTGGGATAGAGACCCAGACAGCCTGGCTCCGAAGCCCGCGCTCTTAACGACCCTGCTCAGCAATCTCTCAGGAATCCAGCGACGTGGGCAGCTGCTCAGACAGGCTCCAGGAGCACTGGAAGCTTGGGGTTCTGGGCGGCACCGCCCCGAGGGCGCCCCATAACGCCCAGGCGCAGCCTCTGGAAAACACCAATGTTCAGGCCACAGAAACCCAAGCGGCACGACAGGCAGCCAAGAGGACCACCCTCCGCTTCCGGGTGGTCCTGGGAGGGCTCGAGGGCACGGCCGTGACCCGGGGCGGCTGTGCTCTGGGTCTCTGTCGCCTCTGTGGTCCCTCCTTCCTTCACGGCCTTGAGTTGCCATGGCTGCCTGGCTTCCCTTGCGTGGGGACTTGGTTCTGCCCGTCTGCACTTTCTCTACTCTTCCCTTCGGTCCCAGCCTCCAGTCGCCGAGCTCCGTGCACTTTGTCGGACTCCAGTTTTGCAGGGAAGAGGCTGATAGGCGTGGTTTGTCCTGTTAAGCCGGGCCTGGCAGAGGTCCGGCAGTCTAGGCGCTTAGCATCAGCACTCATGTCTGAGGTCCTCAGGCCTGAACCCCTTATGGGGAACAGTTGGGAAAGAAAGCAGAGGTAGCGCACAGAACTGAGTCACACAAGCAAAGAAACGGCCTCTCAGGGCTGGCTCTGTCTTCATCAGGGGCCGACGGCAAGGTAGTTCAGCTTTGAAGACCCGCCCCCACCCCAAGGCCCCAAACAGGGTTAGTGTGTCGTGTCCAACACCACAGGCCATGCACAGGCTCATTAGCTTGGCCTACGCTGGATCCAAGTTATTCTAGAACCACACAGAGGTGGAGGACCCTTCTGGCAGTCCGTGTCCATAGAACGAACTGACTCAGCCAGGGTGCAGGGTGCGCCAGGAAGGCTTGAGAGGGGAGAGCGTGCTTCCTGTTCATGTCATTTAACCAGCTTTTAATTGACACACAAGGTGACTTCAAAAAGTTCACGGAAAACAGGATTCCAAGTCTGGTCTGCTTTGATACAAAAAATTTTTGCAATCAACGTATATAAGGGGTCTTCAAAAGAGTTCATGGAAATGTGCCCAATGAAAAACTTAGGCACAGATTTCAAAACTTTTTCATACCAAAATAATTTTTTTTAATGAGAGCCAGAGACACACAGAGAGAGGGAACTCTGTGGGTGCACTGGCTCATTTCCCAAATGCCAGCAATGGCCGGGGCTGGAAGCCGAGAACTCTATCTGGGTCTTGCACGTGGGTGGCAGGAACCTTACACGTGTGCTATTGCAGCTATTCCAGAGAGCACATTAGCAGGAAGCTAACGTAGAACGCAGGCACTCACGTGGCACATGGGCATCCCAGTGGGCGTCCCAGCTGCCGGGCCAAATGCCCACCCTAAACTTGTATTTTAATTCCATTTTTCCTCAAACTCTCAGAATTCGTCTGCTATGATATTGTAAATATATTTAGGGTATCATGCAGTCTTTTGATATATGCATACAGTGTGTAGTGACCATATTCAGGGGAACCTAACATATTTTCTTTAAAAGATTTATTCATTTATTTGAAAGAATTACACAGAGAGGAGAGGCAGAGAGAGAGAGAGAGAGAGAGAGAGAGAGGTGTCTTCCATCCACTGGTTCACTCCCCAGTTGGCCACAATGACCGGAGCTGCGCTGATCCAAAGCCAGGAGCCAGGAGCTTCTGGGTCTCCTATGCTGGTGCAGGTGCCCAAGGGACTTGGGCCATCTTCTACTGCTTTCCCAGGCCACAGCAGAGAGTTGGATGGGAAGTGAAGCAGCCGGGACTCAAACTGGCGTCCATATGGGATGCCAGCACTGCAAGCGGTGGCTTTACCCACTACGCCACAGCACCGGCCCTAAACCTAACATAATTTTAAGTCAGAGGAAATTGGGCTGCTGGAGGACCGCTTGCCTCGCTGGGTTTCACAAGCATTTCCACTTCCACACAGAACTGTACACCACTCCTGCAGCTCCAGGAAGACAGATGGTGTGCAGCAGACGTGCCGAGCACTCGCGGCTGGCCTGCAGCCAGAGGTGGTACGGAGTGCACTGTCAGAGGTGGGCTTGAGGGGTGGGGAGCCCACAACCCGGAGGACAGCAGGGCATGGTCCCTGAGAGCCCCGAAGCAAGCCGCAGGCCACCAGAATGGAGGATGCAACACTGGAGAGAAATCGAAAGAAGGGAAACGCTGAAATGAATTCATTCTGAACTCACTAAGGTCAAAGTTCTGCCATTTGTCTGCTCCTAGACATGAAGTTTTGTGTAAAAAATGAGATTTCTTTCTGAATGGCGTATACAACAGACATGGTAAAAAAAAAAAATTCCTTGCTGCTGTTTGGGGTAGAGAACAGTGCTTACATTTGGAACTACAGTACAACTCTTGCACCCCCCCCCCCATATCTGCATTTCCTTTAGGATACAACTGTTCCCAGAGGAGGAGTTTGTCCTGAGTTAAAAGGTGTTAATTGACATGGTGTTCGAGTCTATAAAAAGTTGATGATAGAATAAGATATGGCACTCAGGGAAAGTTGCTTCATTATTTCATCTTTGAAGGCCCGAGTGAAGGCATGTTTAGATAAAAAATACCTCCCAGGGAGTTAAAAATGTACTGGCCCCAAGTATATCTCTTTCCCATCGCTCATGCATGTTCACACAAAGAGGAAACCACTAAGGGATGCTTGATGTTTGGTTGTTCTAGAAGTTGGTGGGAGGCGAGGAGGTTGAAGGTCCTGGCATATGCCTCTAATTTATTTCCTTCTACTTTCCCAAGAGTGGGAGAAAAAATATTTGTGAACTCCGTGTTGTTAGAAAGTTCATGCTGTCCGCTCAGCTCTTATCCCTAACCCCGTCAGTCCTCTGGACCGAGAGCGCGTGTCCACGTCCAGATTAATTCAGTTAAGCTGATACACTCTGCGCGTGCGTGGTTAACGAAGAGCTGCGTGTGCGTGAGGTCTCCCTCAGAAAGCTCTTTGCACGGTCTCCCTCTGTGCGTTTCATTTTCCTCCTGATGAGGCAGCAGCCGCTCCAGCAAGAAAGCACGGGCAGAGACCTCCCCTCTTACCAGTGATGTCCAGCTACACCATTGCCACCTCTGCCTGTCATCGCTGGGTCTACCTCTGTCTCACCTTTCTCTGTCTCCGTCTCTATCTCTGCTTCTATCTCTACTCCTGTCGCTGTCATCTCTGTCTCTATTATCTCTTAAAAAATAAAAAAAAAAAAAAAGATTCATTTATTTGAAAGGCAGACTGACAGAGGGAGAGGAAGAGACAGAGTCTCTGATTGTCTCCCCATGTGGCTGGATCAAGCCAGAACCAGGAGCCCAGAACTGCACCTGGGTTTCCCGCATGGGTAGCAGGGGGTCCTTGGGCCATCATCTGCGGCCTTCCCAGGTGCATTGGCAGGCAGCTGGGTCAGAAGTGGAGCAAGTGGGACTCGAGCTGGTACTCTGATTTGAGACCCGGCATTGGTGGCAGCAGCTTAACCCACGAAGCGACAATGATGCTCCCATACCTCTGTCTCTGCCTCTGTCATCATGATCACTATCTCTATTATCTCCATCGTTTCTATCTTTCTTTTTTTTTAAAAGATTTATTTATTTATTTGAAAGTCAGAGTTACACAGACAGAGAAGAGGCAGAGAGAGAGAGAGAGAGAGAGAGAGAGAAAGAGAGAGTCTTCCATTCGCTGGTTCACTCCTCAGATGGCCGCAACTGCCAGAGCTACACCGGTCCGAAGCCAGGAGCCAGGCGCTTCTTCTGGGTCTCCCACATGAGTGCAGAGGCCCAAGGACTTGGGCCATCTTCTACTGCTTTCCCAGGCCATAGCAGAGAGCTGGATCATAAGTGGAGCAGCTGGGACTTGAACTGGTGCCCATATGGGATGCCAGCACTGCAGGCTGGGGCTTTAACTCAGTGTGCCACAGCACCAGCCCCCTTTCTTTATTTCTATCATCTCCACTCCTGTCTCTCTCTCTCCTCCCCCTGTACACAACTAGTACTCAGGCTATGCTTGGTGTCTTGCTGATGGCTGAGAGTCCTAAGCCTCCCTCCCATACCTGACATCAGTGTGCAGGGAGCCCCCCGGCCATCCTCCTGGCTGCTAGCTTCATGTCTCGCAGCAAAATTCTCCTCTCCTAATCTCATGAAGTTAACGTACTGCTCTTTCTTCGGCTATCCGTGGGTGGCAGTTTTTCTTTTCAGAAGTCCCGAAATCAGTGCAGGGTCGGGACCAACATTTCCAAAGCAATGAAACAGAGTAAGGTTGGGAAAGATCAGACTGTGTTGCATGATTCAAGTCAATGCGAGAACTTTGTTTTGGCTCTGCCTACTTGTGCACTGGCATGCGGTGTAAAACGTAGTTCTGTGGATCGCAGCAAAAATGTGCAGCTACTAAAAACTAAGGTCCTGGAAGGGCAGATTCTTCAACGTGCAAGCAAGTTTTTAACCAAGAAGGCTTGGCCTTGATGAAGTGGCAGCCAGGGTCCCTGCTGGGCTTCAGTGTTCTTGTCTATCTCTAGGTTCCCAATTCTCAAAGTCATTGCCAGCTGTGAGCTGTGGCCTCCTCGGATCACCCACCACCCAGGCCTCAGAAAGCCACTGCCCAGATAACCCCTCTGGCCTGTCCAGCTGGGCAGCTTTGAAATCGTGGACCCAGGGCTGATCTCACAGGAAAACTTGGCTGTTTCCTTTTCCTGCTGGCAAGCTCTTTGATTCTTCCAGCCCCAGACTCTCTAAACCGTGGCTAGCACATCTTGGAAACGGCCTTGGAATGTTCCAGTAGCAGCTCTAAGGGCACTGTGGCTGGGACTCTGGGAGTGTCATACCCTGTCTGTTCTGCTCGCTCTTGAATAACAGTCTACTTACTTTTTAAAGGGGGCGTTAAATCCCACCACTCTCAAGCCCAAGTGAGAATTTAAATTTTAGCTAAAAAATCAGTGATCCAACAAAGTCCCGTTCGTTCCATTCCATCCAAAAGTCTATTATACGAGCATATGTTTTCTCAACCGGTGCTTATTGAGCAACTGTTTTTTGTGTGTCAGGCATTGTACTAGGTACCAGGTATTAGGCTAGGTATACAACAGGCAATGATTATGTGCTAGCCTTAGAATGCTGGCTCTGGTTCCAGACAGCAGCCTCCCCAGATCAGGACAACACAATGTGATGCTCCTTTTCATGGATGTGGGGATGCAGTGCTGTAGTTTCCCAGCCAAAGACATTATCACTGGATCTAAGGGACCATGGAGAAGGTCCTACCAAGCTGGGGACATGAGCTGAGTTCCGCGGGGCTGGGAACGTGGAGCTGGCTGGACAGAGGAGGCGGGGTTGTAACGAGCACCACATGCCAGATTTCCAAGGCTGGATCTCCCTGAGGGCCACGGGGAGCTAATAAACATTTTAAAGCAGCGATGGCTATGATTCAACTTATAAACAAATGCATTCGCTCTCTTTCTGTTTGCATTAAGAAAACAAATCAGAGAAAAGGTCTACCGTCCTTAATCCGGGGACAGTATTCGGTAAAACTTGAGTAGCCATGCAGGGAAATAACTCATGCCCAGTAGCAACGGTGACACATTTGATATTCATCAGCACAAAGAGGATGCTTGTTGGAATGTTACTGAAATGCGTTCTGTCCTGTCGCCTGCTATAAGATTGCTTTTTCTATGCTGACTTGAAAGTTTCGCTTTGAATGTGTTCACAGCTGATCTAATGAAAGTCCTTGCAAGAGAAAAGAGTTTAAAATAAAAAGGGAGGGGCCGGCGCAGTGGTGTAGCAGGTAAAGCCGCCACCTACAGCGCCAGCATCCAATATGGGCACCGGTTCAAGTCCCAGCTGCTTCACTTCCGATCTAGCTCTCAGATCTGCCCTGGGAAAGCAGTGGGGGATGGCCCAAGTGCTTGGGCCCCTGAACCCGTGTGGGAGACCCAGAGGAAGCTCCTGTCTCCTGGCTGTGGATCGGCCCAGCTCTGACCATTGTGGCCAACTGGGGAGTGAACCATTGGATGGAAGATCTCTCTTTCTTTCTCTTGCTTCTCCTTCTCTCTCTGTGTAACTCTTTTAAATAAATAAATAAATATTTTTTAAAAAATAAAAATAAAAAGGGTAGCATGTAATGCCACACGTAATAGGCATCAGAGTTGCGCACAAACACGTTATAGATGCAGAACATTCCTGCCGCCTTAGAATGGTGGTGATGCTCTCCGTTGTCCCCACACAGTGCAGTCCCGGGATGCTATTCCTGAGAGCTTCAGTCTGCGTTGCCTCGGCTGCCCTATTGCCAGAGCCTCTTCCTGCTCAGAATCCCCCAGCCCACTGTGCAAACCTGCACTCCCCCCATCAGCTGTGCTGTTGTGAGGCACACAGACCTGGCACCCAGCAGCTCTCTGTCACCAGCTACACCTGCTGCGTCCCATGCAGACCAAAGGAAGAGCTCTCCTCCGCTCTTACCCGGCCAAGCAGGTGCCTATTCCCAGCTGGGTTTTTCATGCACTCGTTTCCAACTTATCATTCGTGATCAAAATAGGTCCCTTATGGGTTACAACAGAAGAAATGAAAACGAGGAGAATTCAAGAGGGTAGGATAAAAACGTCAGAGAGAGACTCTAGTACGTCTAAAATTTTAAATAAACTGTCTTTAAATTTTATTTATTTGTTTGAGAAGCAGAGAGACAGATGAGTTCCCATTCGTTGGTTCACTCCCCACATGCCTGCAAAGGCTGAGGCTGTACAAGGCTGAAACTGAGAATTAGGCATGGAGTCCAGTTCTCCCTTGGGTGCATCAGGGAGTCAGCTGGGTAAGCCACCTTCACTGCTTCCCAGGGTCTGCAACGGCAAGAAGCTGAAGTCAGGAGTCAGAGGCTGAGCGAGGCATAAAATGGGGCGCTCTAAGACATGAACATCTTAACTGGCATCTTACCCACTAAGACAAATGCCCATTCCATAGCCAAGAATTTAATAATACATCCCATGAAGCAGCTTTCCACAGGTAACCCACACCTGTGTTCCATGTGGGCTAGTTTGTGCACAGACGTATTCCAAGACAGCATACAGACATGCATCGCGTGGTGACAGATCTGTGTTCTGAGCCAGACATCATTAAGGGGATTTTTCATTGTGTGAACATCACAGAGTGGACTTACACAAACCTAAGGGAAACAAGTCAATGACTTGATGTAGTCAAGAAACTCAGCATGAAGTGTACAAGCCGCTGGTGGCATAATGCAGCACAGTATTGTACGGCAATTTTATCAATAAAATTAAAATTTTATTTTTTAAATTTAAAAAATTTTTAAGTTAAAAGTTTTTTAAGGGGGGGGAAGCTATTGTAATCCATAAGCTGTACTTTGGAAATTTATGTTCATTAAATAAAATAAAAAAAACACATAAGCAAAATAGTCCTATACATATAGTAATTTAAGAGAAAAAAGTTTTTAAATTAAAATTTATTAATTATTTGAATAAATAAATTTAAAATGTATTTAAATAATTTATTATTTTTTAAAATATAATTTTAAACAAAAAATTTTAAGAATATAATGTTAGTTGAAAAGGTGTTGAAAGTGTGCTGATTTGAAACTTATATCTGTATTTTTTTAAAGATAGGATTTTAGAGGCCATTTTTTAAAAAAAGATTTATTTTTTATTTATTTGAAAGGTAGAGCTACAGATAGAGGAGGAGAGAGACAGAGAGAAGGATCTTCAGTCCTGCGGTTCACTCCCCAGACGGCCTCAATGACTGAGGCTGGGTCAGTCCAAAGCCAGGAGCCAGGAGCTTCTTCTGGGTTCCTCACGTGGGTGCAGGGAGCCAAGGACTTGAGCCATCCTCCACTGCTTTCCCAGATGCATTAGCAGGGAGCTGGATCAGAAGTGGGGCAGCTGGGTCTCAAATCAGTGCTCATAAGGGATGCCGGCCTTGCAGGAGGAGGCTTAGCCTACCACGTCACAATGCCAGCCCTGCGTCGGTATTATTAAAGCTGAATAGTAACCACAGTCATTGTTGGGAATTTTTTTTTTTTTTTTTGCCTGGGAGGAAATTAGCGAGTGGGAGCAGAGCTTTGGTGGGCTTTGTTTTTAACATCTCTCAAATTACCCACCCCATTGTGCCCCAGGCTGGACCGCTCCCAGCATCCCACTCTTGATCCCCTGTTACTTATCATTTCTCCCTGTTTGGGAAAATCCCCAACCCTTGGTTGCTCCAAGCAGCTGCCAAACGCATAGAGCACGCCCCCGCATGCCTCGGCTCCTGACGGTGGAACCCACCCCCCTCATCCTGCCACTCGTAGAGAGCCCTATTTAAAGCTTTTATTTTGCAAGGAAAAATTTTACTCCTGTGATGCTTTTCTGTAAATACAAAATCTTTCACTTAAAGTTCTACATTCTTTTTTTGAGAGACAGATACAGAGTTTCCCATCTGCTGGTGCGTGGTGCACTCTCCAAATGCCTGCAACAACTGGGGCTTGGCTGGCCCGGGCTGAAGCCAGAAGCCAGGATCTCAATCCAGGTCTCCCATATGGCTGGCAGGAATGAAATTACTGCTGCCACCCGGGGTGTGCATTAGCGGGACGCTGGAGCCAGGAGTGAAGACAGGTACCAAACCTAGGCACTGTGATGCAGGGAGCAGGCGTCTTAGCCACCAGGCCAAAAGCTGCCCCCACTTACATCATTTTACTTACTTCTCATTCAAGATTTCCAAGTGGGCAGGGCAAACACCATCATCAATTTGGAGGATGGATGTGTGAGACTTCAAAAGTTAAACGATGTGATGGCCAGCACCACGGCTCACTAGGCTAATCCTCCGCCTAGCGGCGCCGGCACACCGGGTTCTAGTCCCGGTTGGGGCGCCGGATTCTGTCCCGGTTGCCCCTCTTCCAGGCCAGCTCTCTGCTGTGGCCAGGGAGTGCAGTGGAGGATGGCCCAAGTGCTTGGGCCCTGCACCCCATGGGAGACCAGGAGAAGCACCTGGCTCCTGCCATCGGATCAGCGCAGTGCGCCGGCCGCAGCATGCCAGCCGCGGCGGCCACTGGAGGGTGAACCAACGGCAAAAGGAAGACCTTTCTCTCTGTCTCTCTCTCTCACTGTCCACTCTGCCTGTCAAAAAAAAAGTTAAACGATGTGCCTGGACTTGCTGAAAGAGTGGATTTTCAATATTCTCATCTGTTCCCTCTCTCCTTCCATTGCTCTGCCTTTCAAGTAGATGAATCTTTTTTAAACTAAACAAAAATGTTAAAATAAATAAATAATGACGTGTCCCAGGTCACATAATTAGTAAGTCAAGGGCTGGTCTTATACCCTCCAGAACATATAAGGCTTCATGTTTGCTTTTCACAGTTGGGTTGCCTGCCAGGCCATTTGTTCATGTGCAGGATTTAGAAGCCATTGCCCTTACAGATGGGATACTGTGAGATCCAGCTTCAAAATCTACAATGTAAGCGTGAAAACCGAGGCCTCCTGAGTAAGGGAGTTGAGTCTGGTTGTCTTTGTGTCTCCAGGGCACAGGGGCACTCAATGTTTGCTTCCTGAATGAATGGAACTTGGGGAGGGTGGCTTGGACACCTGGTGCTGATGCCCAGTGCTCCTGGTACTCTGGAGTTGTGTCCGTGGTGGCGCAGACTCTAGGATCCTGTCCACCGTAGGGGTCAGAAGAGCTTTCTTTTTTTTTTTTTTAAGATTTATTTTATTTATTTGAAAGACAGAGTTACAGAGAGAGGTAGAGACAGAGAGAGAGGTCTTCCATTCGCTGGTTCACTCCCCAGATGGCCACAATAGCCAGAGCTATGCCAATCTGAAGCCAGGAGCCAGGAGCCTCTTCAGGGTCTCCAACATGGGTGCAGGGACCCAAGGACTTGGGCCATCTTCTACTGCTTTCCCAGGCCATAGCAGAGAGCTGGATCAGAAGAGGAGCAGCAGGGACTAGAACCGGCGCCATATGGGATGCCGGTGCTTCAGGCTGGGGCTTTAACCTACTGTACCACAGCGCCGGCCCCAGAACTTTCTTACCTCAGATGATTTCATGATTTGCCTGTAGGGCAAAGTGACAGTGGAAAAATTAGCAGGAGGAAAGATGTACACGCGTGTGATCAATGTGAAATTGCACAGGAGTCACACAAGCTTGACACTTAAGGAAGGGCCAGAGAGTTGAAGCTTACATACCCTCCAAGAGAAGAGGGAAAGAGGAAGTGGTTGACAAATCCAGAAGGAAGGTAAGTGGTTTTTAAGGGAGGTGAATGGACCCACAGAGCAGGCAGGAGCTTGGGATAAAGTTCCCTCAGTGTCCGGGTGTTTTGTCACCTCTAGGGTCCAGGCTTTTTTGGGGAAAGGGGCACTTCAGGGGAAGCTCCTTTTTGCTCTTTGAGAGGGAGAGAAGCAAGAGATGGGCAGAGCTGAGAGAGAAGGTCGGAGAGGCCGTGCCTCAAAGTGTTCAGCTCGCCAAAGCCTGGTGCCTTGGGGTATCCTTCCTGAGTCCCAGCAGAACAGAGAGCAGCTTGGAGAACTGTGCGCCTTTGCTTTGAGGAAGAACAAGCTGAAATCACCCTCTAACAGCACTGCCATTTCCTCGCTCTCCTTTGGACGGGCACTCTGCCCAACACCACACCATGGGAAACCCTGCCCAGCTCTGACCACTGTGCACAAATACGTCCTTGCAACAGCTGATGACAGGTGTGGGCAGTCGCCGTGACGTCTGTGCGGCAGGGGATGTTTGCAAGTTGGGTGGTGGCTGGGCGAGGCAAAGCTAACCTGCTGAGACCGAGTTACTGGATGGGAGGCCGTGCCAAACACAGGTGGTTTGTTGGCAGGAACACTGCAGCCAGGCAGGCAGCTCCCCCTCGGTGCCAGCAGGACAGGGCGGGCAGCCCAGGGAGAACACTCAGTGTGCTGTTGGTTCTCAGACTTCCGGTGTCATCTTCTTCATCCTTTGGGTGTGCCAAGGAAATGACAGCGTTCTCAGAGGTGCTGTGGACAGGGACAGCTAAAGAAAGAGCCTACTCAGCATGCACACATGATCATTCCTACAATAATTCCACAAGAGAAACACATGCCCACATTGCAGCTAAGAACGTGGACCCAGATGGGTTTGGGAGCGTGGCCTGGTTTACATGGCGGGCAGGTGGGGATTGTGTTCAGTTTGGGTAAGGTCCTCACTCCCTCATGCCCACGTGACAGAATGTCTTGCAAAAGGAAAGGATAGTGGTTCCTTGGTGTCCTAAGGGGGTGAGCTCCAGGACCCTGAGACTAGCAAAATCCATGGATGTTCAAGTCTTTCCTATAAAATGCTGTGGTCTGTGCATATGAGTAAAACTTGTGTGCAGGCTCCTGTATGCTTTAGCTTGCCTCTAGGTTACTTATAATACCTAATACAATGCAAACACTATGGAAGCCTTTGGTACATTGTCTTGTTCGGGGAATAATCACAAGAGAAAAATGTCTGTACCTGCTTGGCATGAGTGCATTTTTTCCCCAAACATTTTGGGTCCTTGGCAGGCTGAATTTGTGATTGCAGCATCTGTGGATTGTGAGAGTCAACTGCATATGCATTTTGAAGTGCAGAACTTGCACCCTTGGTGGCGCTCCCCAGAGGCAGACGGACAGCTGTCCTGTGGGGAGGAACATCCTGGTGAACAGGGCTGTTCAGGATTGACCCGGGCTGCTGTGGCACGTGGCGAGGTCTTCAGTGGGGAGCAATCCGAGCAGAGGTAGGAAATCCTGTGCAATCGTGTTTCCTAGGGCAGTGCCTGAGTTTTTACCCATAGCCCAACACTGTTTCTCTACGAGACTAGAAGGCTAAGTGGCAGAAGCTCATTCCCAGGCCAACGGGTTTAAATGGGTGAGATCCAAGATGGCTGCCAGTAGGACCTCAAGTGGTCCCAGGTTCTCATGATGATCTCATTGCCATGCTAAGATCACTCCCATCTGCTCCTTGATAGTTGACAGTCATGAGGACAAGAGACCACAAAAGGACAAAAAGAAAGTGGCTCTCTCGTTGGAAATGGCACAGCCCCTAATTCAGAAAATCCGTGAATATTGCCCGCACTCCTTAGCATGGACCTCCTCACCCCTTTGGCCATCTGTCTGTCACTCCACAGGCCCCAGCATGCTGAGAAGTGGGATTTGCAAGCCAGGCTGTGGCTTCTCCATTCCCTGTTCAACTAATGCTCAGCTTCAGTTTCATTACTGGTTCCATGACACAGAATACACAAAGGACCGGATTTTGGGGTCCCTCGCCCTTAACAAAAGGGGGTGACAATCAGAGTCTCCCCTCAAGGGCACTGAGAGGGTGACTGGCTGTGTCAGCCAACCTTCAGAGAGGACGTGACAACCAAAGCAGAAGTTGATTCGTGAACTAACAACCCTCTACTGAGGCTCTATTCTACAGTGCTTTGCTTGGCTGCTCTGGTGTCGTTTGTCCTATCAGGGTCGTTCAGGACTTTGTTTTTTAGTTATTTTATTTTTATCAGAGACGCCTAATGCAGCGGTTCTTAACCTGGGACAATTCACTCCCCAGGCAATATCTGGAGATGTTTTTGCTGGCTGCTAACTGAGAAGGGGATTGTCATTTGTGAGACGGAACCCCTCAAATGCCAAGGCAGGACCCACCTCTTGTCGGTCTCCCTTAGCCCACAGCGTCCTTCCTGTCCCTTGTCACTGACTTGAAGGAGTGACCCAGCTGGCTGTGTGAGGTTCTAACCACCGGACCCCAGGAGTCATTTGCTTCTGCAGCAGATGAAACCCTCTTGGCCAGGGTTATCCCGAGGGGTCAGCGCAGGGGAATTCCAGGACCAGGCGGGAGAATTTCCGGGTCTGGGACAGAAGTGACGACCAGTGCCACGTAACCCCACCCCAGACACCTAAAGAGCATGGCGTCACCAACTGTCACTGCAAGGCCATGAGCTCCACTGGCCAGCCAGGGCCTTGGACACCAGCTGATCACGCACCTCTCAGCGCCAGTTTCAATCTGTAAGAACCTTCACCCCGACTCCTGGGGGAGCCTGGGAATGAAGCCATGGCTGCCTGGCTCCTTGCTCTGCACTCTATGATAAACAGCTCCTTCCTTGCACCACCACGATGTCAGCGAGCAGCTGTCCGCAGGCCGGATGAGAGGGGCCGGGACTGGGGGTTCTACAGCCACACCCCCAGCTAGTTTGGGGTGGTGTTCGCTAACGTGGGTATCCAGTGACTGAAGGTCAGGGGTGAGGACCTACCTCCGATAATGCGCATGGCACCCTCTGTTCCCACAAGAGAAGCAGTTCTAGCTCCCGGGGTCATGTGCTGAGATGTAAAAACCCTGGCCCAACCTCTCCCCTCCAGAGGTCTCTAATCATGGACCTCCCAGGGGCCTGAGGTCTGATGTTTCTGTGGTCCCTCGCACCGGGAAAGTGGTGGGGACTTACAAGGCTTTTTTTTTTTTTAACAGCAAAGAAAAAGATCCCAGAGAACCCAAAGCCTTTAAAACACTGCCTGCCTCCCCTCCCTCTGACTAGGTGTCCACTGGCTTCCGTCCACTGCCCCGAAGTTTGAGCAAAGCCCCACTAGTAGCAACTTTTCCAGCCTTTACCAAACCCCCTAAGAATGCACAGAACATGCGCGCTGAGGACAGATGCCCTGGACCAGGAGGAGGGAGCGTGTGTGTGTGTGTGTGTGTGTGTGTGTGGAGGGGGTGGGGGGCTGATCACGCTGAACTTCCAACCCTTCCTGGCAGTGTTTGCTGACCAGAAAGCAAAGCCAGCTGTAACTTGGACAGTTCTTTCCGCAAACAGACAACACAGACTCTTATCTCCCCAACTGGAGGCTTTGTGTGGAGTCCTCGGCTGGGCTGTGGGCACTGCACTCAGCAGGAAGACCACCCACAAGCAGGCAAGCAGGCTGCACCTCCCAGGGAGGCCACCTGTTCTGGGCCGGCTATCAGATGTGAAGGAGCTGCTAATAACCCTTTATAAGCTATAAAGGGAGGTGGCTATGGCAGGGAGCTGACAAACATTTGGGGGCAAATTATTTGTGTAGCTGACTGTCATTTGCACCCCGGTGGAGGGCTGGAAGGTATGCGTTTCAGGTTACAGGATGTCCAAATGGCTGTTAGCAGGCAGTGGTGACGGTTGAAGTTCTGAGTCTATAGTCTTGATCCAGACTTCAGATCACGGTAACTTCCCGGAGTGTTCTCAGCCTCCCTGGACAGCACGCCCTGTGTTTATGGGTGGGAAGAAATTCTGCAGCTAGCACTCCCTGAGGTATTCCATGCACTTGGGGGTCACAGACCTGTTTTGGAGTGATAGTGTTCCACTCTGGTTCTGTAGGATTTGCTTTCTTTCTTGCTACAAGAAAGTGAAGACAGAGGTGCTGCATTTAAGCTGACAACTGAGAATCTGAGGCTAGGGCAGACCCAGCACTGTGATGTGATGGTTGGGTCAACGCAATTAAGCATTTCAGGCCAACAGTGCAACGGTCCTAGAAAACCTTCGCAGAAGACAGGATTACCAGGGAAGTTTATTTTGGTGCAAAGAAAATTCAAAATCCATGCAGTACTGTTGCTTAATAGATATTTTCCATAAGCTTTTTGAAGATCCTTTGTATATATAGATTTCAAACCTTCTTGCACCAAGATAAACTTCTCTTTTAATTCCCTTCTTCTCATGAACTTTTTGAAGTCACCCCACGTGGTTGCCAACGAACCACCTTCTTAGCTTGAGCTGGTAGCTGTTGGATTGAAGGGCCGAAGAGGGAACTGTGGAGATGACAAGCAGGGGCAAGGAACAGGAAGGACCCTGGATATGTAAATCCCGTCCCCGCTGAGCCTGCTGGTCCAGTTCTGGGTTGCAGTAAAGGGATTTCTGCCCTAAGCTTTCCCAGGAAGCCAAGTTCAGAACTGAAGATGAGCACAGGTTTTAGAAACCTGGGGCAGCCGGTGCCGTGGCTCACCAGGCTAATCCTCCGCCTTGCAGCGCCGGCACACCAGGTTCTAGTCCCGGTCGGGGCGCCGGTTCTGTCCCGGTTGCCCCTCTTCCAGGCCAGCTCTCTGCTGTGGCCAGGGAGTGCAGTGGAGGATGGCCCAAGTGCTTGGGCCCTGCACCCCATGGGAGACCAGGAGAAGCACCTGGCTCCTGCCATCGGATCAGCGCAGTGCACCGGCCGCAGCACACCAGCCGCGGTGGCCACTGGAGGGTGAACCAACTGCAAAAGGAAGACCTTTCTCTCTGTCTCTCACCACTCTGCCTGTCAAAAAAAAAAAAAAAAAAAAAAAAAGAAAAAAAGAAAAGAAACCTGGGGACAGGGACGGGAGAGGGGGTGGGAGGGGAGCCAGCGGATGCTTGCCTGAGCCTGTGCACTCACGGCAGGGGGTAGGGGCTGGGGGCTGGGTGTTTCTCTGTCCCTTATAACTCTATTTGTCTGCCATAGATGCTTATGGGTCAAGGCAATCACTGGAAGTTGCAGAATCTGGGCTACGAAGCCCCCTTGGGGAGTTCATAATTGTGCTGGAGATAAGCTCTTATCACAGAGGAGATTATCAACCAGTCCAAGGCCATGGGGAGAAGGACCAGCTGGGCCATAGGGAACACATCAAGGATATGGGCCAGGGGTTGCAGAGAGGGGAGGCTTCAAGGAGGAGGGGTACCTTGAAAGAGCCCTCCAGGCGTGGCCAGGTGAGAGCAAAGGCCAGATGCTCAGCAGAGGGGGTTCCTCCGTGGCTTTTTTTTTTTTAATATTTATTTATTTATTTGAAAGTCAGAGTTACACAGAGAGGTGGAGAGGCAGAGAGGGAGAGAGAGGTCTTCCATCCAATGGTTCACTCCCCAGTTGGTTGCAATGGCTGGAGCTGTGCTGATCCGAAGCCAGGAGCTTCTTCTGGGTCTCCCACATGGGTGCAGGGGCCCAAGCACTTGGGCCATCTTCTACAGCTTTCCCAGGTCATAGCAGAGAGCTGGATCAGAAGAGGAGCAGCTGGGACCTGAACTGATGCCCATATGGGATGCTGGCACTTCAGGCCAGGGCATTAACCCACTGAGCCACAGCGCTGGCCCCTCTCCGTGGCTTTAAAGGGACAGTCAGCTTCCCTGTCCCAAAGCAGCAGAAGGGAAGCCTGGTTCTGGTCAGGCTGTGAGGTGAAGGGGTCGGGTTCTCCCTCGTGTGTCTAGCCCAGGAGGGCTGGAAAGCAGGGCTTTGGGGGCAGCTGGGTCTGGAGAAGCACTCACAGATCTGGAAGAGATGAGATACCCTGGGAAGAGACTGGTGCCAGCCCAGGCCTATGTGGGAGAAGCTGAGAGGCAGCTGGAAAGGAGACCGGCACTGCAGGCACCCTAGCGGAGGAGGCAGCGGGACACGGCAAGGAGGAGCAGCAAGGCCCAGCTGGACAAAAGGAGAGCTGCCTGTCACCCCCTTGGAACAAGAGGCACATGCCAAAAGGAAATGCCTCTTATGTTATCGGAAGTGCAGAGCTGGGATTGGAAAGGGAATGTTTGCTCCTTGGTTTGCTCCTGGGGTGCAGCATTGCAGGGCCACAGCCATGTCCAAGCGAGGTGGTACAGCATCAGCCCCGCTGCCATGCCGAGTCTCGAGGCCACAGACTGAGCTTCAAGATGCACAGCTTGCAGATGGCCGACTTGGGACTTTAACTCAGGCCAAGCTGGTGGTGAGAGCCATGCCTTGAGTTCAGCCTATACACAGACTATGGCGAATACAGTGGCTGCGTCACTGGGGTCAGTTTCCCATCTGTTCAGCAGTCACTTTTCTTTCTGCTACCAGATTTCTTACAAATGCATATCAACATCATGTTAGTCTATTGAGTACCAGCACCACCAACAACAAAGTAAAGCAGGGGCCGGCACTGTGGCATAGCGGGTAAAGCCACTGCCTGCTGTGCTGGCATCGCAAATGGGCTCCGGTTCTAGTCCCAGCTGCTCCACTTCCCATCCAGCTCTCTGCTATGGCCTGGGAAAGCAGTAGAAGATGGCCCAAGTCCTTGGGCCCCTGCACCCATGTGGGAGACCCTGAAGAATCTCCTGGCTCCTGGCTTAGGATCGGCACAGCTCTGGCTGTTGTGGCCAATTGAAGAGTGAACCAGTGGATAGAAGAATCTCTCTCTCTCTCTCTCTCTCTCTCTCTCTCCCCTCTCTACCTCTCTCTCTCTCTCTACCTCTCCTTCTCTCTCTGTAACTCTGACTTTCAAATTAATAAATCTTTAAAAAAAAAAAGCAAACAAAATAAAGCAAAAACCACCACAACAAGAAGCCTTGGACTCTTTTTCTTAAATAGTATACAGACATCATAGTAAAGCCTTTCTTTACTACATTTAAAAATTACACAATTTTTTCTTTTTTTTTTTTGCAAAGCAAAGGGAATTTCCGAAAGTCAAAGGAGACAGCAGAAATTCCCTCTCTTGTTGTTATTGCAAAGTCTTTATCCAGCAGATTTTGTTAGAATTCTGTGAAATATACTTTACTCACCCTCTGGAAGTCAAACTCACTTGCTTGTCTTCCAGGTAGAACTCAGTCAAATTAATCCTACCTTTGGGGAATGCAAGATCTCACAGCAACTGGAGGTAGAATTCAAGACTCAGATTTACCACTTCTACCCCTTTTCTTTTTTTCTTTTTTGAGAGGCAGAGAGAAAGGGACGGGGCAGACAGAGAGTTCCTACCTGCTGGGTCACCACTCAGATGCCCACAGTGCTCAGGGCTAGTTTGGGCCAGACCGAAGCCTGGAGCCAAGTCTTCCAGGTGGGTGACCGTGACCCAACTACTTGAGCCATCACCTGTGCCTCTCAAGGTCTATATTAGCAGGAAGCTGGAGGCAGGAGCCAGGGGCTGGAATTGAACCCAAGCTCTCTGACAGGGGACACAGGCGTCCTAACTCGTGGTTTAACCATTAAGTCAAACACCCTCCCCCACATCCACTGTTAAACGCGTGTCAGAGCCAAGCTACCTCCCATGTAGTTTCAGGGGAAAGTGAAATCAGAAACCTAGCAATGGTGATTTTTACAGTGTTGAAGTTTTTGCCAAATTTGGGTTCTGAAAGGAATTTCTCTGCAGGGCGATTTGGCAGGGACCTTGCATTTTGTCAGTGTTCACCTGGAGCCCTTAGCTGGATCCTCTGCTGTATAATCAGTTTGCTGCAACTCTCTCTGCTCCCCTCTTTTATTTGAATCCTGGCAAAATGATTTCATACTAGGAGAGCAAATCACACACCTGCCACTGACTGGTTCCTGTTCCTTCTAGCACAGCCAATCGCCAGGCAAGACAGGGATGCACTCCATTAATTTGGCAGAGAATTAACATTTGCTGTCAATAGCATTGCTTAATATTATTATTATTATTATTATTATTATATAGACAGAGCTCTTATTTAATTATTTAATCTTCAAATGCCTGAAACCTTGGGCCAGGTCAGGGACCAGAAAGCTGGAAGCTTGGAACTCAACCCAGGTCTTCCATGTGGGTGGCAGGGAGCCACGCATTTGAACCATCACTATTGTCTCCCAGTCGGCAGCTGGAGCCAGGAGCCAGAGCCAGGCATCAAACCAAGTACTCCAGCATGGGATGCAGATTTCTTAACCGCCGAACACTGCTCTTTTACCCTGGGAATTTCTGCTCCCCAGGCAGGAACCCTAGGCCAAGTGATCAAGGGGTGGTTTGGGGAAGCCATTGTTTCTGTTTTAATGAGCATTTTGTTTCATGAGCCCAATCATAAAATACATCCTCAGAGTTCTAAACCAGATTAAGTCATGTAGAAATAGAAAGATGGCACTTTTTTATTGTGTTTTCTTTCGCTTTGAAATCAAACTGATAAAACTATTTTAGGTGGTTGCTCCAACGAGGTTCGATGCTTTTTTTTTTAAAGATTTTATTTATTTATTTGAGAGGTAGAGTTACAGACAGTGAGAGGGAGAGACAGAGAGAAAGGTCTTCCTTCTGTTGGTTCACTCCCCAGGTGGCTGCAATGGCCAGAGCTACGCCGATCCAAAGCCAGGAGCCAGGTGCTTCTTCCCAGTCTCCCATGTGGGTGCAGGGGCCCAAGGACTTGGGCCATCCTCTACTGCTTTCCCAGGCCACAGCAGAGAGCTGGATTGGAAGAGGAGCTGCAGGGACTAGAACTGGTGTCCATATGGGATGCCAGTGCCACAGGTGGAGGATTAACCTACTGCACCATGGCACCCAGTTCGATGCTTTTAAAGGATGAGAAGAAAAATAAAAGGCAAGAACAAATCAAAGAAAATGTTGGTTTCAACAATGCAAATTTGGCAACCCATTGAGAAATTTGTGGGACTGCATTTTTTAGCCCACAGGCTAGTAGCTGTAATAGCCCGTTGTAGAAGTGGTGCGTGTTGTTACTTACCCGCAGAAAAATGAAAGCTTTGTTGCTCAAATGTACCTTGCAATCTTCCATTCCACAATGATGGTGAACCCAAGACTGAGCCTGTGCAAGCCAACATCGCCAGCTGCCCTCTGGTGGTGGCCTGCGTCTTGGCGTCTTGCGTTGATGTTAGAGGTGAGGCCACTGGGAGCCCTGGGAGTGGGGGGATGGAGGGTGGGGGGGTCTCATGACCAGGGATGGAAGCCTTCCCTGCAAAGACGCACAGACTGGTATTGACCCCAGGGAGAAGAGGAAAGAGGATGGAGGACCAGAGTCACTAGTAGAAACTTCAGAGGAGAAACTGAGGCAGTGAACACAAAGAGTGGAGGTACGTATTTGCTTCTAGGAAAGCCACATTTTTTTTTTGTTTCTTTGCTTGCAATTCAGCCTTGGGCTTCTAACTTACCCTTATCAGAGGGTATAGGATTTATTAAGGTCATTTTTAGTTATGAGATACTTCCAACATGCAAAGACATTGAAAATAATGTAAGTGACATGCCTCGATCAGTTAGCTCCTTGGGAGACGTGAGGCAATGGTGAGGTTTTATTCAGTCCTGTGTGTCACTCACCTTCTTCTCATGACCTACTTTTCGGGCATCTCCTGTCCACCTCCCACCCTGGACGGCAGGGGCAGGGATGGGGTCATCTTCATTTCTGAGTGTGTGCACTTAGCAGGTGCACAGTGTCTGTTGAATGAGTGTCCAATGTGGGAAGAACGGGATAACTTGTTCAAGTAGAGTGTGGCTGAGTGAGTGTCCCTGCCTCATCTGTAAGGCAAGAGTGGTGTGGTTTGTGAG
Organism: Oryctolagus cuniculus; assembly: GCF_051225735.1. Lineage (NCBI taxonomy): Eukaryota > Metazoa > Chordata > Mammalia > Lagomorpha > Leporidae > Oryctolagus > Oryctolagus cuniculus. The sequence continues at coordinate 141,903,444 of NC_142867.1, read as the reverse complement.
GTTGGTATTTCTCAGGTGCTCACAGAACTGGGCTGCAGCCCAGGTACCCGCACACTTCGGAGCAAGAGCCTGGGCACCTTCCTCCCATGGCTCCATCCACCTCCGCCCCAGAGCTGGGGCCTGGCTCTGTTGATAACATTTGTCTCCCTCACTGCTGTGGCTAAAGCAATGGAGATGGTGGAGCTCCGATTCGCGTTTGAGACACTGTTCCCCGTAGCACTGTTCTGTCCTGGATTCCCGTGCAGGGAGGTTGAAAACACAGACGTGGGAAAGGAGTAACTGACAACCATCAGTTAACTTTTGAAGCCTGTTCACAGCTCACCAACCTCTCAGAAATAACACTTCCGGATGGAATCGCTTTGTCTTTTTGCTTTGTTTTGTTTTCTTTCAGACCACTTCTTCCCCTGGAGAATCACTTCACACAAGGGCGATGTCTTAGTCCAGTAGGGCAGCTACAACAAAAATACTCTAGGCTGTACAGTGTGTGAACAGCAGAAACCAGCTGCTCAAGGCTCTGGAGACTGAGAAATCCAAGATCAAGGTGCTGGTGGATTCAGGGTCTGGTGTGGTGTGGACTGTCTGTCTTCTTGCTGTGGTCTCCCAGGGCAGAAGGGATAAAGACACTCCCTACCCACCCCCCCCACCCCAGCCCTGTTCCTCTTTTGCAAGGGCAGCAATCCCACTGCAGGAGGGCTGTGCACGCATAACCTGATCACTTCCCCAAGACCCTTTCTCTGAATACTATTGCAGATTAGGTACCGACACATAAAACTGGGGGAGAGACACTAAAAATCAGATCACAGCAATTGATTGTGTCAGCTTTCCAGCTCCTGCTTTTAAAAAGATTTGTTTATTTGAAAGGCAGAATGACAAAGAAAGAGAGCGAGAGAGCTTCCATCTGCTGGTTCACTGCCCAAGTACCTGCAACAACCAGGGGTAGATGAGGCTGAAGCCAGATACCCAGAACTCTATTAAGGCCTCCCAAATGCATGGGGCCCAAGTACTTGCGTCCTCATCACTTCCTCCTGGGCACATTGGCAGGAAGCTGGATTGGAGACTCGAGTGAGCCAGGACTTGAACCAGGCACTCTGATATGGGATGTGGGCACCCAAGTGGTGGCTAAGTCTGCTGCACAATGCCAGTGCTTCAGTTCATTTTTTGACCCTAAATCTGGTTTTTTATACATGATTCTTTATTTCATTTGAATTCACTAAGATTGAAATAAAAGGAAGCCACTAACATAGACATGTCTATTGCATGCAGCATATCCAGCCAGCTTGCCTTCACTGGGGCTGGCCCTCATCATGATGGACTTCCACCTTCAGACCTCTTAAAGAAAACCTGCACAGGGCCAGCACTGTGGCACAGTGGGTTAACGCCCTGGCCTGAAGCTCCGGCATCCCATATAGGTGCCGGTTGAAGACCTGGCTGCTCCACTTCAGATCCAGCTCTCTGCTATGGCCTGGGAAAGCAGTAGAAGATGGCCCAAGTCCTTGGGCCCCAGCACATATGGGAGACCTGGAAGAAACTCCTGGCTCCTGGCTTCAGATTGGCACAGCTCCAGCTGTTGCGGCCAACTGGGGAGTGAACCAGCAGATGAAAGACCTTTCTCTCTCTCCCTCTCTGCCTCTCCTCTCTCTATGTAACTCTGACTTTCAAATAAATAAATAAATAAATCAAAAAAAAAAAAAAAAAGAAAACCTACACACAGAAAAATGTTCATGGTAGTGCTATGGACCCATGTATCTTAATCTTTATTCCAGGTTCTTGCTCCTGGCAATAGATAAGACTTTATTTATTTACTTATTTTTGTATGAAAGAGTTACAGAAAGGGACAGAAAGGTAGAGAGGGAGATCTTTAATCTCCAAATGACCACAATGGCCAGGGCTGTGCCAGGCCAAAGCCAGGATTCAGGAGCTTCATTCAGGTCTCCCACACAAGTGGCAGGGGCCCAAGCCCTTGGGCCATCTTACACTGCTTTTCCCAGGCACATTAGTAGGGAGCTCGATCGGAAGTGGAGCAGCTGGGACTCGAACCAGCACCCGTATGGGATGCTGCTGTCACAGGCAGCAGTTTAACCTGCTACACCACAACCTTGGCCCCAGAGACAAGAATTTAAAGCAGAGGTATAAATACAGTACACAAGTGAGACCAGGATTTATCTCAGAAAGAGTAAATCTACACCCATGCGTGTTGTAGTCACTTAGATCACGAAGTTCCCCAACGTTATCCGTATTATGCTAAGTTCCTATATTTGGGCCTTTCTGGCAACTTTGGATACTTTACATACAAAACCCAAGAACCCCTAAGACTCAGATTAGTCCAGTTGTGTGGTTTTAGTGCAGATCTTCATTGCATGGGCATTCAGATACGTACAGGCTAGTTTCTCTACCCTGAAGATGCAGAGTGAAACAGAGAGCTAAGTTAATGTAGCAAAACAAACACCGGGCTTAGGGGTTACAACACCTGCTACCAAGAAGGCATACTTTGGGGCTGGCGCTGTGGCATAGCCAATAAGTGGCAGCATCCCATGGGAGCCCCCACTTCTGATCCAGCTCCCTGTTAATGCTCCTGGGAAAAGAGCAGAAGATGACCAAGTCCTTGGGCCCCTGCACCCATGTGGGAGGTCTGGAAGAGGCTCCTGGCTCCTGGTTTCAGTCTGGCCTAGCCCTGACTGTTGTGGTCATTTGGGGAGTGAATCAACAGATGGAAACCTCTCTCTCTCTCTCTCTCTCTCTCTCTCTCTCTCTCTCTTTCTCCTTCTCTATAACTCTGACTCTCAAATAAATATATAATATTTTTTAAAAGGCATAATTTAAGATATTGGGAACTTAAATTTGCTTATAGTGAGAAATGAAATAAAGACGGTAATAAAATGATCCCGTCCTTTCCATTCAAAAATGCAAGCCTGTTAGAGCATCTTAGCCAGAGGACTGGCTCACTGACTCCAGACAGTCTATCTGTGCTTCTCAGAGTGGCTTTCTCAGACCAGCATCATTGGTGTTGCCTGGGAGCTCCTTAGAGTTGCAGACGCCAGCAGTTGCACCTTGCCAAGATCCCCAGCTGGTTCCCATGCAAAGTAAGGCTGTAGAGGATTTTTTTTTTTCCCGATAATTTTCTGAATTCCAGTAGGTAGCTGTTTTGTATAGCATGATCTGCTCCAGGATTAAATGACAGAAGTGTAGCAACTTCTTTTCACCAGGGGAGTGTGATGGCTAGGGGTTTTTATATTTTATATTTAAAATAAGAATGTTATATTTATAAAAATTTTATATTTAACTTGAATTATTTTTATCCACTTTACCTGCTTTTGTCAACAGGTATAAACCTTTTAAATATAAGACACAGATTTGGGTATATAGACTTAAAGAATAAAGAGAGAGGGGATGAAGGAAAAAAGCAAACAAAGAAAAAGACACATTGGTATTTCATTTTTAAAAAAATCTTGAAAACATTTTTCTCATCTACATTTTCCTGACTTGTGAAATGAAAATTTGTCATTTTATCAAAGGAACAGAACTTAAACTCCTCTTAAAGTGCAGGAGGAAATTTCAAGAAAGTAGAAAGATGACAATGTTAAAAATTATTTGTAAGAGACACAGCTTAGGTTCAAAGACACAAATAGATTAGAAGTACAAGGGCGGGGTGGGTTAAGATGCCCGTGTCGTATCAGCACCTGGGTTTGACTCCCGAATCTGGCTCCTGACTCGGTTTCCAGTCAGTGCATACCCTCGGAGGCAGCAGGGTAGGCTCAAGGAGTGGTTGCGTCCCTGCCACCCACAGGAGAGACTTGTACTCCCAGCTCCCAGCCTTGGCTTGTTCGGTCCCAGCCACTGGGAACATCTGGGGAGTGAACCTGCAGGTAGGCACTGTCACTGTCTACCTGTCTCTTTATAACTTAAAATAAAAATCAGAGTAAACAGTAAAAGACAGGAAAAAAATATAAAAGAATGACTTATAAGAGAGCTAGAGTGTCCATGTTAATATCACACAAAACAGACTTTAAAACAAGAAGTGTTATTACAGGGGTGGGTGTTGTGGCACAGCGGACTAGCCCACCATGTGGGACACCTGCATTTTTTTTTAAATATTTTTTTAACAGGTAGAGTTATAGACAGTGAGAGAGAGACCTAGAGAAAGGTCTTCCTTCCATTGGTTCACTCCCCAAATGGCTGCTACGGCTGGAGCTACGCTGATCCGAAGCCAGGAGACAGGTGCTGCTTCTTCCTGGTCTCCCACGTGAGTGCAGGGGCGCAAGCACTTGGGCCATCCTCCACTGCCCTCCCAGGCCACAGCAGAGAGCTGGACTGGAAGAGGAGCAACCGGGACTAGAACCCGGTGCCCATGTGGGATGCTGGCACCGCAGACAGAGGATTAACCAAGTGAGCCACGGCGATGGCCCCGACACCTGCATTCTGTATTGGAGAGCCAGTTCAAGTCCTGGCTACTTTGCTTTCTATCCAGGTAATTACTAATGTGTCTTAGAAGCAGCAGATGATGGTTCAAGTAACTGAGTCCCTGCCATCCCTGTGGAGGGCCAGAATGGAGTTCCTGGCTTCTGGCTTCAGCCTGGCTCAGCCCAGCTATTGCAGACATTTGGGAAGTAAACCAACAAATAGAAGATCTCTCTCTCTGTCTCTCTCTCTCTCTCTCTCTCTCTCTCTCTCTCTCTCATCTGCTTTTCCAATAAAGTAATGAATCTTTGAAAATATTATCATGGGGGGCCGACGCCGTGGCTCACTAGGTTAATCCTCCGCCTGCGGCACTGGCATCCCATATGGGTGCCGGTTCTAGTCCTGGTTGCTCCTCTTCCAGTCTAGCTCTCTGCTGTGGCCCAGGAAGGCAGTAGAGGATGGCCCAAGTGCTTGGGCCCTGCACCCGCATGGGAGACCAGGAGGAAGCACCTGGCTCCTGGCTTCGGATCAGCGCGGTGCCAGCCGTGGCAGCCATTTGGGGAGTGAACCAATGGAAGGAAGACCTTTCTCTCTGTCTCTCTCTCTCTCACTGCCTATGACTCTACCTTTCAAATAAGAAAGAAAGAAAGAAAGAAAGAAAGAAAGAAAGAAAGAAAGAAAGAAAGAAAGAAAGAAAGAAAGAAAGGAAAGGAAAGGAAAGGAAAGGAAAGGAAAGGAAAGGGAAAGGGGAAAGGGGAAAGGGGAAAGGGGAAAGGGGAAAGGGGAAAGGGGAAAGGGGAAAGGGGAAAGGGGAAAGGGAAAGGGAAGGAGAGGAGAGGAGAGGAGAGGAGAGGAGAGGAGAGGAGAGGAGAGGAGAGGAAAAGGAAAGGAAAGGAAAGGAAAGGAAAGGAAAGGAAAGGAAAGGAAAGGAAAGGAAAGGAAATATTATCCTGGAAAAAAAGGAAACTATCATAATGTTCGTAATGATAAAAGAGTGAATACATCAGGAACACATAACAGTTGTAATGTTTATGCACGTAATAACAGAGCCTCAACTACAGAAAGCAAAAACTGATGTATTTGAAACGAGTCATAGACAACTGAACAATTATAATAGGAGAGTTTAAATTAATAGACAATCTAGACAGAAAATTAGCAAGGATACAGAGGACTTGAACAGTACTATCAACCAACTTGAATTAAGTGATCCATTTAACACAGTCCAGCACTACTTCACAGCAGGATGAGTTCTGAGAAATGCACCATTAGATGCGTCTGTCCTTGTGTACACATCACAGAGTATACTTACACCAGCTCAGCTCACCACATCATGTGGGACCATGTCATGTGTGATCTGTCCTTGACTGTAGCATTCCACGGTGCCTGTCTGTAGATACAGAGCACTCTGGCCAAAGACTCCGGAAAATCAAATAAGTCAAAAACTCAGTTTCTCAATAGTCACAGTAGTCACCTTGCTCGACATGATGGCTACTGGCTACCATATTTTGTCACAGCAAATTATAGAATATTCCCATTATCTCAGGAAGTTGTACTGGAAATTGTTGTTTCAGATCACTTAACAAAGAAGTTTAAACTTTTGCACTAAAAAAAAAAAAGGCTTTACCTGCTGACCAACACTCTCTTCATACTTTAATTAATTAATTAACTTTGTTTACTTGAAAGGCAGAGAAACAGAACGAGACATAGACAGAGCTGCCATTTGCTGGTTCACTCTCCAGATGCCTGCAACAGTGGGGACTGGGCCAGGCTGAAACCAGGAGCCTAGAACTCAATCCAGGTCCCCCCCCATGGGGGCGGCAGGGACCCAAACACTTCAGCCATCACATGTTGCCTCCCAGGATTAGCTGGAAGCTGGGATCAAGTCCAGGTACTGGGATATGGGTTGCAGGGATCCCAATAGTGTCCCAAGTGCTGTGCCAAATGGCTACCCCTTTTCCCAACACATTATTTTTAGAACAAATGTGTGACTTAAACATAATAAAGCATTTACCACATTTGATTGCCTTTTTTTTTTAAGTAACCATATCCAAAAGAGCATTGCTGCCAATGTTCTTCCCGCAGGGGGTTGTACCCAGCTTTTCCCATAATTCTGCCATTGCCCAAAAACAGTTGCTGAACTCCCCTCTGGACATGCCTTTCAGAGTCGACTCCTGAGTTTACAAGGAAAAGGATTGCCTTGTAACTGCACAGTCGTTCGCTGTTGGAGAAAAATGCATCCCCTACTGTGTCACCCACCTTTTCACCAGACTTAACTCTGAATGACCTTGAAGGATTCATCACCATGGCAATCTTCTCAAAGCAACATGCCGATGAACTTAAGGCTGTGTGTGCAAAGGGAGCTGGCAGAAGCAGCCTCAGAAAGGACCACCTTGTTGCAGGGGGCAGGTGGTCTTCCACCCTGTGCACCTTGCAGCCTGTAGTCTTCCTCCTGAAGTTATAACTCCAGTTACTCCGTGTATATAACCAGCATGATGACCTGCCCGCCCCAACACCCACAGCTCAGGAGATAATGGGGCATCTTAGAGCTCAGCTTCTCACAGAGCAACTCCAAAATTCAACAGAACAGTAGGCTAGGAAATGTTTCTCTCCTCACTCATCATCTCGCTAGGTTCCTGGCTGAGGTCCACATCACACAGCAAAAGACAGAGTAACAAACGAAAAGCATAAACAGTTGCTAAATAGAAGTTTTAGGTGACACAGGAGCTTTTATTAACAAAGACCCAAAGGTACTGGCAACCTGAAGTGTTTTTGTGCTCAGGTCTGAGGAAGTATGAATGCTGTGGTGCAGCAGGGTTGGGCTCAGGGGACAGAATGCAATGGTAATAGGGCTGTGGCACAGTGAGTTAATCCTCCTCCTGCTGTGCCGGCATCCCATATGCGCACTGGTTCGAGACCCGCTGCTCCACTTCTGATCCAGCTCTCTGCTGTGGCCTGGGAAAGCAGCAGAAAATGGCCCAAGTCCTTGGGCGCCTGCACCCACGTGGGAGACCTGGAAGAAGCTCCTGGCTCCTGGCTTCAGATCGGTACAGCTCTGGCTATTGCAGCCAACTGGGGAGTGAACCATCGGATGGAAGACCTCTCTCTCTCTCTCTCTCTCTCTCTCTCTCTCTCTGCCTCTGCTCTCTCTGTGTAACTCTGACTTTCAAATAAATAAATAAACCTTAAAAAAAAAAAGAATGCAATGGTAATGGGGGTGGGCAGGGTTAGCAAGACCCAGGTGTTCAGATTCTTCTATGTCCCTGGGTCTTCAGAGACAGGGACACTCCTTGCCTCCAGGCATAGGGAAGACACCTCCCACAGGAAGGTCTTAGCACCTGCTATGGGAAAGAAGGGTGAAGGAGAAGGGAAGGAGAGTGTGAGCTTCCTCCTTCTCCCTGTTCAGGTGTTATCTCAAGTCCTGAACCCCATCAGGGACATCCAGGGATCTTGTTACAAATAAAGACCACCTTGGATCAACAGAGGCGGAATCTCCAGGTGGGATCTGGGACAGCTGATTCTTCTGTGTAGTGAACTCTGAGATGCTGGTCCTCACGTCTGGCTAGGTCCGTAGGCAGAGGCTTCTTTATGAATATCCTGGGGTTCCTGCTGTCTTAAATATCAGAAATGCCCCGTGGTAGTCCAGGACAAGGACCAAGTCCAGTGGCACTCAGAATTGAGTGAGACATCCAACTCTTCCATTTCCACAGCCTTCAGGTTTTTTTAAAAAGATTTATTTATTTATTTGAAAGGCAGAGTTACAGAGAGAGAGAAAGAGAGAGGCATTCCATCTGTTGATTCACTCCCCAAATGGCCATAACAGCCGGAGTTGCACCAGGTCGAAGCCAGGAGCCAGGAGCTTCTTCTGGGTCTCCCACGTGGGTTCAGGGGCCCAAGGACTTGGACCATCTTACACTGCTTTCCCAGGAACATTACCAGGGGGCTGAACCGGAAGAGAAGCAGCTGGGACTCTAACCAGCGACAATATGGGATACTAGTACTGCAGGCTGTGGCTTAACCCACTATGCCATAGTGCCAGTCCCAGCCTTCAGATTTTTGAAGAGCAGTTGGCCAAAGACACAGTGTCAAGCAGCCCGAGGCCCCTGAATAAATTCTAGAGAACACAGTTGAGGCTAGGATGAGGCCAAGAGGGCCATTCTCAAGTGAAGAAAGAGTGCTTAGGCCAAGGAGTGTGTCTGCGTATTTGTGATGAGCTTAGGACAACAACAATCAGAATTACTGGAGTGTTTTTTTTTTTCCTTCTAAAAACAGATCTAAACTCAGTCTGAATGCTAACCTCCAAGTTCTAATTTTCTTCTTCCAAGCCAGAGTTATTAGCTCCAGGAAATAGTCTTTGGTGGAAGGAAACAGGGCCCTCCCAGGTGTGCAATATTGTAGGGAATTAAATGCATGACAAACGCCATCACACCCGGCAGTACCCACTGCGTCCCTGTGGGAGCCTCACCCTTGGTGAGACAAATGCCTCCTGTCCAACTCCCTGTGGTGCAAACCCTGCCTCCCCAAATGTCTCGGAGGGCCTGGGGGGCACCAAGTCTGCTGGGGAGTAGGAGGCCGGGAAAGGAATTGGAATGAGCTCAGTAGGTGACAGCTCTTCCACCACATGGTCCTGGCTGTGGAAGGTGGGTGACAGGTGCCTGCCCCAGGGAACTTCGCTACGAGAAGTGAAGCTGGCAAGAACAGAAGGCAAGTGGGCCCTGGCATTCAAAGTAAAACAGGAAGTGGTGGGGACACAATGTGTTGACCCTTCATAACAGAGCAAAGAGGGAGGAACCAAGCAACGTGGCTCAGAGCCACGCTGAGCCCAAGCAGCCAGGGTCCTGGCCCCAGGCTGACTTTGAAGCCAGCCCACAGAAATTGTCATTTCCTGGTGGATCCACCCTGATGCAGTTCTTGTCCCAGCGATGGGCCTGGACCTAGGGACCTGCTCCTGTGACTAGATGGCAAAAGGCTGAGACGTTGTCTCACTAGCATGCACTCTCTTGCTGGCTTTGATGGAAGCAAGCTGCTGCCCTGGAGGGCCCCACGTGGCAAGGGAGTGGGGGTGGCCTCCAGCCAGCAGCCAGCCAGAAGCCGGTCCTGCCGACAAGCACTGAGCCAGCTGGATGTGGATCATGCTCCAGTTGAACCTTGAAGGCAGCCTTGTGGGAGATTGGGGCCCACATCTTGAGTGCAGCCTATAAACAACCCTGAAGGAAAGCCCCCCACCCCCAACAACCTGTGCCCAGATTCCTGATCCAGAGAAACACGCCGTTGTTGGAAGCCACTGGTTTTGGGTATGATTAGTTATTTGGTGATAGATGGCCAACACAGAGCCCTGTTGAGATTGCATCTTCTCACCCCAGATCCTGGGGTGGAGCCAGACAGAGCTGCTGCTGCAGAAACGGAAGTCTTCGCCTATGGCTTCAGGGAGGGCTCCCAACCCAAAAGTCCCCTCCAGGCCTGAAGTTCTTCGAACCCACTGGCATCACCACACTGGACTTGGTAACTAGCTGCACCACTGCAAACAAGCCATCTTGCTCCTCTGCAGACCCTGCTCAGAGCTTCAAGGTGGGCACTGAAGTCCTTTGTAAGAGGAGATGAGCCTGGGGCTGGCTCTGTGGTGCAGCGGGTTAAAGCCCCGGCCTGCAGCGCCGGCATCCCCTGCGGGCACTGGTTCTAGTCCCGGCTGCTCCACTTCCAATCCAGTTCTCTGCCATGGCCTGGGAAAGCAGTAGAAGATGATCCAAGTCCTTGGGCCCTTGCACCTACAAGGGAGACCCAGAAGAAGCTCCTGGTTCCTGGCTTCAGATTGGCACAACTCCTGCCTTTGTGGCTATTTGGGGAGTGAACCAGCGGATAGAAGACCTCTCTCTCTCTCTGTAACTCTGTCTTTAAAAAAAAAAAATGAGATGAGCTAAGCCACCATTAAATTCCCAGCCTTTGTAGACAAGGAGTAGCTCTGAAACCACTGGGGACAGGCAGAAACCCTACTTGAATTCTTGAAATAGCCTCCTTTCCTTGCTCTGCTATTTTTTCTCCTTTAACACTTTCTGCCTAGTAACACACTTGATCAGTTACTGATTTATTCTATTCATGGTGTATAGATTGTCTCTACCCACCCAAGTATATGTGGAACAAATTCCAACAGGCAAACATCTTTGTTTTCTTTGCAGCTGTATTCTGAACACCTACAAAAGTGTCTGGCACACAGCATGTGCTCAAAAAATAATTGCTGAGGGCCAGCCTGGTGGTGCAGCAGGTCAAGCTGCCTTTGTGATGCCCACGTGCCATAGTGCAGTTCTGGTTTGATTCCGGGCCATTCTACTTTCAATCCAGTTTCCTGCTAATGTGCTCAGAAGGCAGAAGGAAATGACCCAGACCTGGCCATTGAAGGGATTTGAGGAGAGAACCAGAAGATGAAAGATCTCTCAGGGCTGGCACTGTGGTGCAGCAGGTTAGCACCCTGACCTGAAGCACCGGCATCCCATATGGGCGCCGATTCTAGTCCCAGCTGCTCCTCTTCCCATCCAGCTCTCTTCTATGGCCTGGGAAAGCAGTAGAAGATGGCCCAAGTCCTTGGGCCCTTGCACCCGCATGGGAGACCCAGAAGAAGCTCCTGGTTCCTGGCTTTAGATCGGTGCAGCTCTGGCTGTTGCGGCCTACTGGGGAGTGAACCATCGGATGGAGGACTTCTCTCTCTCTCTCTCTCTCTCTCTGCCTCCCTTCTCTCTGAATAACTCTTTCAAATAAATAAATAAATTTTTTTTAAAGATCTCTCTCTGTCTCTCTCTCTCTCTCTCTGCTTTTGAAATAAATAAATAATTCTTCTTGAAAGAAAATAGTTGCTCAATAAGTGATTGCCTTTTTGAAGGAAACACAGGGTATGGTAAGGAAGTGAGGGATTAGGGTCCAAGTCACAGCTAACTTTATGATGTATTAAAAATGTTCCAGGTAAGTGGCCATATCGGGCCCTAAGCACCAACGTTATGCCCTAATGGAGTTTCCCAAAGCTGATGCCAATACAAGCTCTTGTCCCCTCTGCCCTTGGAATGTCTAGAGCCCTGCCAATCAATCTGAGAGCAACTTGCTACAGATGGAATGTTTATATCACTCCAAAACTCAGACGCTGAAATCCTGACCCCCAGGTGATGATTTCAAGAGGTGGGGCTGGGGGGAGCCCTCATGCACGGCATTGGTGCCCTTGTAAAAGACCCAACACGAGTCCCCCATCCCTGCTGCCCCGTGAGATTACAGGGAGACCATGGTGCTCTGAGAGCCCAGGGGTGGGTCCAGAGCACACCCCAAAGCGGCCAGTACCTTGATTTTGAACTTCCCCAGAACAGTGAGCTGGAAGTCTCTTCTGCTTCTACACCACCAGGTCTGTGGTGTTCTCCTATAGCTGGCCGAGTGGACCAAGCCTCTGCCGGGAACCCAGCTCCCCAAGAAGGCCTACACACACCGTGTCGTTCCCCATGGCAACCAACCCACAAAGAAGGTTCCCAGCTAATCTACCTTAACGTGAAGTTCAAAAAAGACAATTTGTGAGTATTTTCTGTTGACACTGGGTCTTTTTGCTGCCCGAGCTTTCCCTCCCTTCTTCGGATCACAGAATCCATATTTTTCCAGAAGAACTGCTCTTAAATCGATGACTCTACCTGACTCAGAGGGTGGACTCTCCACGGTCTCAGAGAATGGCTCAGAGATGAGCACCTGGTGACACAAGGACCCCTTTAGGTCACAGTGACGTATGTGATTCAGTCCAGCCAGTAAGACTTCATTCAGCAATGTTGCTGTGAATTGCTGAGAAAAAAAACTCTGGGCTTTCTTTACAAATTTTTAAAATTTTTCAAAACTTATTTGAAAGAGAGAAAAGAGAGAGAGAGAGAGAGATCTTCCATTTGCTGAATCACTCCCCCAAATGCCCACAATAGCCAGGGCTGGGTCCAGGCAAATCTAGAATACATTCCGAGTCTTCCACCGTGGTGACAGGGACCCAAGTAATTGAGCCATCACCTGCTGCCTCCCAGGGTCTGCGTTAGCAGGAAGCTGGAATTGGAAGCTGAGCAGCCGGGACTCAGTTGGCGCTCTGATATGGGATGCAGATGTCCCAGGCAGCAGCTGAACCACAGAGCCCAACATCCACCCTCACAAATCCCCTGGGGTTTCTGAGCTCTCAGCCTGAACCTCCCACCCTCTGTCTCCCACTCACGGAGCTCTCCTGATACAAGAGCAAACATGAAGAAAAGCTGAAGCGAGAGAGACAGAAAGAACGAGGCTGAATTCTGATGATGGCACCACGGCGCCTGGAGCCAGGGTTTTCACTTACACCACTTTGAACTGAGAGTCCTAATCCAACAACACACAGGGAATAGAGAGACAACTTACAAACCACCCATCTCGCCTGCCTTCTCTGAGGCAAGACCACAAGAAGATGCCAAAGCTTATGTTCCTGGTGATAAAGGGACATTGCTTTGCCTGGGACAGTATTCCGAATGACACAATGCAGTGGCGGGGGTCGCTTTTGGCGATGGTCTTCCTACTGACAGGGGGACCCACTAGGACACCAGTATACCTGGGGTTTTCCAGTTGTCAGGTTCTCGGTGCCACTGGCCCACTTGTGACAATCAAGACCTGCAGCTGGGTTGGCTGCCTGCCAACCACGTCTTCACCCACTGATGCACAGGTGAGCTGGGAGGTGATTTCTTTAGCGCGCGCACACACACACACACACACACACACACACACGAGTGGCCCTGTTGGCTCCGGACAAGCCCAGAAAACACTGGGTTTTCCCAGGCGAGGACACACAGTATGGGTGTTTTTCACTCAGCCACAGTGAGAGCCACAGAGGAGGCTTGGATCTGAATGGGCCCGGGGTAGGAGACAGTGGAGGCAGAGGGCTGCAGCAAGGGCTTTCAGCCCTGGCAACCGGCGTGGTGTGTGGTCCAGGGCACTCTCCAATTACACAAGCCCCTCTCCCAGATTCTGACAAGTCCCCAGGGGGCACATGCTTTGTAAAGCTTCCTGGGGATTCCCTGGCGACCCCCACTCTGGGCTGAGAATCAAAGCTCTGAACTGCTTTTCCTGTGTGTGTGTGGGGGGGTCTCATCCCACCCCTCCCCAGGCTGCAGGGCGGCAGCCGGTAGCCGCTGGCTGCTCAGATGGGCCAGAGGGACTTAATTCATCAATGCCTTATCTTCAAAAGTGAGATGGGTTCACAGTGACCCAAGCAGGACTGTTCATTCGAAAAGATCAAGAAAAAAAAAACATAAAGAAGAAAAAAAAAAGCCACCTGTACCACACTGGTCAGCTGGGCACTTGCTAACACTGCCCCAGACTCCAAACCCCCACCCCTATCAGATTCTGCACTCCCTCCCCTGCCAGAAGGCTGTGTGCCCATTCAAATCTGAAAAGTGGCCTTGGAGCGTGTACCCAGCGCTGCCCTCTCTCCCACTTGTACTGTAGTTGGGGTGTTCGTTGAACAACCAAGGCAGCGATCGCCAGTACTCAGGCCAGTGTCTTCCCCCGCTGTTGCTTGGGAACACTTTCTGAATACCCAGTTTCTCCCTTTCGATCCTGGGGAGAATAAAATGGCAGCCGGCACGCACAGGGTTAACGTCTACAGATCCCTTTAATACCCATCTCAAGACCCCGTGTGGCCGGTAAAGCCCCCGATTTTGCAATGTTTGCCATGCGTTTGCTCTGTGTTGAAAGATGGGCTGCACGGAGATTTCTTTTTGTTTGCACGTATTTGTGTGTGTGTGTGTGTGTGTGTGTGTTCCCTGCTGTCTCCGTGTGTGGCCTCCCTCTCCTCCTCCGGGTGAATGCGCAGTGTTCCCACTGGTGCTTATCCTGAAGTCCTTCCAAATCTCCCCTCCCAGCCACCGCCACCACCGCCAGACAGCAGGGCAGGGAGAGGAAGCGAGCCGGCCGCAGAGGGGACTTCGCGGGCTGTCCCCTCTTATCCGGGAAGGCGAGGGAGCCCGGGGCCTTTTAGAGGTCTCGTTGACAATCCCTGTCTCTGTTGCACACACAGTTTTTGGAAGGTGCCCAACTGGCTGTCTGGAACATGCCAGCGCTGCCCAGCCGTGCTGGGGCAGCTTGCAGGCAGGGACCCGGACACTACCACCCCCCGCCCTCCACCACCACCCAGAAGGCCAGAGTGGAGGGATGGCGTGCCTGGACACTCGACCACAGCTCGCTGTGAGTGGAGTCTCCGTGAGCCTCTTCTACCTCGCCTGGAGTTTCACCTGCAAATATCACCCCCCCTCCCTCAGTCTCCGCCTCTCTGTCTTGCATGAGCCATGTGTTCTCCCCATGCCCTGCCCTGCTCTGGTGTTCTGGGCCTTCCTCCTTCTAGTCCTTTGAAGAACGGAGTCTGTGATTTTACGAGGGCTGTTTGGCTCGCCGCAGTGGAGCTTGGCCCGGTTTTCTATGCCTGCGGCCCAAGCAGCCCAGGGAGGAGGCCAGGCCGAGCGCAGCAGCTGCTTCTGCAGACGGCCGGGACACCGCCCATCACCGCCACGGCCGCCCCACACAACGGCGCATGCTCACTTCTTCCCACTCCGGGTGGGTTTGCGGGGCCCTTCCCAAGCGTGGCAGTACCCCTCGACATGGCCTCTGCTAGCTAGCACGCTCAGGCAGGCGGGCAGCACTTAAGTCTTTCAGGCTGCAGTTTTGTCATTTCTCTCCCAGTCTCTCCCCAAGAACCGGAGGCCCAGGGGCAAACGCACACTGCACAAACACTCCCCTATTCACATCTGGTGTGTGTTCAGCATCCCGGTGAGCTGGCCCTGGGTCCAACCCATCTGAATACGGAAGCACAAAGCACAGTGTTTGATGTGAACTTGCTCCCCGCCCCCCGGGAGGGGGGGACCAGCATCCGGATGTATGCCCAGCCCAGGAACCCGCTGGCGTCACAGAACACGGCCACCTCCTCTCCCAGCTTCCTTGACCTTGATCTCTACAGATGGGTCCAGCTCTGGGCCTTTCTACTGAGACGGGTGAGCGGGCAATGTCTCAGGGCCCACGATGTTTTTTCAGATGTGGGTATTGGCCAACTCCCGAAATTGCTAGAAAAAACGTAGGCAGCTTGGCCACCTCCGTAACAACCGTGGATGGCATGTTTCCCAGCCTCTGCTGAGCTCAAACCACTAATCTCCTGTGCTTTTTTTTTTTTTACAGCCTTCCTAGCTAACAGGACTAGATGCCTTAAAAAATTTTTTTCAAAATAGTGTTTTAAAACCTAGCATATTTTTCCCTCCAAAGCTAATTTATTGTAATTTCTGCATAGCTTGCTTGGGGAAGGGGGTGGGTGGGAAGAAAAGAAAACTTGCATGGTGACAAAGAAGAGCACAAAACATGAGGGAAATAAAAGTCCTGTGTGAGGTCCCCTTAGCCACCTCCCAATTCTCAGCACAGTGACAATTTTTCCAGGTAGCAACCTCTCCCTTGGGAGAGCGGGAAGAATATAGGCCCAACTACTTTTCGAGATGGTTTTATGAATTGATGGGGCTCAGAAAATGTTACCCCAAAGTATGGTCCTTTGGAGGTGGGTGCTCCCCCCACCCCAGCTCTGGATACCGACTCCAGCTTTCTGTGTAATACACACCCTGGGAGGCAGTAAGGATGGCTCAAGGAACTGGGTTCCTGCCACCCATGGGGGAGACTGACCTGACTTGAGCCTTGGCCCAGTCCCAGCTGCTGTGAGCATCTGGGGAGTGAACCAGCATTTGGGAGAGTTCTCTCTCTCTCTCGCTCTCTCTGTCTCTCAAGGGACTGGCCTTCTAGGAACTGGCCCTGCAGAAATTCTCCCACCCACCTTGTTCTGAGAGTAGGTCAGAAGCGGGCACCCTAGGGGACCCTGCCCCCACACAGCGGGGAGCAAGAGTCACCTGAACAGAGTGGCCTTGCTGGGCTGCCCCACCCACACCGGATTCCCTCTCGGTCACACATTCATCCAGTCACTTGTCAACCCAGCTGTCCCCTCTCGATGAAACCTAAGCACAAATATGGATGGTTTTCCCTGGGTCTCTGGGTCTTCATTTCTGAAGGCTTCCATATCATGTAAAACACTGAATAAACAAATCTGTTGTGTTTTTCATCTCTTTCATCTGTCATTTAGTGTAGGAACCCTGACCATGACCCTAAATTGGCATCTGCAAAAAAAGTTCCTGGTAAATGTTTATTATGACAAAAACACCACATAGCGATGTCAAAAATTGTTGTATCCGAACAGACTTAACTTTCTCATTTCATTGTCTGAGCATGTCTTGAAGCACCCTTGTATGATGAAGAGGAACCTTCCCGCTCCAACAGAACTAAATGAGTGGATGCTTGTGAAAGCATGTGTTCACCGTGAAGTGCTGTGCAAATGTGAGTCGTGGTGCCTTAAGAGACGATGCGGAGGAAGTGTGAAGCCTCTGGAAGTTCAGATGTCCAGAAGTCTGATCACCTAGCTCTGTTGCAACAAAGAAGGTACTCAGAGATATTTCTTCCCTACAAGGCTAAAAAACACCTTTGGGTTCCCTTCCAAGGAGAGCTTCCACCTGACCCAGGACTGCCCAACTCTCCAGTGTGGAGAACCCCAGCTGAGAGGACCACAGGGAAACCTGGGGCTTCCCTGGAGAAGGGGTCATGTGGTGCCAGAGGAATGGGGCT
This sequence comes from Oryctolagus cuniculus, assembly GCF_051225735.1. NCBI lineage: Eukaryota > Metazoa > Chordata > Mammalia > Lagomorpha > Leporidae > Oryctolagus > Oryctolagus cuniculus. The sequence goes on along the minus strand of NC_142867.1, from coordinate 141,886,392 downwards.
GAGCTGTGGCCCCGGGAGCAGGGTAAAAGGCATGGGTGAGCAGTGCGGCATTGGGATACAGGACAAGTGACTACAACAGCTGAGGGCCCCCGAAGTGTGCTGACTGGAGCAAGTTGGAAGGTTCTCTCTTACCAAAGGACTGGGCTGGCCGTCCAGGGCACCAGTGGAGGCTGGGAGCGCGGGGAGGGGTCAGGCGGCCACTTCCATCCTCCCTGCTACTCTCCCTCCTTCTCTGGTCTCTCCAGCTCTCTGACATGAGGATGGTTTTCTACTCCAGCCAGAAGAAAGGAGAGAGGGGTGAGGGGAGACACAGCCATATCCTCTACGGCCTTGCCCCGGAAACGGCCCATGTTCCTGCAGTGGCTTAGCCTTGTGACCACAGCCAGCAAGGGAGGCTGGGAAATGTAGTCTTACTGCTAAGTTGACGTGTGACCAGCTCAAGGGTGAGAATTCAAGGAGGAGGTGAAGAAGGAGAAAATCTTAAAGGGACAGCAGCATCGTGGTGCAAACAACAGAAGAACCCAGTTTTAGCCCAATAAGGGAGTGGAGGTCAGGAGAAGGAATGCTGGTTCCTCAAGGCATTTGTGCAGGTGGCTGCCCCCTGCTGGGCAAACTGACTACGTGAGATTGTAGAAGGCAGCACGATTTGGGGATGGGCGTGCCGTCACCCCAGCGCCTCTTCTGGGACAGCCTTGTTTTGTCTGGAGTTTTCGCTGCTACGTGAATCACTTGCTCGTCCATGTTGGATCCTGTCCCACCTGTTCCCTCCTGTCTCTGGTTTCTCATCGGCGCTCTCTCCAGCAACCTCTATTGCCTACAGGTTGAGTGTGATCCTCCCCACAGGGGGAGAGGTGTCCTGGCCCGAGGCCTTTCTGAAGCGGTTTAGATGAGGGAGGCAATCACCTTTAAGAGCTTCTCCACATTTATAATCTTGGGATCGCCAATCAAATTGTTGAAAACTGTAATCCATGAGGCCAGTCAGATCTGCACTGGCGTGAAACAAAGCAGGGAAGATGTACATGTGTACTTTCTGTCTCCAGCCTCCTTTTTGACCAACCTGATAGCCCCAAGCTAACCATGATCCCTGGAAGCGTAGGCACCTTGTGTTTATTATGGTTTCAGAGCTCTGCGCCAAGAATATGCAAGAGAGGGCTGCCATTTTCCCAGCCAAGTGCCTCTGAACATATGTTCCTGTGTTCTCATCCCTTGTGCTGCAGAAAAAAAGCATGCATTGAGCAAGCAGCATGCTTGGAGCCGGACCTCGGATTTCAACAGCTCCGCCTCTGGGATCCAGGGCAGGCGTTCTGTGCCTCAGCTGGATTCCAAGTTCACAAAGCCAGGCTTCTTCAGCTCAGACATCCAGGGTGTTTCTGGGGTACCCCCCAGGGTCCTTGGTGCCTCCAAGCCCCCTAGGAGGAGAAACACACCAGAGGTGCCTAAGAAAACTCTGCTTTTACCTGCCACAAAGCGAAAGAGCTTATCATGTCACAGAAGCACGTGGGCCTGCCATGTCGGCCTTCCGCCACCGAATTGCTAAGGAATTTCTAGAAGCAATGAATATTAAGGAAGTTTCCTGGCTTCCAGTTTGTTTTCCTCACTCAAAACACTTTGGCAGGTACCAAGCACCTCATGTGTTGCTCAGGATAAGGTCCTTGGGTACGACAGCTATGAAAACACACATTCACAATATACCCCGGGAGTTCTGGCTTGGAAGCTGCCGGGCTGTGGACCAATGAGGACATCCAAGGTGAGATTTGGTGCCCCAGAGCAAAATCCCCTGCACTCTGACACGTTCAAGTCCAAAACAACAAAACAGGGTCCCCTCTTGCTCACTTCACAGTGAGACTGTTATCAAGACATGTAAATGCCACAGACATCAACCAGGTAAGCATAGAACTTGAGAGACTGAGGGTCGGAGGGACAGGGGAGCAGCACCACTTCTGATCCAACTCCCTGCTAAAGCACCTAGAAAAACAGTGGAAGATGACCCAAATGCTTGGGAACCTGCCACCCATGTGGGAGATCCGGATGAAGCTCCTGGCTTCAGCCTGCCCCTGGCCCAGGGCTGTTGTAGCCATCTGGGGAGTGAACCAGTGGATAGAAGATATTCATTCTCTCTCTCTCTCGTCACTCTGCCTTTCAGATACATAAATCTTAAAAAAAAAAAAAAAAAAAAAAAAAAAAAACCAGAATGGATTAGTAAAAGGAGGAAAGGAAAGCTAGATGAATGGATGTGTGACAAATGGGATAAGCATTATAAAAACCAGGTGGTGTGTTCACTGTGTAATTGTTTGACTTCTCTGTGTATTTGAAAAGTTTTATAATAAAGTTTTGGGAGAAAGGAGAGCTAGGGAGACAGAAAAGAATCATTTATTAAATGTATTTTTGAAAGCGGCTGTATATGTCTCCCAAGATCAGGATAAGGCGTCCAATTCATACCAGACGCCACTTGCTTGAGCTTCGTCTGCAAACAGAAGCTGGAGCAGGCCCTTGCTGATGCACTGGCCCCGGGCCCCACCGTGCCTGACCTGGCCTTATCCAAGTCCTTTTGGTAATTCAGCAACTGAGCACTTCGGGCGGGGGCGGGGGGCCCACACGAGGCCACACCCGCCTCTTCTCCCCGGATTTATGCCAACAGCCGCATTGTTCCTCTGCTCGGATCGCCTGCCCCTCCTCTTCACACCAAGGACTTGACCTTGCAGGTGCGTGTCATGCCGGGCAATGCCGGTGCCTGGATTCTCAGATTTAGTACGCTCAGGAACCTGAGGATTTGGGTGTGAGTCCTGTCTCTCTCCTTCCCAGTGAGATGCAGCCCGGCTTCTTGCCTAAAACTACCCCATGCCAGCACTCGCCGTTCACTGGCTTCATCCTCTCAGCTGTAAGTCTTTTGTTCCATGGAGACCTCCCTGCCGTAAAGGCAGCAGTTAGTGTGTGGGCTTGGTGCAGCTCCCTGCCCTTCCAAACTCACTTCCCCAGAATGCAGCAAAAAAGCACAACACAGGCGATTGTTAGGCCAAAGAGCAAGAGTCTGCAATCCCTTTAGCCAGCCGGTGCCTGCTGGGGACAGAAAGTCCTGAACTGCATATGTTCCATTTGGACTTTCTAGCGTGTAGGGAGCGAGAGGTGGTGCACAAGGATGGGAGAGGTTGCTTCGCACCTGTCAGGCTGTCCCAGGTGACTGTAGGTTCTTCAGTGTGCACTTGACACTGTAATCCGATGCATAGTGTGACCGGAGCTGGGCGGGGCAGGGGGGGTGCTCTGCTATTTCTTTATAGTAGAAAAGGACCAAATTCCTAACAATAGTAATGATGACGTTAACAATTCAGGTGCCTTTCTCCCTGGCTTCCTGAGCCTGGGGTCTCTGAGGGGTTCACCCTTGCCCCTCCCCCATTCTCCCTGAGAAAGGGAGTTAGGTGGCAGCCCTGCCGGTTAATGCCTTGGGCACACTCAGAGAGGACACCTGAGAAGGCAGCTCTCTAATGCGTGCAGGTGGCTTCTGGCCTCGGGTAACCAGCCTCATTGTCCCTCTGTGCCCTCCCATTCAGGGAGCCCCTGGCAGAGCCGTAAGTGACACTGCAGCAAAGGCAGGAAGCAGGCAGGGATCCGGAAACAAAGAGGGAGGAGAGGAGAAGAGAAAGAAAGCAAATCCCCAGCAAGTTCCGAAGAAGCGCGCTCCCAGGAAAGACACCTTCTCTTTTATTCTACCACGTCAGGCTGACCTCGCTTTGCATCATGTGCATTTTCTCTAAAGGGGTTTAGGGGCGTAGATGAAACTCCTCCCGCAATCAGCACAAGGGCCGTGCTCTGTTCCATGACTCCCTGAAAGGAGCTGCCGCGACAAGTGGACATTTCAGACCACATTTGAATCGCCCAGGCTGGACAGCACAGGCGAGCAAAGCCCTCAGGTCACAGACTGCCCTGACTGGCATCTTTCTCTAAGGAGCTCACGGTAATTTCTACTAGGGGACTTCAAAACGTTCCTGGGAAATGGAATTGAAAGACAAGCTTATTTGAGTGCAAAAAAATTTGAAATCCACACGGACAAAGGGTATGCCAAAAAAAGAAAAAGTTCACTTGAGGGGCCAGCAATGGGGCCCGGCGGGTTAAGCCAAAACTTGGGATACCGGCATCCCATATCAGAGTGACAGTCCCAGTCCCAGATGCTCTGCGTTCTGATCCAGCTTCCTACTGATGTGCCTGGAAGGCCGTGGAAGATGGCCCAAGGATCTGGGTCCCTGCCACTGCGAGGGAGACCAAAACAGAGAACCTGGCTCCTGGTTTCACAGACCTAGCTGTTGGGGCCATTTGGGGAGTCAACCAGCGGATTCAAAATCTCTCTTTCTCGCTCTCCCTCCCTCTCGCTCTTTCTCCCCCCCTTAAAAAGTCTATATGAAAAACACATATTACAAAAACACTAGGCATGGAGTTCAATTTTTTTTCCACAAAAAGCAAGCTCATCATTTAATTCCACTTCCCCACACTTTATAGAGGCAGTGAGTAAGCCTGTTAATTCACAGTGCAAGCACCAGGAGAGTTGAATGAGCGAGCAAGTAGTCATGAGTGCTGCAAGGCCACCACAAAACACACCGAACACTGGAGTTAAGGGAAAGGTTTATTGACGGGGGAGATCTGACCAGCCATTGGGAAGTGGCAAAGAAGAAGAGAGAGAAGGGGGGTGAGAGAGAGATTGAGAGCAAGAGAGGTGAAGAACAAAGAGAGAAAGAGATCTGGAGAAAGAGCATATGTGTGCGGTCAGCAGGTCCTGTTATACCTTTGCCGGGGGGCAGGGAAGTAGGAGCAGTGAATCCCGTTAGGGTGGGGGTGGAGTTGACACCAGTGGTTGCGTCATCTGGTCACCTGGCTTCCAGCAATGGTGGCAGGGGCTAGAGTCTAGGATGGTGTCCAGGGCGTAAATTGTGCCACAGACAAGACTGCACCATTATACTAACAAGTGCCCTTCTCTGCTGTTGGGCAGCCAAGATCTCCAGTCGCCCGTGAATCTGACAGGCAGAAGTGCCCCGCCAGCTGGTCCTGCTCAGGCAGGGGCCACAGCCTTGCTCAGCACACCTGATGTCTTGGGTCCTGCCTGGCCGCCGGCCTGTGCCTCAGGGAGGCCCCCAGGGTCTGGCAGGAGACAGTGATGGCTTTAACTACTGTGACCAGTTCAAACCAGGGCCAAGATTCCTCGGTCTACACTCACCCCACTCTTCGTTCAGTTATTTGCATACAGAATGGCATACAGGCTGTGTCTTCCTCTGCCCAGCCACAATGCGGCCCCTGAGCTACTGCAGAGGGACTGAGCCTCACCCTGCCACCTCGAAGGCGACTTTGCAAGGGAAGCTTACACACAGATGTTTGCAGGTGTGTTCGCTTACTCTAAAAAAGGAAACCCTGTTGGCCTGATCTGCCTACAGAATAATCTTGCTGTGACAGACTCTTGGAAATTCAGAGGCCCCATGGATCTGGGCATGCTGGGAGAGATTGTGATGTGACTGATTAGCTACAGACAGCAGTAACTTTACAGCTTCTACATGTGGTACGTTTTAATCTTGTAAAGTTTTGCAATGATGAAAGCAGTGTTTGTACAAATGCAAGGTAAGAATCTTTTTATATGGTTTATACTTCTGATCAGAACTTGTTGATTGTATATTGAGCATTAAAGAACAGCTGTATATTAAAAAAAAAATGTAGCTTTGCTAACTAATCTCTAGAAACCATGATGGACAGTGAGAGAGAGAGACAGAGAGAAAGGTCTTCCTTTGCCGTTGGTTCACCCTCCAATGGCCGCCGCGGCCGGTGCACCGCGCTGATCCGAAGGCAGGAGCCAGGTGCTTCTCCTGGTCTCCCATGGGGTGCAGGGCCCAAGCACCTGGGCCATCCTCCACTGCACTCCCGGGCCACAGCAGAGAGCTGGCCTAGAAGAGGGGCAACCGGGACAGAATCCGGCGCCCCGACCGGGACTAGAACCCAGGGTGCCGGCGCTGCAGGCGGAGGATTAGCTTAGTGAGCCACAGCGCCAGCCGGTTTCTTGATTTCTAAAATTGGAGCAGCAGCACCCACTTGAAAGATAGGCCCAAGAACCTGAAAAAAAAATGCATAAAATGCCTAGCACTGTGTGTCCCACTCAGATGATGAAAACGCGTTAGACTTAATCTATTTTTATTTTGTTAATAAGGGGCAGTGCTGCTTTCCTTTTTCAGAAACATCAAACAAGCTACCCTTTTAGAAACACTTTCTTCTCTGAAGTCTGCCCTTAATGTAAGTTTTGAAAGGCAGAATCACAGTGAGAGAGAGAGAGAGAGAGAGAGAGAGAGGTCTTCCAGTCTTCCATTTGCTGATTCACTCCCCAAGTGGCCACAATGACCAAAGCTGCACTGATCCGAAGCCAGGGGCCAAGAGCTTCTTCTGGATCTCCCCTGCAGGTGCAGGGGTCCAAGGACCTGAGCCATCTTCTACTGCTTTCCCAGGTCCATTAGCAGGGAGCTGGACCTGAAGTGGAGCAGCCAGGACTCGAACCTGCGGCCATATGGGATGCGGGCAGTGACACTACCCGTTACACCACGGCGCCGGTGCCTGGATTCTTAGATTTCCTATGCTCAGGAACCTGAGGATTTGGGTTGCAGAAACACTGCAGATTTCACTGGAGACAGCAAGGGCAGAAGTAGAGCAGAAAAACCCAATGGCAGAGTCCCCACGTCTAGGCAGGTGCAGGTCCTGGGCCCAGCAGAAGTGGCTTCCATTGCAGCCACAGTGTCCTTGGGCGAGGGGCTCCCCACGCCATGGCACAGCACCCTGGTGGTCTCAGGCAGTAATAGCCTGATGGACAAATGACAACTGGGGCTGAAGCCATCATCTGGGTTTCTCAAGACTGTTGGAATAATTTTACAACGTGTCAGGGCAAAGACCAGAGCGAGCGGAGAGTCCCTCTAGGCTTCCTGTGTTGCCAAGCCATCTATGAGCCCTGAGACGGGAGCTGACTTCTGCAGGTCTCATGTTCGTGACACTGAAGTAAGCTTTTGCGGGCTGAGATGAATTTCCAATGGATCAACAAAAGGCTGTGTTTCTTGGTCTAATCCCTTCGCTCACACCACCAAATGGTTGTCAGATGTTTATCCACACTGCGTGTCAAAGACCTCACCATGAAGACTCAACTTTCTGACTGCAGCAAAGTGTCGTAAAAGCAGAGGTGTCACTTACGCTCCGGAACCGGAAGAGAAGTCATGGAGGAGAGGCTGGGCTTTATGATGCCAGAAGAAACAGTGCGAGATAGGACGGGTCGAAGACCTGCCTCCTGCCAGGAGAAAGGGAATTGGAACGAAGAGTTCAGGTTCCCTGAAGCACGTGCTTTTCCGCCGGCACTGGAGCCGCAGCAACGGCCCTGAGTAATGAGCATGTGGCACGGCAGGTAAGACGCCAGTGGACACCGACATCCCATAGCAGAGTGCTTGGGCACACCAGGGGAGGCCGCGGTGACGGCTCAAGCACTTGGGCCCCTGTCACCCCCATGGAGACCTGGATGGAGGTCCAGACTCCTGGCTTCAGCCTGGCCCAGACTATTGCATGCTTTGGGGGAATGAACCAGAGGATGGAAGACCTCTCTCTCTCTCTCTCTCTCTCAAATAAATACCTTTTTAGAAAATAGGAGACTCGGAGCCTCTCCAGCAGCAGCACAACCTCCTGAATGAGAAATGAAAGTACAAGCGTTGATCCCTGCTCTTCGTCAAATCACTGTTTGCAAATGGCTTCCGTGTGTTGTCCAGCTCTGCCCAGTTGGCGGAGGTTCTGTGGAGCCTGCATCGAGCAGGCTGCTGCGGCCCTGGTAGGCTCAGATGGACCAGGGATCTCTGCCGTGGGCCCCTCCGCAGGAGAAAGAGGCAGCCCATGGGTTAGACATGTGCCGCCCTCGACAGCATGACACGGTGGTGACCAGCCAGGGTTCTGAGTGAGCTGCTCGTTTGAGGTTCCTGCCTCACTCTTCTGGTCTCTGTGGACCTTGGACTGTGGAGCTTCAACTCATATACACGAGTTTGGTTTTACAAAAAAAAGCCTTGACCTTTTTTCTTTTTTTTTTTTTTTTAAGATTTATTTATTTATTTGAAAGGCAGAGCTACAGAGAGGCAGAGGGAGGGAGAGAGAGAGCGAGCGAACGAGTGAGCCCTTCCGCTGGTTCACTTCCCAATTGGCTACAATGGCCAGAGCTGCGCCACTCCAAAACCAGGAGCCAGGTGCTTCTCCTGGTCTCCCATGGGGTGCAGGGCCCAAGCACCTGGGCCATCCTCCACTGCACTCCCGGGCCACAGCAGAGAGCTGGCCTGGAAGAGGGGCAACCGGGACAGAATCCGGCGCCCCGACCGGGACTAGAACCCGGTGTGCCGGCACCACAGGCGGAGGATTAGCCTAGTGAGCTGCGGTGCCGGCCTATAATTTATTTTTAAAATTTATTTTGAAAGGTAGAGTGAGAGAGAGAGAAATCTTCCATCTGCTTGTTCACTCTCCCAAATAGCCGCAACAGCGAAGTCTGGACCAGGGTGAGGCCAGGAGCCAGGAGCTCCATCCGGGTCTCCCACATGAGTGGCAGGAGCACAAGTACTTAGGCCACCTTCTGCTGCTTCCCAGGTGCATTAGCAGGGAGCTTGATTGGAAGCAAAGCTCAGGACACAAACCAGTGTTCCAATATAGGATGCTGGGGTTACAGGTGGTAGCTTAATCCACTTAGTCATGATGTTGGCCAGTAAATTAAAAAAAAAAAAAAAAAAAAAGTTCTTTTTCGAGATAACCAGAACCTCTCCCCAAGCAGTTAAGTTCCTGTCTTCTTTCTCATCTTCTCCCTGTTTCTCCTCTTATCTGAGCAGAACTCTTCCTACATCGTGTACTTCACCTGCTGAGGGTACAGAGACTGCTCTCAGCTCACCAGGTTGGCAACCACTGTTGGAGCCCTAGCTCCACTGGTTTATTACCCCAATATTATGCATCCGCATCTGTCAACAGACTACAGGAGCTCATTCATGGCACTGCTATAAAGCTAACATGAGGGGCTGGTGCTGTGGCACAGTGGGTTAAAGCCCTGGCCTGAAGTGCCGGCATCCCATATGGGCGCCGGTTCTAGTCCTGGCTGCTCCTCTTCTGATGCAGCTCTCTGCTATGGCCTGGGAAAGCAGTAGAAGATGGCCCAAGTCCTTGGGCCCCTGCACCCACCAGGGAGACCCTGAAGAGGCTCCTGGCTCCTGGCTTCAGATCAGCACTACTCTGGCCATTGCAGCCATCTGGGGAGTGAACCAGTGGATGGAAAATCTCTCTCTCTCTCTCTCTCTGCCTCTCCTCTTTCTGTGTAACTCTGACTTTCAAATAAATAAAAACATCTTAAAAAAAAAAAGCTAACATGAGATAATTTGTGTGACAGTATTTTGTTTATTTCCTAGCACATAAAAATTATCAGCAAGTATTAGTTTTTCTTTTTTTTATTTCTTTTTTTTTTTTGGTTCCCACAGGAAACGTTAATTTTTCCTTTGATAAAAAATTAAATGTGAACCTTCTGAAGTTATTTTCAGGGTGATGACGTTGTCTCAGATTGGAATCAAATTGTTCCATTTGAAAATGGTAGTGCATTAGTGGATATGTATGAACTACATTTCACAGTTCTCTGAAAATTTAAATATTAATTACATTATTATTTTTCTTTATTTGAAAAACAGACAGTGAGAGAGAGATTGATTGATTGATTGATTTCATCCACTTGTTCTCTCCCCAAATGTCTACAGCAGCTGGGGCTGGTACTCCCATGAGCTGGGAACTCCATCCGAGTCTCCCATGTGAGTGGCAGGCATCCAAGGACTTGAGCCATCACCCACTGCCTCCAGGGTCTGCATTAACAGGATGCTGGATCCGAAGCTAAGCCAGGGCTCAGTCCCAGGCACTCCAGCATGGGATGTGGGTATCTCAAGCTGGATCCTAACCACCGCCCCAGTTCTCCTAACTTCTGAAGGCTGTGTAATTAGATGTCTGTGGGAACAGGCAGTTTTATCAGGTTGATTCATCGCTAGCACCTAGGTGTAATAGCTGGCACATAATTAGGGCTCCATCTGGTGTGAGCCATGCAAGGGTGGGACCCTTTTGTCTGCCCGGGGCCATTTGGATATTTATAACATCATTCCCGGGCCATACACCATGATCAACTTAAAAAGCAGCCTGCTATAGAATTCATGAATTTCGAGTGCTACCCAAGGTTGCCTTGGCAGGGCCTGACCACACGATTTCGTGGACCTTACACAGCCCCGCGCTAGCCATTCCCCACCCCGGTTAGAGAGAGCGATCTTGAAATGGTAGAGAATTCTTGAAGTAAAAACACACACCCCATAGGGATATCATCACCAGTGGGTGTCTCAGGTGTTCACATTCAACCGCATCCTTCGCCCCTCCGCCAGCCATCTGTAGCTTTTTCTAGTCTGACTCTTCCCCTTGGCCTGGGCAGGGAGCAGCTGAATCCCTGGGGAGAGCTATCTTGCTTGACCTCCAAGGTATAAACTGAGGGCATGTTGAAGGTCTCCACGGTGTCAGCAACACCAGGGAACCCACTCTAAAAGGGCCTAGATTTTTAGATCACCAAGTGCTCACACACCGTACATGCTCTATTATTCTCGGAGCGTTGAGTCAGAACCAAAAGGAGCTGAAAACAGGCATGGCACTAGCAGAAGTCAGCTTTTGGTTTTCAGTGGGTGTGAAATAAATGCACCATGGAGTCTGCGATTAGCTTCCGGAGCCACTTCCTCTGCACCCATGACTTAGCTAGCTCGGCCACGCTTCCACAGCTGCCATGGTTTAGCAGGAGCCACAGGGGCTCGCGAGATGTTCATGCAGAGCGAGGTGGACGGCTGTGCCCTGGCCAACGTGCCCCCTCTCCTCGGCTGCTGAGCAGTGTTCGTTCCCTCCGCAAAGTCACTGCATAGCGGGCCTCAGTTCTGTGTGTCCCATGGACTCCATCCCGCTGCAGGTCAAAAGGAGAACCCAGTCCAGGTCGGCACCTGCGGCATGCTCACTTGGTGAGGAAGAGCACCTCTGTCAGTGGTGTCTGTCCACTCTCTGTCCAGTCTCCCTGCTCCTCTCTGCACAGGTGCTGATGTTGGGTCCCCTCACTGCCATGAAGATCTCACTTGGCATTGCTGCCTCGAGATTCGTTGCACATCACCAGGGAAATATGTGCAAACAGACCTCTGTTCTTCTGTGTCCCCCACTCTGCTTCCCCCCTAGTCCTTTGAAAACATTTAGAACCCTGAGCCTGGGGCTGGAGTGTGGCACAGTGGGTTAAGTCGCCAGTTGCATTGCTGGCATCCCATATCAGAGCATGGGTCTGAGTCCCAGCTGCTCTGCTTCAGGTCCAGCTTGCTGTTGACGGGTCTGGGAAAGCAGCAGAAGATGGCTCAAGTGCATGAGTTCCTGCCACCCACGCGGGAGCCCCAGATGGAGAGCCAGTCTCCTGGCTTCAGCCTGGCCCAGCCCTGGCTTTGCAGTCTGGGGAGTGAACTAGGGGGTGAAAGATCTCTCTCTCTCTCTCTCTCTCTCCATAACTCTGCCTTCCAAATAAATAAAAGAAATCATTAAAATTTCAGAATGAGGGCAAGTATATATTTTTACTTTAAATGATATCTTTCGTTTAGTCTTTTAAAAAATAACTATGGTAGATTATTATTTGACTATATATATATTTGACTATATATGTATAAATACATATATTTGACTATATATGTATATATATTTATATATATATCTTGCTCTATATATACATATATATTTGTATATATATATATCTTGCTCTCTCTATATATATATTTGTGTATATATATATATATATATATATATGAAAGGCAGAGAGAGAGAGAGATCGTCCATCTACTAGTTTACTCACCAAATGCCCAGTCAGGGTTGGGCCATGCTGAAACCAGGAGTCTGAGACTGAACTTGGGTCTCATGGTTGACAGGAAGCCTAGCACTTGAACCATCCTCTACTGCCTGCCAGGGTGCATGTTAGCAGGAAGCTGGAATAGCAAGTGGAGCTGGGACACAAACCTTGGCACTCCAGTATGGGATGTGAGCCTCCTTGGTGACATTTAACGGCTGCGCCAAATGCCCACCACTGTGATTATTTTAGATCCCACATGTAAGTGAGATTAATTTGTAGTTGTCTTTCTGTTCCTGACTTATCTCACATAGAATAATGTTCTCCAGCACCAACCATGGTGCCACAAATATCAGCATTTTCTTTTTTTTATTTACTTGAAAAATCAGAGTACAGAGAAAAAAGGAGAGAGAGAGAGAGAAAGAGTGAGCTATCCACTGGTTCACTCCCCAGATGGCCACAATGGCCAGGGCTGGACCAGACCAAAGCCAGGAGCCAGGAGCTTCATCTAGTCACCCACATGAGTGCAGTGACCCAGGCACTTGGCCATCTTCTGCTTCTTTCCCAGGAGCATTAGCAGGGAGCTGGATCAGAAGAGGAGCAGTTGAGACTTGAACCAGTGCCCATATGGGATGCTGGCATCACAGGCAGGGCTTCACCTGCTGCACTGTAGTGCTAGCCCCTTCTTCTTAAGGCTGAATAATATTCCACTCTGTGTGAGAGAGTATGTCAAAAAATTAAGGAAAATGGAATTAAAAAATAATTATTTCGGTGCAATTTTTTTTAAAAAACAATCCATGCATAGTTTTTTTCATACTATACATTTTTTTCCATGAACTTTTTAAAGTCCTCTTGGATATACATGCATAAGTCACATTTTATCTGTTCATCAGTGGGCACTGTTTCCATATCTCAGCTCTTGTGAAAATGCTGCAGTAAACATAAAAGTCCACAAATCTCTTCAGCTTACCAATTCCATTTCCTCCGGAAGTAGACCCGCAAGTGGGACGGCTGGACTAGAAGCTAGTTCTGCTTTTAATTTTTTGAGAAGCCTCCACATTTCTCCCCACGGTGGCCGTGTTGATTTACCTTCCCACCAGCAGTGCACCAGGGTTCCCTTTCTCCACATCCCTGCCAACCCTTGTTCTCTTTTGTCTTCCTGGTAATAGCTGTTCTAGCAGGTGTGAGGCAGTATCCCATTGTGGTTTCCATTTGCATTTCCCTGATGAGTACAGATGTTGAACATTGTTTTCATAGATCTGTTGGCCACTTTTACATCTTCTTTTGAGAAATGTCTGAGTTCCTTGCCCATTTTTAATAGGGTTATTGATTTTCTCATTATTGAGTGGTTTGAGTTGTGTATATTTTGGATATTAGCCCCCTGTCTGATGTTTAATTTGCAAGTATTCTCTCTCAATCTGTGTGTTGTCTCTTCACTCTCTTAATTGCTCCTTTACTGTGCAGAAGCTTTTTAGTCTGGTACAACCCCAGAGAATGTATTTCTTTTGTCATGTTAAATAAAACACTAAAATTATGTTTAATGCAAGAAAAAAATCAGCAAAAAATGATAACTTTTCATCTTCCCACCCATCAGGTCCCTGTTTGCATTTCAAATTTTAAAACTCTGCTTAATTCTTTTCATTTGATTGCTGCCAAAAATGAAAAGAGAAACACATCTCCCAGTTGACCAGACCTCACACACAGAGTGGGTCAGTCCCTCCCAGTGCCTAAGCTCCCCGCCCCCGCCCCCAGGACCAGGAGGAACGTGTGAGGTGTGGGTGCCAGGGCTGTTCACAGCAATCTTGATGCACAGAGGCCCTGGTCTGCAGTGAGGCCTCTGGGTCCCTGGAGGCACTGAAAGGCAGAGCCACCTTGTTATGAACTCTTCAGGTTCATGGTGAGTGGCACAGTGTCTGCCAGGCAGTGCTACTCTCATGTAAATTTACATAGTTAAGCTTCTTAAAAGATTGTCCATAGCTGTCAGTTCTAGTTCTTAGCCCCTCATTCACTTTTTTAAAAAATTCATTTATTTGAGAGGCAGAGAGAGAGAGAGAGAGAGCTCCCATCTGTGATTCAGTCTCCAAATGACTGAAATAACTTGGTCTGGGCCATGGTTGAAGCCAGGAGCTGGGGACTCAATCCAGGTCTCCCATATGAGTGGTAATAACCCAATCACTTGAGCATCGCATCTGCCTCCCAGGGTCTGCATCAGCAGGAAGCCAGAGCCAGGACCTGGAAGCAGGGGTGGACCTCAGGTTCTCCTGTGTAGCACAAGAGGGTGTTAACTGCTGGCTCCAATGCCTCCCCCACCCACTCTGTTCACTTCTGACTCTCCGTACCCTGGGGTTGTTGCAACAGAACACCTGAGACTGGGCGAGTCATAAGGAGCAGGAGTTTATTTGGCCCATGTTTCTGGAGACTGGACCTTCAGGATGGGGCTGCTGCATGTGACAGGGGCCTCAGGGCAAGGGGGAGCACGTGGGAGAGACAGAACCCCGTGGGTGGCCTCACCTTGCACACAGTGCTCTCGTGGCAACTAATCCACTCCCGGGAGATCTGCACGCATTCGTTGTAGTCACGCAGTCACCCCGCCCAGGTCCCACCACCCCTCCGAGCTGCTGCATTGAGAGTTAAGTTTCCAACATGGGAACTTGCGGGGGAATGCATTCAAACCCTAGCATCGGACTAAGCACATCTTTTCCTTCATTTTTAGGCTATTTGGGGAAAAAAGATCAGAGCCTCACTTTAATTAAAACACTCACTCCAATTCTCTACTTAATGATCCTTCAAAGATCTAGTGGGGAAGTCACATGGTAAATCAAGTAGCCTGCTACATCCTGTACATCTTACAACATGATAGATCGACACTGTCTCCTATTAAGACCTACACACAGTGAGAGGTCCTATTTCCTACAAGTCCTGCCAACTCACCTAGTTATTGCCCTTGAACTGCAGCGAAGTATCTTCCTGACATGTGCTCCACAACTCAGTTCTAAGCCTTTGTAACTGAGCCAGAGTTCCTCTCCCCAGACTGCCTTAAATGTAGAATTCCTTCAGAGTTTACCTGCCTGCCTGTTAAATATGTGAGCAACGCGTGATTATTCGACCTGAAACCCAGCCATTGCTTCTTTTACAGTTTGTTCATTCATTTCTTAGTTAGCGCTCTCAACCCAGGAAGAACAGGGATATTTTGTAGTAATGGAAAGGGCCAACCACCAGAATCCTTAATGATCATGAATTACAGTGTGAAAAACAGCAGGAGAAACAGTGGACTGTAGTCAGTATTACTGAATGTTGGTGAGTATAATTTCTTTAACTCACCAGCAAAAAAAAAAAAAAGTTTTATGCAAATGTACCTCTTTCTCGTCTTTATTTCCCTTTCTCAGCAAAAACATTGTAAATTGCTGAAAGTTTTCTGGTGATTTGTCATATTTGGCACGCGTTTAATTGGTTTTGGCAATGACATTTAGTGACTCATAGGAGAATACTTTTAGACTCTTTACTAACAGATGTATCAGGGCCTGTGCTGAAAGCAATGACAACAATGTCACATGGCTATAAAATTGCAGGAATTTGCCTTTGGTGGTCCAATCAAAACAAGCCTGTATGAAAAGAAAGGAGAAGATAAGATTTAAAATATACGTTGTTATAACTGTTCAGCCATAAAAGACCCAATCTCTTGTCATCTATTTAAATAACACATGTTGAAATTGGAATAGTGGACCAGGTAGCTCTCAATTTTGAATCCACAGTGTTTGGAGTCATGGTATTTCATTTGCAACAGTGTTTCCATTTCTTGTGTTGGAGAGATGTCTACAATACACTGGAACATTCAGGTGATACCTTGTTTGCATTTTTGCTTCTCTAAGTAATCTGTTCTTAGAAACTCATGTGGCATTTTCTGGACTCTTGTTTTCATTTCATTTCTGACTTGGTGGCATAAGGTACTGTCATTTCAAAGGTGGCAGCATTGGTACAGCATGTAGTTGAGGGCCTGTGTGTCTGCCATGAACTCCATTAGATGCTGGAGAAAGTTCTGAACGGATCCATGGCCTCAGGAATCTCACAGTGCAGGGGGAACAGACTAGAAGACAGTAGGACCTACTAGGAGTTAGAATGGGGGAAGTACTTAGGCTCTGCTGATGCCACAGAGGTAAGATTCCCAGATGTGGAGTGTTTCAGCTTCCTCTCTCTCTCAGACCTAAGCAGAGTTTTGGTCTTTGCCTGTTCTGCCTTGCCTCTGCCTGTCAAGGGAGATTTTGTCTTGGCCAGCCTGGATCTCAATTGCTGTGTTTCCAAATCAACAGAATGGGTAGCCAGAGATTGGAAAGGTGTGAGGGAAGGAGGGGCAACTTTTTTTTTTTTTTTTGCTTGATTAATTCACGGGACTCACCAATATAAAGAATCTGCACAGTGGGGGGGGGGGGGGGACCACTCTAAAGAAGTAGAGCCATTTCACATACAAATAGATGAGCAAGTTGCAGAAAGCAACTCACCTTGCATCAAACAGTGTGCCTGGAATGGGCATTGGACACAGTAGTTGAGATGCTGTTTGGGAAGCCTGCATCCCATAATGAGTGCCAGGTTTGGGTCCAGGCTCCTCCGCTTCTGATTTTAGCTTCCTGCTAATGCACACCCTAAGAGGCAGCAGGTGATGGCTCAAGTAGTTGGGTCTCTGCTACCCACATGGGAGGCCCAGATTGAGTTCTAGGATCCTGGATTCAGTCTGGCCCAACTCTAGCTGTTTGCAGGTAGCTAGGGAGTGAACCAGCAGATGGAGAATCTTTGTGTTTAAGTCAGTGTGTCTGTCTCTCTCTCTCCTTTTCCCTCTCATACTTACCCTTGCTCTGCTTTCCTTCCTTCCTTCCTTCCTTTAAAAAATTTATTTTATTTATTTGAAAGGCAGAGTTACAGAGAGAGGTAGAGCTAGAGAGAGAGAGAGGTCTTCCATCTGCTGGTTCACTCCCCATATGACCACAATGGCCAGAGCTGCGCTGATCCAAAGCCAGGAGCCAGAAGCTTCTTCCAGGTCTCCCATGTGGGTGCAGGGACCCAAGCACCTGGGCCATCTTCTACTGCTTTACCAGGCCATAGCAGAGAGCTCTCTTGCTCGCTCTCTTTCTCTGTCTCTCTCTCTGCCTCTCCTTCTCTCTCTGTGTAACTCTGACTTTCAAATAAATAAATCTCTAAAAAAAAATTTAAAAATAGATAAATAAATTTACCCCTAGGGGGGATTATGTCATTTAAAAAAAAAGGCTCATGACTGATACCTTGTGATCCAGGGTCCACACCCCGAATCCCAGCAACAAGAGGGGTTTTTATTCTCTGCCCACGCCCTTCCTAGTCTGCCCTAGACATGCAATCCCTGTCCACAACATGCCCCTCCAGCCTGTAGACTGTTCTGCCTGTTTCACCACCACATGCAGGCATCAGCATAGGGCTCCAGCTTGGTTCACAGCTTTTCATGATATGCATTTTCATAATCTTTTTGAAGTCTACAAACACGCACACAGTCTCCCAGGAAGAAAAAAAATTTTCTCCATTCTCACTTCAAATTTAGGAGAAAAATAAATCTCTAAATCTACAAGGGTATGGTCCCACTCAAAAGGAACTAATATATATATATATATATATACACACACACACACACATATACATATATACACACGTGTATATATATTTTCTTTATGGAACTTATTTAGCAGTTAATATTGATTTTTAAAAATAATGTATTATTTATTTATTTGAAAAGCAGAGTAACAGAGAGAGGGAGGGAGAGAGTGAGAAAGAGGTCTTCCATCCACTGGCTCACTCCCCAAATGTCTTCAACAGCTGGGGCTGAGGAAGGCCAGTTAGGAGCCTGGAGCTTCTTCCAGATCTGTCTCATGGGTGCCGGGGCCCAAATGCTTGGACCATCTTCCACTGCTTTCTCAGGAACATTAGCAGGAAGCAGGATCTGAAGTGGAGCAGCCAGGACTTGAAGCAGTGCCTATATAGGATGCCTGCAGTGTGGCAGGAGGTGGCTTAACCCACCATGCCACGGTACCGGCCCTACCTCTGTGTTTTACTCTAAGATATTTGTGGGTTTGGTACTTATAGTTGGTTCATTGATCTATTCAGGTTAATTTTTACATTCATCTTAAATGCTTGCAAATACAGTAATACATTTTTTAAAAGATTTATTTATTTATTTATTTTTCAGGTAGAGTTACAGACAGTGAGAGAGACAGAGAGAAAGGTCTTCCTTCCATTGGTTCACTCTCCAAATGGCCACAACGGCTGGCACTGCACCGATCCGAAGCCAGGAGCCAGGTGCTTCCTCCTGGCCTCCCATGTAAGTGCAGGGGCCCAAGCACTTGGGCCATCCTCCAGTGCCCTTCCGGGCCACAGCAGAGATCTGGACTGGAAGAGGAGCAACCGGAACTAGAACCGGCACCCATATGGGATGCCAGTGCCGCAGGCGGAGGATTAACCTAGTGTGTCACGGTGCCGGCCCCAATACATGTGTTTTGGTACTTTGATTTGTTTAGCAGACAATGAGGGTTAAATTAATTTAAATGTCAAAGAGCAATAGCTATGATGTCTTTTCTCATCATTTTTATTCAACATTGTACTGAACATACTAGCTAAGACAACAATGTAAAAAAAAAAAATAAAGCAAGAAAGAAAGCAAAAAGGTGGTATCCAGATTGGAAAGGAAGAAGTAAAATATCTCATTTATAAGTGACCTAATCTGGTATATAGAAAATTATAAGGAATCCACTAAAAACCTATTTGAACTAATGACATTAGAAGAGTTGCAGGATTTAAAAATCAATTCTATTTCTATACACTTACAATGAACAACCAAATAATGAAATTAAGGAAAAATTCCATTTATACTAACATCAAAAAGATTAAAATATTTAGGAATAAATTTAACAAAAGAAGTACATAACGTGTACTCTGGAAACTACAAAATAGTATAAAGGTAAATTAAAGATTTACAGAGTTGGAAAGTTATCTTACACTTATGATCAAAAAAGTTTGTGTTGTTAAGATAGCAATAACTTCCCAAATTCATATAGAGATCTCCATTGGAATTCCAGTTTGTAGAAATGGACAGAGCTGACCCTAAAATTCATGGAATTCATGGAAATGAAGGGCGTCCAGGATAGCCAAAGCAATCTGAAAAGGAAAGACAAAGCTGGAGGCCTCAGACCTCCTTATTCTGAAGCATAGTGCAGATTGGCAGTGATCAAGCCAGCGCAGAACTCGTGCAAGGGTAAGCACACAGATGAGCAGAAGAGAACCACAAGTCCAGAAATAAAGGCGAAGACCATTCACTGAGGAAAGCACAGGTGCAGTGTCTCTGGAGGACAGCTCCAGGAACAGCGTGGTGGCCACACATATAAAGTTGAAGCCTCACTTCATACCATATACAAAAGTTAAGTCAAAAAGAGTTTTTTAAAAAAATATCTAAAGAGCCCAAACTATAAAACTCTTAGAAGAAAACACAAGTTAGATCTTTGTAAACTTGAGCTTTTTTTTAGGTAGAATAAAAGGCATAAGCAAAAGAAAGAAAAAATACACAAATTGGACTTTGAAGCTTTTGTATTTTATAGGTCTCTATCAAGCAAGTGAAAAGACAACCCACAAATTACATATCTGATAGGGGACTTGTATCTAGAATTTATAAAGAACAGCTATAGCTCCATCATAAAAGACAAATAAGGCAATTCAACTGAGGGCAACGTATCTAAGTACTTTTCCAAAGAAGATGTGTATGTGATGGATAAGCACACAGAGAGATGCTCACAACATTAGCCACCAGGGAAATGCATCAAAAACCGTGATGTCCGTTAGGATAATGACAGGTGCTACCTCTGAAGGGAAAGTAGATGATGCAATCCATTTGGCAATCGGTTTGGCAATTCCTTGAGAAGTTAAGCAGAGTCACCATTTTGTCTGATCTATTAGAGATCTAAGAAATGAAAACATTTGCCTGCACAAAACCTTTTTCATGAATATTCGTTAGCACCATTAATTGTCATAGCTCAAAGGTGGATCTACACAAGTGCCCTTCGGCTGATGAATGGATAAACATATGTTGTCTGTCTGCACGATGGAAATTACTTGGCAATAGAAAGAAATGAAATATTGATGCACAGTACAACACAGATGAAGCTTGAAAGTATTACACTAAGTGAAATAAGACATAAGACCACGTGTTACATAATTACATATGAGATACATAGACCAGGCAAAAGGAGCTCAGGATTGCCTAGGGCCAGGTGGAGAGTGGGAGGGTGGGAAGGGTGATGGCTAAAGTGTGTGGGACTTTGGATGAAAATGCTCCAAAATGAACTGTGCAGTGGATGCACTGGAATAGTCCCCACATCCATAAGCTGTACACTGTACACTTTATACTCTGAGTTAATTGTGTGGTGTATGCATGATATCTCAATAGAACTGCTACTTTGTCAGTTGCTTTTGTAGCTTTGAATTATATACTTATATGAGGGTCCTTCAAAAAGTTTGTGGAGAATGGAATTAAAAGATAAGTGTATTTGGGTGGGAGGGAGGTCATGGGGGGAAAAACCACTATAATCCAAAAGTTGTCCTTTTGAAATTTATATTTATTAAATAAAGAAAATTTTTAAACTTTTTAAAAATTTTTTAAGAAGATAAATGTATTTGAGTGCAAAAAATTACAATCCATTCTTAAGAGAGGTCTTCAAACTTCATGGAAATGCCTATTATGAAAAAACTATTCATGGATTTCAATTTTTGCATCAAAATAGCTTATCTTTTTAAAAAGCATTGTCGCTCCCCCTCTTCGTGGAGGAACGACACAGGACCCTGCGCTATTCTTTCGTCTGCTCGGCCCTCCCCGGGTTTGCTGCTGGTTCTTCCCGGGTTGGCTACTATCCCTTCCACCTCCGTGGAAGGGCAGTTCCCCCGGCCACATTCCCCACTTCCGCAGGGGAGCGGCACACCGCCGGCCGGCTCTCTCAGGGGCTGCACAGGCGTTCCCCTTAGATGTTCCTGGTGCATGCCGTCTCTCTCCTCCTTTATAGTCCTCCTCTGCCAATCCCACCTCGGCTGCCCACACGCCGAGTACGCTGCTCTCCTCCAATCAGTAGCAAGTCCTACAGTTTATTGGTTGAACTGGAGGCAGCTGTGCGGAAGCTGTTTACTTCTCTCCCAGCGCCATATTGTGGCAGAGCAGATGCATAGAATAAGTCTTAATTCCAGTAACTTAGTCCAGTCCGGATTGCTCCCCACAGATCCCCCTTTCTTTTTATTTTTTGGCGTTGATACGCGCCTGTCTTCGGTGTCCCGCGGCACACACTCTGCTCTACTTGCTAGAGTTGCCACAGGTTCTTACAAGTCCTATCAATCAGGCAAACCAAATCCGGGTCCTCTCTTCGCCATGTTGTGAGAAGGTTTTTAGGCGCTGATGCGTGCCTGTGTTCGGTGACCTGCGGCTCATACTTTGGTCGAGCCGCCTGCTGGCACTTACCGCCTTAATCAGGCAGACCGAATCCAAGCCTCCTAATTGCTGTATTGTGGGGAGGCCTTACTGATGTTAATTCGTGCCTGTCTTCGGTGACCTGCGGCGCATAAGCTGCTAGCCGCCGCAGGTGCTCATCGCCTCACTTAATCAGGCAGACCGAATCCAAGCTCTCTCACTGCCATGTTGAGGGGAGGCCTTTCTATTTCTCTATTTCTCTATCTCCGGGCATTCCTACTTCT
Organism: Oryctolagus cuniculus; assembly: GCF_051225735.1. Classification (NCBI taxonomy): domain Eukaryota; kingdom Metazoa; phylum Chordata; class Mammalia; order Lagomorpha; family Leporidae; genus Oryctolagus; species Oryctolagus cuniculus. The sequence goes on along the minus strand of NC_142867.1, from coordinate 141,864,764 downwards.
CCCATTTTACTTCCATCTTCCAGCATTCCTATTTCTCTCACTTTACTTCTAAACTTCTATTTCTCCTATCCCTGCAGCTTCCCGGCGCCTCGCCCTGCCGGCAGCTTCACCCCGAGGCTGCTTCTCGGCGCCTCGCCGGCTCTGAGCCGCTTCAGCCCACGCCTCTCTCATCTGCGCGGCTCGGCTTTGCGCGCACACTCCGCAGTTACGCACTAGCCCTTTCGCGTCTGAACCACGGCCTCGCGCCAGCCCCGCGTTCCCTATCTATTCACGCCCCGCGCTCTCTCTGCACGCAGCGGCTTCCGCGAGTCACACAGCGTAGCTTGCGTCTCCACCACTAGCATTCAATCCAAGTTCCCCGGGCTAGCCTGGCGAATTCAACCCAGCATACGTCTCCGCCCCACGGTTTGGCTTCCCGTCCTTTGCTCCCCGGGCTAATCAGACGGATCCCAATCTGGCTTACGTTTCAGCTTCTGGTTTCAACTTTTCGCCCCCTATTCCCGGGCTAACTTGAGAATCCCAAAGTGGCTTTCGTTTCCACCTCGGCCTGCCCCCCGCGGCTTCAATTTCCCTAACATTTTTCTCTACCCGGTATGTTTCCCCAAGCTTTCCTCCAACAATACTCCTCCCTCATTTCTCCTGGCCTCTCCCCACAGTCTGCATCCGAGTCTGTTTGTTCTAGCTTTCACTTTCGCTTTCGACCTTAGAGATTTCTCCCAGCTTCCCCCCGTAGTCCGTATCTGAGTCTGTGCCTAGGCTTTCAATAGCTTCTTCCGGCACCTTTTTCGTCCGGCTTTTCCCTAGGCTATTTGCTAGTCTCTCTCTCCGATATTTTCCCAGTTCTTCCCGTTTCTTCCCTCCTAAGTTTCCTATCCGTCCTAAGTTTCCTAATCCGTTCTAGGTTTCCTATCCGAGTCACGGCACCATTATGTCGCTCCCCCTCTTCGTGGAGGAACGACACAGGACCCTGCGCTGTTCTTTCGTCTGCTCGGCCCTCCCCGGGTTTGCTGCTGGTTCTTCCCGGGTTGGCTACTATCCCTTCCACCTCCGTGGAAGGGCAGTTCCCCCGGCCACATTCCCCACTTCCGCAGGGGAGCGGCACACCGCCGGCCGGCTCTCTCAGGGGCTGCACAGGCGTTCCCCTTAGATGTTCCTGGTGCATGCCGTCTCTCTCCTCCTTTATAGTCCTCCTCTGCCAATCCCACCTCGGCTGCCCACACGCCGAGTACGCTGCTCTCCTCCAATCAGTAGCAAGTCCTACAGTTTATTGGTTGAACTGGAGGCAGCTGTGCGGAAGCTGTTTACTTCTCTCCCAGCGCCATATTGTGGGAGAGCAGATGCATAGAATAAGTCTTAATTCCAGTAACTTAGTCCAGTCCGGATTGCTCCCCACAAGCATATTTATTCATTTTCATTTTATTCAAAAGACAGAGAGACAAGCAGAGGAAGATCTTCCATCCGCTGTTCACTCTCCCAAATGCCCACTGTGGATAGCACTGGGTCAGTCTGAACCCAGGAGCCCACAATGCAGTCTCCATCTTCCACGTGGGTGGCAGGGACCCAATTACTTGAATCAACACCTGCTGCCTCCCAGGAGGCACATTAGCAGGAGGCTGGAATCAGAAACGGAGTAGTGGGACCCAAACCAGGCAATCCAATATGGGATGCAGGTGTTCCACTGTGTCAAAATAAATTTCCCTTTCCTTCCGTTTTTCCATTAACCCTTTGAAGTACCCACATACATTTATTTCTTTTGCGTCAACTACTAAGAGATGGATCCAGGCTCATAGTTCCTTCCCTGTGCCATTTTCCCTTTCTGCTTCTCTTGCTGTGGCTCTGCTTGACAGCTAACACATTGTCAAGGTTGGTGCTATTTATGTTTTGTTCTGAAATGGCAAATTCATCTGTGCCGTGTCAATACTTGGATTCTAAAAGCTGAAATTCAATGAAGTGTTTATGTTATCCTCATCATGTAAATATTATTCACTGCAGATCCAAGTGATGTGGTTGTTTATATTTCCTTTCCTTGTTCTTCCTGGAGCTCCCAACTGCTTATTTTTTTTTCCTAACAATGTTGGCTTTATTGCACCTTTAAATTTTTCCATTCTTCAAACACTACTATCAGACATGAAATCTGCAGCTGCCCCGCACAGAGCTGCATTCCGACTCTTCTCTTTGTGGTTCTCCCTGGTGTGGTTCGTTCTGTCTGAGGCTGATGTTGATCATCCTTGGTATAACTGCCCAAGAAAGGCTGTGTGAGAGCAACACTTGGCCTGCAAGTACCTTTCTCTTCATTCACACTGATTTATAATTAGACTGACTGAAGAATTCTCAGATGATGATAGCAGAATGTTTCTGTGTCAAGTAGCAGAAAGCTTGGTTTTAAAAAGGGGGTTAGGGTTTCTGGCTGAAATAACTGAACCATCCAAAGCTGAATTGACTTCAGGTCTGGTTTGATCCAGAGATTCAAAGGGTCATATGGGCCTTGCCTCCATTTGTTTAAACAATTATTTTTATTTGAAAGAGAGAGTGAAAGAGAGAATTGATTTTCCATGTGCTGCTTCACTTCCCACATACCTGCTAACAACCAGGGCTGGGCCAGGCTGTCAGGAGCCCAGAACTCCATCTGGGTCTCTCTTGTGAGTGTCAGGGTTCCAATCACTTGAGTCGTCATGTGCTGCCTGCCAGGGTGCAGTAGCAGGATGCTAGATTGGAAGTGGAGGAGCCAGGACTGGCATCAGAACTCCAGCGTGGGATACAGGTGTCCCAAGCAGTGGCTGAGCCTGCTGTGCCACCATGCCCAGCCCCCATTAACTCCTCAAGATCAGTATCTGATTCTCAGTGGGAGTTTCTCAGGGGCAGGGATAGGTAATTGACTGTGTTTTCTGCCTGTTTTTTTTTTTTTTTTTTTTTTTTTTTGGCAGGCAGAGTGGACAGTGAGAGAGAGAGACAGAGAGAAAGGTCTTCCTTTGCCGTTGGTTCACCCTCCAATGGCCGCCGCAGACAGCGCGCTGCGGCCGGCGCACCGCGCTGATCTGATGGCAGGAGCCAGGTACTTATCCTGGTCTCCCATGGGGTGCAGGGCCCAAGCACTTGGGCCATCCTCCACTGCACTCCCTGGCCACAGCAGAGAGCTGGCCTGGAAGAGGGGCAACCGGGACAGAATCCGGCGCCCCGACCGGGACTAGAACCCGGTGTGCCGGCGCCGCAAGGCGGAGGATTAGCCTAGTGAGCCACGGCGCCGGCTTTTTTCACTGCGCTGACCCGAAGCCAGGAGCCAGGTGCTTCTCCTGGTCTCCCATGGGGTGCAGGGCCCAAGCACTTGGGCCATCCTCCACTGCACTCCCGGGCCACAGCAGAGAGCTGGCCTGGAAGAGGGGCAACCGGGACAGAATCTGGCGCCCCGACTGGGACTAGAACCCGGGGTGCCGGTGCCACAGGTGGAGGATTAGCCTAGTGAGCCACGGCGCCAGCCCTGCCTGTGTTTTAGTCCACCCAATTTCTGACTGTTCATTGACTAAGAGTACAGTCGACTGGTGGGAGAAAGCTCCCTACTCATGGTAAAAGTAAAGGAGCTGATGGGGCTTCTGTCTCCCCAGTCTCCCAGAGGTGGTGTGCTCGGGTTTGGATGTGATGTGAGCACAGCCCCCAGAGGTCTGTGTGCTGGGAGCTGGGCCCCACTGTGCAAGGTCCGAGTTGGGGTGCCCAGTGGGAGGTGATGAGGCTACTGGGGTGCTGCCTTTGGAAGGCATTAATGTGTTTCTTGCAGGAACCTGATTGGTTCCTGTGTGGCCCCCATTTGCTCCTGCAGCAGGAAGTTATAGGAAGAGGGAGCTGGGCTCTGACTCCCTTTGCTTCCTGTCTGGCCGTGTGTCACGGGAGCTTCCACCATGATGTCATGTGCTGTGGTGTGACCTGGTCTGAAGGCCCTCGTAGAGGCCAGAGGGGGCCTCTGCTCTTAGACTTTCAGCCTCCAAAACCGTGAAGGAAACAAACCTTTTTTCATTGTGGAGTGCCCAGCCTCCGGTGTTTTGTTAGGGCCGCAGAAAAGAGACTGAGACTTGCGCGTGTCTTGCAGGGATTCCTGACGGGAGAGCAGTTATGCTCACACACAGGCTGGGGTGGCCTCGCTGGGCCTGCCCTGACACCTCTGGATGCAGAGAGGGGGAGGAGAGAGGCAGGAAAAGGTCCGGGGAGTCGGCACCCCAGGGTCTAGCCCAGTGGAGAGCTATCTGGCTTGATTTATGGAGCAAATCTAGCTCTGGGCACAGTTTCCCTTTTCCTTAAGATGAAGATTCTATTGAGACTGACATCAGCTATTTTGTTCTCTTTGAGGACACAGTCCCCTTCGACCTCTTCCCAGCCCCAGTGAACTGAGGCGTAATTGCAGTCTGTCAGGTGGCGCTGATATACGGGAGGTTTGGTCTGGCTGCTGATACTGGCAGAAGGAGTTGAGTTTTTCCCAATAGGATGAACAGTCTGCGCATAATGAAAGCAAGACTCTAAAAATTGGCTTCTATTCTACAACATCTAGGTCTGGCACGATCATGCATGGCTTGAGAACCACTTTAGATGACATTCAAGGCTGAGTTATTTCATCCAGTGAAATCATCTTCAGCGATTCCAGTGGAGGCCCAGGTCCAACAGCTTCACATAAATCTTCCTTGAGAAAGACCAGAGGTGGATGCTTCCTTCCATGTTCTCAGTGGATAATACTGCTCCTGACAGGGGGACGTGGCCAGCAAAGTCTGATCAGGTGTCCGTAAGTTTTAAATGATCATATTTCTTCATGAACTCTCTGCACGGCCCACTACGCGGGAAGCACTAGCTGCTTGAGCTCATTTTGTATTCCTCTGGCGTGCGAGTAGCACCTCTGCGGACCTCACTCCAAGTGTTTCTTCAAGATAAAGCGGAAGTGGGCGTTAGGCACAGAGGTTAAGGCACTGCGTCCCATGTAGGAGTGTCCATTTCCAATACCAGTTTCCTACTAGTGTGCGTTCTGGGGGGCAGTAGGTGGTAGCTCAGGTACTTGGACCCCACATGGGAGACTCAGGTGGAGTTCTGGGCTCCTAGCTTCCGCCTGGCCACTAGTCCTGACTTTTGTGGATATTTGGGGAGTACTCCAGCAGATGGGAAACCAATTTCTCTCTCTCTCTCTATTTCGCTTTCTCTTTCCCTCCCCTTCCCAGATTTCCAAATAAATAAAACTTTTTAAAAATTAAAAAATCTCCATACCTGAATGTCAATGAAGTTTCCCTTTTTTTTTTTTTTTTTTTTTTTTTTTTGCTTAATCTAAACACAATTACAAAACTTTTTTTTTTTTGGTTTCTAAATTGTAGGCAATACAAAAGTTTATGATAGGTTGAAAAAGAAAACTTAGTTTTAAAAATTCAACTTTTAGTAATTTAATCAATGAATACACACAAAAAAGAGCTCAGCTATAAAAAAAGGATGTTATCTCAGCATTTTTTGTTGAAGAAAAACAAAACTGGAAAGTATGTACATGCCAACCAATAAAGGGCTGTTGAAGTGTTTTGTAGACTACATTGGAGATACATGGCATCCGACAGAACTAGATGATCAGCAGCTCTTAAAAAGGAACGAGACTGATTTATTTGTGCCCCGTGTGGGCAGTTCTTCAACACACTTAATTATGTGCAAATAAACCAGATGAAGCCCTGCGGGTATTGCTTATACAGTCCCCTCTATGAAGAATTTTAAAACCTGTTGGTATGCGTGTGTGTGTCTGGGTACGAGTATAAAGCATACTTAGGTATACAGGTATTTCAAAAAGTTCCTGGAAAAATGAAATTGAAAGATTAGTTTATTTTGGCACAAAGCATTTTCAAAAACGTGCACAGTTTCTTTCTCCTGTGAATTTTTCGTGAACTTTGTGAAGATTCCCACATCTGAGAAAAATGTTTTTGAAAGAATCGTGGATAATCAGGGTGAGAAGGGCCAGAGGAGGGTGAGGAAGGAGAATGTTGCTTTCCAGTCAACAACTTTCAGTGCTGTTGGATCGCTCATGATACACGGGGATTAGCTTTTTGTTAGGCCTACAATTCACTGTATGTTACCAAAGTTATCCAGGTGGTAGGATTACAGGGCATTAGTATGTTCTTTATAGTTTTATGCATGAAAGAAACACTAGCAAATGCTACTCGAAGCCTCCTCCTGTAGTGCCGGCATCCCATGTAGGCACCAGTTCATGTCGCGGCTGCTCCCTTTCAATCCAGCTCTCTGCTATGGGCTGGGAAAGTAGTAGAAGACGGCCCAAGTGCTTGGGCCCCTGCACTGACATGGGAGACTAGAAAGAAGCTCATGGCTCCGAGCTTTGGGTGGGTCCAACTCTAGATGTTGTGGCCATTTGGGGAGTGAACCAGTGGATGGAAGACCTTTCTCTCTCTCTCTCTCCTTTTCTCTCTCTCTCTGTTACTCTACCTCTCAAACAAAAAAATTAATGATGTGGGGGCCGGCATTGCACCACAGTGGGTTAAACCACTGTGACATTGGCATCCCATATGAGCACTAGTTCATGTTCTGGATGCTCCACTTCCAGTGCAGCTCCCTGCTAATAGTGTACCTGAGGACACAGCAGAAGATGACTCAAGTGCTTGGACCCTTGCCACTCATTAGAGAGACTCTCGTGGAGTTCCGGGTTTCTGGTTGCGGCCCTTTGGGGAGGGAACCAGGAAATAGAAGATCTCTCTCTCTCTTTCTCTCTCTCTCTCTCTGTCTAACTCTGCCTTACAAATACATAAATCAGTCTTCAAAAAAAAGTCATAGTGTGGAAATGAAGTACAATAACAACAACTAAGGGAGCTAAATGTCTTTTTTAAGAGTTTTATTTATTTTTACTTGTTTGAAAGGCAGGTGGGGAGGGAGGGAGGAGGGAGAGAGAGAGAGAGAGAGATCTTCCATCTCCTGGCTCCCTCCCCAAATATCTGCAACAGCTGGAGCTGAGCAAAGGCAAATAGGAGCAAGGAACCCCATCTGGATCTCCGACATGGGCGCCAGGGATCCAAGTGCTTGAGCCATCACCTGCTGTCTCCCTAGGATACGCATTAGCAGGAAGTTGGATAGGAAGTGGAGCTGGGTCTCAGTCCCAGGCATTCAGATATGGGATGTGGGTTTCCTAACTGGTGCTTTAACCCGTGCTGCCACAGTGTCTGTCCTTAAGGAAGTTAAATTTCAAAGCTTAATTGTTTCTCTAAAATAACTTAGAACTTAGGAAATCCAAACTGTTCAGGCTTAACACTCCTATGGAAGGAAAGTTTGGATCTGGTATATGAAATAGACTGGCTCCAGAATCCAGTTGATTTGGGGTACAAAAAGTTGTTTCAAGGTGTGATTAAAATAGAATTAAAGCTTTTAAAAATATTGTTATAGAGAAACTTCAAAAATATTAACACAGAGCCGGTTTTGTGGCATAGCAGGCAAAGCTACTGCCTGCAGTGCTGGCATCCCATATGGGTGCCAGTTCTAGTCTTGCCTGCTCCACTTGCAGTCCAGCTCCATGCTAATGCACCTGGGAAAGCAGAAGAGGATGGCCCAAGTACTTGGACCCATGCCACTCATGTGGGAGACCCTGATGGAGTTCTTGGCTCCTGGATTTGGCTTGGCCCAGCCTCGGCCATTATAACCATTTGAGAGATAGAACCAGCAGATGGAAAATCTCTCTCTTTCTCTGCTTCTAGCCCTATAACTCTGTCTTTCAAACACATATTTTTTAAAAATGTCAAAGGTATCATAATTTGTTGCCAAATGAGACATTTTAATCTGTTGAATTGTAAACCTGTTCTGGGTGTTTTCCTTTCATGAAGCAGTTGTTTAAGTCATTCTACATTTTCCTGCTTGTACCTGAGCGTTTCAGTCCTATGGGTCAAATTGCTTGAATACAGCTCTAAACACACAGTAACATTTTATTCTCCCAGAACCTCATGCAACACAAGAGATACGGCAAAGCCCACATACTCCGCTGGACTTGCTGATTAGCTGATTGATGGTAAGGTAGGGTAGAAGTTGATTCTCTCTCCATCACTCCCATGGAATTCATGATCATCTCAAAAGTGGCTCTCATCCATAACAGGGCCTGGGAAGCAATTTTCACTCAACTTGGGGTTTCTCTCTGACTGCAAATAGACCTTTACTCTTCCTTGAAGTTCAATTCATGACAAAGACAGGTTGCTGTGGTTGCTCAGTAAGGAAGAAGGAAGTCAATTTTGCACTCATCATTTATGAAGGGCTTTAGTGCCCAACAGCATGAGGAAATGGAGAAGCAGGAGATGCCTTGGACAGAGGACATGGGGTCCAGGAGGCCAAGGGCCTGTGCATTTTCTGAGTTCCAGGACATGAAAAGCCTGCTCTTGTGGCTGGCACTGTGGTGTAGTGGGTTAAGCCTCCACCTGCAGTGCCAGCATCCCATGTGGACACTGGTTCAAATCCTGGCTGCTCCTCTTCCATTCCAGCTCCCCGCTAATGCTCCTGGGAAAGAAGCAGAAGATGGCCCAAGTGCCTGGGTCTCTGTACCCATGTGGGAGACCTGGAGGAAGCTCCTGGTTCCTGGCTTCGACCTGGCCCAGCCCTGGTAAGTGGGGTCATTTAGGGAGTGAACTAGCACATGGAAGACCACCCCCCCCCTTCTGCCTTTCAAATAAAAAAGAAAACCCTGCTTTTCCTAGCAGACGATGCCTCAGGGTTCCTAAGTCCTACCATGTTTACTTAGACTGCCTGATGTGAGCAGTCGAATTCAGGACACAACTTCCTGGGAGAATATTCTAGCACATTTTATTAGCAGGAATTGACTTCTGCCACAATGTATTGCCCTTAAATACACTGAACTGTTTGCAGAGGAAATCCCTGTTCAGGTCTTAGCCGACAGGCTGTGGGTTTGACTTCACATCTACCCTGGCCATGGCTCCGAAGGTTCTCTCCATGACACAGTGGCGATGCATGCAGTCACGTGGATTTTCTGACAGAGGTTTTCCTCTCTGGGTTCTTCCACCTCTCATGGGCATCTTGCTCCGGAGCTCCAAGCTTGTCCTCAGGGCTAGCTCCATGTTAGCTCGAGTTCAGATGTGTGTGAAGTGCCTGCAGGCTTTCACCGCCCCCTCCACCCGACTATCCCCACCACCATTGCTTGTTTGGGTTGTGATAATCTTCATATTCTTTCTGTTTACCAGTTCTTGCCCCATTGCTCTTTCCATCTGCGACAAGATGTTGTGAATCTACGTCCAGAGTGGAGAACTTGTTTGACCCATTGATGCCTCTCTAAAAGCCCTGGTAGTCGCTGTGTTTAGCTCCCTTTGACCCGAGCCTGCAGGCCCAAGTGGCTGCCATGACCTTGGACCTTCTGGAGGCTTGTGTGTAAATAGTTCTGCAGCAGCTGTCCACGACCTTGGCAGTGGAGCCATGAGGAATGGCTTCCGGACCCACATCTCCTGGCCCCAGCGGGCCGTTGTTAGCACCAGACATGTCATTCATTTCTCCTCCATATGATCTTGTGTTTAGACAGACATCTTCACAAAGGCAAAGGCACTGCTAATTTGCGTTATGATCCTTCATTGCCTGTTACCGTGAAGCATCAGGACTGCCCGCTTTCCCACGACGTTGGCGGCGTACCTCGGTATTTACCTCCCTTTCAGAAGAAAGATCCTCTCCCTTCTTACTCAGTTGGCTTTTGACCTGGATTTCTATTTTTGGAACCCCAGCACATACACACACACACACACACACACACATACACACACACTCCCCAAATGCTTAGGAAAGGAGGCCAGAATGTTTTCTGCCTTCAAATAGCGCTTTATGGGGGGAAGAAGGTCCCCTAATGTCTGCCTTTGCCTGCTTGTGTGCCAGCACCCACCCCCACAGCTGCAGGGTATACCGTGTCCCAGCACAGCCCTGACACACAGACTCTGGAGGGGACAAGAGCGGGGCTCAGGGTCAGGGCAAGACATGAGTGACATTCTTTCCCTGGGCCTCACGGCCCTTCGGCCCTTCAGTGGGAAGCCTTTGCACTGTCTGAATGTGGCTTCCCTGGTGGTCCCCCTGCCCCAAGCAAACCTAGACGAAGAGAAGTGCAGAACGAAGCAAAGAATGCTTCCCTGCTGTCCCACTCATGAAACTGTTTCCCCAGTGCAGGAGACCATATTGCCTGCTAGTCATTTAGAGACCAGGAGAGGCAAACGCGAGGTGTGCAGGTGGATGGCAGCGATGCAGCTTTCACATTTGAATGTGACGCTTTCTCTGGTCTGTCTCAGCCATGCTGCTCCTTGCCTAGCCCCTAAGCAAGTCTGGAGGACCGCCTGTGTTCTCAGTTCTGGGCGGGGTACTCTGGGCAGATCAGGGCAGTCCTCCTCAGCCTGTGGGCCTCCTGAATACATGTTCATGGGACCAAGAGCCTCAAGAAGCAAAGGCATGAAATACACAAGTGGCCAAGTTACATAAAAGAATCAGTGTTGGGCCATGCCACTAGGGGAGGCATCTCTGTAAGGAAAGGGATTCTTGAAAGGTGGTGAGGGCTTGCAGATAGAGAAAGGGCAGCCAAGGTTTCATTGGCCAAGGTTTAAATTTACAGATAAACACAAGGATCTTCCACTGCCATGCCCCAGATCATCATCAGCCCCAAAGTCTTCCTTCTAAAGTCTGAGCCGAGCCCAGCAGCAGCCATCATAGAAGTGACAAATAACTACAATAACCAAGTTAGGCTTGCTGGTTATCATTAAACATAGATCAAGCGCTGCCATTTCTTAGGCAGAGTAGTTTGTTCTCTACGATCAATCATTACACTAAACCAGTGTGGTGTTAATCATGCTGTTCTTCAATTATTTTCAGGTTAATTGTTGGGATATTTAATGAGTTGTTGCTGTTGACAGATGAGGCATTGTTCACTTTCTCAGCTTCTGGGCTAATTTGGCCATTCACAATTGGCAAGATCTTCTGGACAACGTCGGTAGCCTCTAGCAGTGAGAGACATGGGGGTCCAAGCCTCCTCCCCGCCATAGTCTCACCACCATGGTGTGTGCTTGAATGAAAGCCCATCTTGGACCAAGTTCTCCCACATGCACACGTTAATAGCAGACAGGCACAAGAATGTCATGCAGCCTGTTCCCCGTTCTCTCTCTCAGTACTCTAACAAGCATCTCGCAGGGCATACTCACTTTCATGTCATCACACAAACCTTTGCCACGGGATAAGTGGCAGGAGGGTTGTGGGCTGCTTCCACTGAGCGGGAACCACAGGACAGAATGCTGTCTGTACAGCAGCGTCACTGAGGAGGGGTCGGCTGCTGGATGTGCCAGCTCAAGGGAGACGGTGCCAGGAGAAGCCTTTGAAGCCAGCTGCAAACTTGACGTCATTTAGTTCTCCAGTGAAAACTTACTTCCAGTGAAAGTTACCCTTATGGTAACTAATAAACTCTCTAGGGCAAATGGAGGTAATACGATTTAAAACCCTAGCCTTGGTCCCTCTAGAGCTTAAATTCCTGATCAGAGTCCTTTACTTGCTAACCAAAAACGTTGACTAGCTACACAAAGGCAGAGCTTAACGTCAAGTAGAAAGTAGTGATCATATCTTGTTGGCCTGTATTTTACATCCTCTTCTCTTTATTTCCCCAACAACGGTCCTAAAGCCAGCTCAAGTGAAAACACAACCTGATTTAAACAGTATGCCTTCAAAAACCTCCGGCAGGATGTGTATGATGAACTATCTGTGCAGGGATTTCAATTTTATTTGTGCCATGAACATTTTGAAATGTTCTTGGACGTACATCTTCCATACCAAGCCTTTGTCATCTCCTCTCCCACTGTTGTCCTAGCGAGATAGCCACCAACCCAAGGTTGCAAGCTCCTGGGGTAGTTTGCACCCAAAGACCCAGCAGTACTGATGTGAAGATCTGTTCCCTTTGTCACAAGTCAGCAGGTCCCCTCTCAGCCCTTCTCTCCTGCTGCATCGGCTTCCTTCTTTTGGCCACAGATGTGGGTCCCAGGAGTACTCCCCAGCAAATCTCCTGCAGGCTAATCTCAGAGTGTCTTTCACACACTCTTTTGGAACCATTTGTCTCTTGCAGAGATGCCTGTGCATTCTTGCAGCATGTGTAGCTTATCTGTCCCAGAAAACATGACTTAGGCCCAAGGTATGACATGTAGTGTGGTTTGGCTCCCCAAACTCATGCAGCTGTCTAAACCCGAAGTCTTGTGTTAACAGTTGATGGATTGAGGATGGAGTCTTGATCTAACTGTGCTCTCTGGGTGGCAGGCCCTGTGGGAGGTCTTCCTGTCACTGTGGTTCTCATGAGACGATTGGCTATGTAAGCAGAGTGTGCGCTCTGTCTCTCTGTGCTTCCTGCCTCCCTGTGTGCTCCTCCGCTACCAGCCTCCATCTGAGGCCAGACTATTGGGGTGCCTGATCTTGGCCTGTAGACCTCCCTTACTATAAGCTGAACTAAACCTTCCTCGTTCCTAAGGAGCTGCTCACAGGTACGTTAGCTAAAATAACAAATAGCTGACTAACACCACTCACCAAATGTACCCGGATCCTCGGGGCTCCACGCCATCTGTACCACCACTTCTGGGGACACCTGCATTCCTATTTAGGAGCCTTGTGTCTCAGTCTTGATCAGGGATTCAGTTGTTCAAAAGAGGATCTTTAAGGGCTGTGTTTTCTGCTCTGTTTCTGTTTGTAAAGAAGTTGCACAAGCTTGTTTGACAGAGACTGTTGGTTGTGCACTGGCCTCTGTCCTCACCTTCCATCCCCTTGCTTCCCAGCCTCCCTTGCAGTTTGTGGGCCACCTGCCCTCATTCTGGCCAGTGGGCGTGTGCCCTTCTGGGGCATGTTCCTTTCAGGAACGCACACATGGTCCCCCGACCCATTTGCCCGTTCCGTGAGCTGAGCTGGGATGGTAAGAACAGGAAGGCTACCTCAAGATGGAAACTACATTTTGAGGACCATAAAGATGACCTTCCAGCCCTTTGGACCGTATCACATGCAGATGTTGTTGAAGCCTCTGCAGTCGCAGGTCATTTTGCTGAGGCAGCTTAGCCTGCATAGCTGTCCCCTCTGAACCTCCACGTCTCACATCTGTGGATTCCACCAGCCACAGATGGGAAATATTTGGGGTAAAAAAATTGCATCTGTACTGAACATGTGCGAACTTTTTTCTTGTTATTATTCCCTAAACAATATAGAATAACAACTATTTTTGGAGAATTTAGGTTGCATTAGGTACTATAAGCCATCTAGAAGCCACTTAAAGTGTGTGGGAGGGTGTGCATAAACTACATGCAAATACTGCATTTTTTTAATGGAAGGAACTTGAGCATCCATGGAGTCTGGTACCTGCAGAGGGTCCTGGAATAAGTGTCCCATGAATACCAATGGAGTGGACTGCTGTGTTTTTACCAATATTGCTCGTTTTTTTAAAAGCCAGTCTTCTCCATTGTCCTTTCTTTTTCCAAGAAGCAAGCACCTGCTATTTCACATGTAGGCATACCTACTGAGTTTGCACTTTGCAAGGTGACTATGCCACTCTGGACTCGCCCACCCTCAGCACGCCCATACATACTTGCTGCCCATATTTCTGTCCTCCCCAAACTATTATATATTTACATGATCATGACTATGAGTGGACGCACAAAGCACATTTATTCAGCAGCATACTATGAATGTATTTCTTTTCTTAAATAATATTTTGTTTTTCAATGGAGGTGATACTTCAAACATTTCAGATTTTTCATTTGCTTAGCATCCCCTTGACCTCTCATCACTGCAGTCTGAAGCACTGTCCCCATTGTCTGATCTCCTGTCAGTATGTCCACATACCCTGGGGTTGCAAGCAGTCTCATCTGTTGGAAGAACTCTTCCCAGGGCTCGCTGACCACCTTCATCTGGACAAGTCACTTGCATAACCTGATGTATGCTCCATCTTCCATCTTTTTTTAAAAAAAGATTTATTTATTTATTTGAAAGTCGGAGTTACACAGAGAGAGGAAAGGCAGAGAGAGAGAGAGAGAAGTCTTTCATCCGATGGTTCACTCCCCAGATGGCCGCAACAGCCAGAGCTGCGCCAATCCGAAGCCAGGAGCCAGGAGCTTCCTCTGGGTCTCCCATATGGGTACAGGGGCCCAAGGACTTGGGCCATCTTCTGCTGCTTTCCCAGGACATAGCAGAGAGCTGGATCAGAAGTGGAGCAGCTGGGACTCGAACCTGGCGCCCATATGGGATGCCGGCACTTCAGACCAGGGCGTTAAACTGCTGTGCCACAGCGCTGGCCCCCGGTAAGTTTATCTTTTAATTCAAGTTTCACAAACCCATTTTAAAATTTTGTTTTGATTCTGAAATGGTGGAATAAGGATAGGATGTATTGCTTTAGGCTAGGGAAAAATAGTAGCCCCCCCCCCCCCAAAAAAAAAAAAAAGGAGGAAGTACATTCCCAGGGAAGAATTGGAGAGAAACCTGCAGCGGAAATTCTACAGAAGGAAGAGGGATGCTGTGGATGAGCGTGGAAGGTGTAGATGAGCAGCAACAAGTGCAGACACAACACATAGCCCCCTCCCCCCAGCACACACACAGCCAAGAGCTGGAGGAAGCACCAGCTTTGGAGAGCAAGGTAAGAGCAGGTTGCAGCAGGCTGTGCCACTGGTGATACAGCCAGAGAGAGAGATCCTGGTGGAGTACACTCTTTGAGTCCAGCCTGGAACCCTAAGGGGTACAGGGTACCTGCCTAACCTGGCAAAAAAAAAAAGGCACACTTCTCTCTCCTCATCCCCCCACAATGCCACCTGGCCACCAGCTGGGAGAGGGCACCATTTTGACATCAGTAGCAGCTGCAGCAGCTCCACTGCATGTGCCCAGCAACTGGTGGAGACAAGGTGCCATCTTGTCACTGGTAGCAGCTACGGCAGCTCAGGTGTGTACAACAAGCAACAGGCAGGAAGAAGGCTCCATTTTGAAATGAGTAGTGGCTGCGGCAGCTCTTTGGCATGTGTGTGATCTGGGGATTTTACCAGAGGGAAAAATCTGCATTTCCCACTGACTGTGAGTCTGGGTAGGAGAATTGACAGGGGGCTGGGCACCCGTGTAAAACTGTGTGGCATCCCCAGCCTCTCAACATGTCACAGGCTCTGGTGCTAACACCACCAGGGCGGAGCACCCACAGGTAGCTGGCTCTGGGAGCACCTCTGCCTCTCTGTGGATGGGACAGGACAGCAGGGTAGAGCAGATCCTCTGCAGCCCTTAACTGTGAGAGTCTTGTGTGCTGAGACTGTGAGAATTTTGTGACTGCATGATAGGGCACAGGGTGTACCTGGGTCTCTAGGCAATCACTGTGTTTAGTTCCAAAGGCTCAGAGCTCCCTGATTGCCTGGGGTGGGTCATTGTAGCAATTCGTTGTGTGGTCCATATGGCAATGTTGGAGATTTATGGGATATTAGCAAATGACCCAACATATGGGTCTTAGGAGTTCCTAAAGGTATGGAAATACAGAATGGATTTGAAGGCCTGTTCAGTGAAGTAATTACAGAAAACTTCCCTAATTTGAAGAAAGAAAGGTACATCCAAATACACGAGGCACATAGAACTCCTAATAGACCTGACCAGAAAAGATACTCACCACAATATGTTGTAGTCAGACTTTCAACAGTAAATATAAATAAAAGGTTCTAAAATGTTGATGAGAGAAATGCCAGATTACTTGCATTACAGCGTACTTCTCATCAGAAACCCTATAGGCTAGGAGAGAGTGGGGAGACATAGTCCAAGTTTTAAAAGAAAAAAACTACCAACCCAGAATAGTGTATCCTGAAAAGCTCTCATTTATGAATTAAGGTGAAATAAAGACCTTCCACAACAAACAGAAATTGAAAGAGTTTGTCACCACTCATCCAACTTTACAAAAGGTGCTTAAGGATGTGCTACACCCAGAAACACAGAAATATAGTTATCATTATGAAGGAATGTGAAGGCAGAGCAATCTGCTAGTAAAATTACAAAGGAAATTCTAAACAAACAATTGGAATATTATGGGAAAATGACAGGGCCAAGGTAGTTACTTATCAATAGTCACTTGCAATATAAATGGCCTAAGTTCTCCAATTAAAGGATACAGGCTGACTGGATTAAGAAAACTAGTCCCATCTGTTTGCTGCCTACAAGAAACTCACCTCACTAACAAAGATACACACAGACTGAAAGTGACAGGGTAGAAAAAGATATTTCATGCAAATGGAAAGGAAAAAGATGCAGGTGTAGATATCCTAATATCAGACAAAATAGACAAGAAGGGCATTATGTAGTAATTAAGGTATCAATTCAACAGGAAGATGTGATTATAATAAATGTATATGTACATAGACTCCAATACAATAGCAATGGGGGACATCAGCACCCACTTTCATCAATGGGTGTATCAACTAGACAGAAAATCAACAAAGAAACAACAGAGCTAATTGACACTGTGGACACAATGGACCTAACTGATATCTATGGACCCTTTCATCTCACAGTTGCAGAAAACACATTCTTCTCACCAATGCATGGAAATTTCTCTAAGACAGACCATATGCTAGGCCACAAAGCAAGTCTCAGCAATTCAAAAAATCAAAATCATATCACATATTTTCTGACCACAATGCAATGAAGCTGGAAATTAACATCTCAAGAATCTCTAGAACATATGGAGACTGAACAACATGCTCCTAAATGAACTGTGGGTCATAGAAGAAATCAAAAGGGAAATAAAATTCTGGAAATAAATGAATATGACAAGAATAAAAACCATATGATTATCTCAATAGATGCAGAGAAAGCATTTGATAAAATACAACATCCTTTCATTATGAAAATCTTAAGGAAATTGGATATAGAAGGAACATTCCTCAACATAATCAAGGGAATTTATGAAAAACCCACAGCCAGCATTTTATTGAATAGGGAAAAGTTGGAAGCGTTTCCACTAAGATCCAGAACCAGGCAAGGATGCTTACTTTCACTATTGATATTCGATATATTCTTGAAAATTTTAGCTGGAGCCATTAGACAAGAAAAAGAAATCAAAGGGATACAAATTGGAAAAGAGGAAGTCAAACTATCCCTATTTGCATATGATGTGATTCTATATATAGGAGAACCAAAAGAATCCCCTAAGAGACTATTGGAATTTATAAAACAGTTTGGTAAAGTGGAAAGATATAAATTTATCACACAAAAATCAATAGCTTTTGTATGCACAGACAGTGCCATAACTGAGAAAGAACTTCTAAGATCAATCCCATTCACAATAGCTACAGAAAAAAGATTAAATGCCTTGGAATATATTTAATTATAAATAATTAATTTATATTTAAATTAATATAATTAATTAATATTAATTTATATTTAAATTAATATTTATATTTAAGGAGGCGAAAGATCTCTGAAAATTACAAAACAAAGAAAGAAATATAAGAAGACAAAAAAATGGAAAAATCTTTAAAGTTAGTGGATTGGAAGAATTAAAATCAAAATTTTCAGCTCCTCAAAGCAATTTACAGGTTCAATGCAACCCAATCAAAATATCAATAACATTCTTCTCAGATCTAGAAAAAATCATGATAAAATTCATATGGAAACAGCCGGCACCGCGGCTCACTAGGCTAATCCTCCGTCTTGCGGCACTGGCACACTGGGTTCTAGTCCCAGTCGGGGCGCCGGATTCTGTCCCGGTTGCCCCTCTTCCAGGCCAGTTCTCTGTTGTGGCCCGGAAGTGCAGTAGAGGATGGCCCAAGTGCTTGGGCCCTGCACCCCATGGGAGACCAGGATAAGTACCTGGCTCCTGCCATTGGATCAGTGCGGTGCGCCGGCCGCAGCGCGCCAGCCGCAGCGGCCATTGTTGAGTGAACCAACTGCAAAGGAAGACCTTTCTCTCTCTCTCTCTCTCTCTCACTGTCCACTCAGCCTGTCAAAAAAAAAAATTAAAAAAAAAATTTCATATGGAAACACAAGAGACCCCTGATAAATCAATCTTATACAACAAAAAACAAAGAGGCATCACAATACCAGATTTCAAGACATAGTACAAGACAGTTATAATTGAAACAGCCTGGTACTGGCGAAAAAAAGACATGTAGACTAATGCAACCAAACAGAAACTCCAGAAATTGAACCACATATCTACAATCAACTAATCTTTGAAAACAAATGAGCTAAAATCAATCCCTGGAGAAAAGACAGTCTCTTCAATAAAGATGCTGGGAAAATTGGATCTCTGTGTGCCAAAGCATGAAACAAAACCCCTATGTTACACCTCATACAAAAATCAACTCAAAATGGATCAACGATCTAAGTCTGTGACCTGATACCATTAAGTTGCTAAAAGAAAACATTGGGGAAACTCTGTAAGACACTGGCATAGGCAAAGACTTCTTGGAAATGGCACCAGAAGCACAGGTGATCAAAATAGACAAATGAGATTACATTGAACTGAGAAGCTTCTGCACTGCAAAAGAAACACTCAGCAAAGTGAAGAGGCAACTGACAGAATGGGAGAAAATATTTGCAAACTATGAAACAGATAAAGGATTAATATCTAGAATCTTTAAAGATTTAAAGCAAAGATCTTTAAAGCAAAGCAGCCAGTACTTGAACCGTCACTTGAGTGTGGGGTACAGGCATCCCACTCTGTGGCTTAAAGAAACTCAACAACAACAAAATCAACAAGTTGAGAAATGAGCAAAGGATTTGAAAAGGTATTTTCAAAAGAGGAAATTCAAATGGCCAACAGACAAATGAAAAAAGTCTCAGGATCACTAGCCATCAGGGAAATGCAAATTAAAACCACAACGAGATTTCATCTCACCCAAGTTAGAATGACTGTCCTACAGAAATCAACAAACTGTAAATGCTGGTGAGGATGTAGGGGAAAAGATACCCTAATTCACTGTTGATAGGAACATAAACTAGTACAACCATTGTGGAAGACAATATAGAGATAACTCAGAAAGCTAAAAATAGATCTACCATGTGATCCAGCAATCCCATTCCTGGGAATTTACCCAAGGGAAATGAAAGCAGCATATGAAAGAGTTGTCTGTACTCCCATGTTCATTGCAGCTTAATTCACAATAGCTAAGATATGGAATCAACCCAGCTGATGACTGGATAAAGGAATTATGATATATATGTATATACACACACACACACACACACACACACACACTATGGAACACTACTTAGCCTTTAAAAAAAGGATGAAATCTTGTGTTTTGCAACAAAATGGATGCAACTGGAAACCATTATACTTAGCAAAATAAGCCAGTCCCAACAAGACAAACACAATATGTTTTCCCTAAGCTGTGGTAACTAATAGAATACCAAAAATGTAATATATAGGAGGGAAATTGACATTTTGAGATTCAATGATTGCTTATAGTTCTTGTATCTACTGTTGAGGAACAGTGTTTCGTTCTTCATACTATTTGTTTAACTCTTTACTTAGTGTAAGGTTAATCTTATGAGTATAAAGTAAACTGAAAATAGATCATTGTAAAAATTAAGAGAAGGAAATAGGAGAGGAAGGAGGAGAAAGGGTAGGAGTATGGGCAGGGAAGAGAGTATGGTGGAAGGTTCCTAAATCTGTATACTTGAAACATGAAATTTATATATCTTAAATAAAATGTTTTAAAAATTTTGTTTTAACTGACACATAAAAACTGAACATATTTCCGGGGTACCTTTTGATATTTCTGTACCTATATAATTTATGTAATATCCAATCAGGGTGGACGTCTCTATCTCCTCAAATATTTAACATTTCTTAATGAAAAAAAAATTCAAAGTTCTTCTAGTTTTTTTTAGAGAAATTTACAGTGCATTATCATTATCTATAGTCCCCCTACTGTGCAAAAGAGCTCCTTGCTCTGATCCAACTATAACCCTAGTACCTGGTAATCAACCTTTCCCCCTCCCTTCTCCCACAAGCCTCTGGTATCCACAAACTATTTTTTAAAAATATTTATTTATGGCCGGCGCCGCGGCTCACTAGGCTAATCCTCCACCTTGCGGCGCCGGCACACCGGGTTCTAGTCCCGGTTGGGGCACCGGATTCTGTCCCGGCTGCCCCTCTTCCAGGCCAGCTCTCTGCTGTGGCCCGGAGTGCAGTGGAGGATGGCCCAGGTGCTTGGGCCCTGCACCCCATGGGAGACCAGGAAAAGCACCTGGCTCCTGGCTCCTGCCATTGGATCAGCGCGGTGCGCCGGCCGCAGCGCACCAGCCGCGGCGGCCATTGGAGGGTGAACCAACGGCAAAAGGAAGACCTTTCTCTCTGTCTCTCTCTCTCACTGTCCACTCTGCCTGTCAAAAAAAAATTTAAAAAAAAATATTTATTTATTTGAGGGAGGGAGAGAGAGAGTGCACTCCTATCCATTGGTTCATTCTACAAATGCTTGCCATGGCCGGGGCTGGGCCAAGGCCAAAACCAGGAGCTGGGAATTCAATCTGGTTCTCTCATGTGGGTGGCAGGGACCCAACTATTTGAGCCATCACTGCTGCCTCTCAGGATCTGTTTTGTGAATCAAACCCAAACACTACCATATGGGATGTGAGCATCTTAACTGCCAGGCTAAACAATGGGTTCTCCACAAACTTTTTTAAAGGTTGTTATTTATTGGGAATGCAGAGTTACAGAGAAAGAGAGGAAGAAACAGAGAATGAGAGATATCTTCTATTCACTGGTTCACTCCCCAAACACCCATAACAGCTGGGGCTGAGCCAGACTGAAGCCAAGAGTCTGGAATTCCAACCATGTCTCCTACATAGATGGCAAGGACCCAAGATCTTAGGTCCATCATTAGTTGCCTACCCAGGTGCATTAGCAGGAAGCGTGATTGGAAGCAAAGCAGCCAGTACTTGAACCGTCACTTGAGTGTGGGGTACAGGCATCCCACTCTGTGGCTTAAACCACTACACCACAGTGTCCACCCACAAACTCTTCCAGGTCCTGTTGTAGGGATTCTTCCCATGGATGCTTTCTCCTGTCAGCATTTGCAGCTGTCTGCACATAGAAGCTCTAAGCTGGATGTATGCCTTCCTTCCAGGAGTTCAGACTGAAAACTTGCTTCCAGGCAGAAAAATGGACACCAATTAACAGCCTCCTTAAGAACATGAACTTGAGGTTATTACCATTCTATTGCTCCAAACTCAGAGTCCCCCAGTGTTTTGAGTATAGGCCTAGGGCATAAACTTTTGGTCTTCGCATGTTGGCTTAGGTAGCATCCTCCCAGAGAATGCCTGGAATCTAAACAACCCAGCTGAGAGATTAAACAGAGCTCCTGCCTCGATGTCCACCGCCGCCAGCAATGCCAGAGCACCCTCCTCCAACTGCCAGCGAACCCCGGAAGGCAGTTTTCTTTGGCATAGTTTATTAGATGATTAAACTGTGCAGGAAGTCTGGGAGAAAATCTATGAAACTAGTCAACAATTGTCAGGCTCATTTCTCTTCAATTATCTTCCCTAAATTCCAGTATCGTTTTGGATACTTGAGCAACCAGTGCGGTCTGATGAGAGTTTATCAGTTGCAAGTAGCCAAGGAGAAAAGAGTGGAGATAATTTACCCACTTGGGACGGCAGTAGAGCCAAACCACTAACTGCAGTTCTCCTAAACACACTCACACTCCAACAGCAATACACAAACTCAGTCCTTGGTCATTCCAATGTGGCTCTCGGTGTTCCAAAATTGTATGCAAGGGAATCGTTCTGAGTTGACTTCCAGTTGGTTACAAAGGCATTTCTAAATGGAAATGACTTGGAAATTCGTGCTTTTATATCATACTTTTTTGAATGTCTTCTACAAAACCTGTGCACCACACACACACACACACACACACACTCACAATGACAAAGCAAGATATGGGACATATTAAACAGCTCACAGGAAGGGAAGGAGAAAGAGCAGAGTATGGGACTTCCCTCATTCCTCAGAGAAAGGAGAGAGTGTGCCCCAGAGCAAAGGAGGGACAAGCATTCCATTTAGTGGGAACAGCATGAACGTGGAGTGCAGTGGCTGGGATGGACCCAGCATGAACCCGGCACATTCAGAGATCAAGGAGTTTGTGCAGAATGTAGGATTTGAGAGAATTTGGGTGTAGGAGTAATAAAAGGCCACTGTGAGGGGGTAAATGGATTCTAAATTGTGGTTCAGCTTAAACGCCAACTTCAGGGATTTGGACATCTTGAAGGCATTGGGAAACCACGTAAGGTTTCTGTTGATGTGCAGGGCTGTGGGTTTGGTTAGGAAGGGAAGGGAAAGTGATATACACAAAACGCTACTTTGGGATGACTCATGTGCCCACGATGTGTGATGGATCCCAATAAAGAGAGAGTGAGTCAATGCTGGGAGCCCAGGGCTGGCAGTAAACGGGGGTGGAGAAACGAGACCCTGGTCTGAGCACCTAGCTAGGCGGTCCCCTGCACTGCAGCCGGTGTTAGCAACACCAGTCCACGTCTTAGCTCGGGCAGTCTTCCTGATGCCCTACTAAGTAGGCATCTGACTCCGTCTTCCAGATCAGGAAATTTAAGACAGTGTGAGGTCCAAGGTAACACGACGAGTAAATGACACAAGTGGGATTTGAACTCACTTTTCCCTGGCTTCAAAGTTCACACCCTGTCTACCATGATACACTGGCTTCTTGTTTTTTTTTTTAAAAAAAAAATGGTCAAAAACAGCCATGACAGAGGATGAGGCAGGGAACCCTACCTGAGGCCAGGTTCCGCTCGCCACCTGGGAGTCCTACTGTTGAATCACAACTGTGTGAGCAACTCCTTAGCCTATTATTACCCCCTTGGGATCCGGGAAGCGGAAAAACCATTCCAAGCTGTGCAAGGGTCTCCCCTAGTGCTAAGTCTTGCGATCACGCTGAGATGGAAAGCGAGGAGTACAGCGTGCTTCAGGGTTGTGGGAAATTGCAAGGGACAAGACAGAAATCATAAAAGCACAATTGAATTACGTGGTGTCATGGCCCCTGGGATAACAGCTGTTTTCCAGGTCTACAATCATTCTCATTAGGAAATGAAAAACTCCAAGCTCCTCCGCCAGCAGCCTTGTGTTGCTGGGCCACGTGGTGACAGGAAGCCCTGTGTTTGTGCAGGTGGGGGGGCAGGCCGTCTCGCAAAGTGGGTGGCTGGGAGCTGCGCCTGGAGCACAGGTGGGGCATGGAGGGAAAGCAAACCCAGGAAGAGGCGTGGGCGTCCTGGTGCTGTCAGCTCTCCTCTGCGCAGGGTTGGGTGAGAGGCAGCCCCCTCCACATTCCCCGCCTGTGGCACTGCAGGGCCAGCCTCAGCCAACAACCTGGGCTTCCTCCCTCTACACCAATGGATGCAGAAGGGTTTGGGCCTGGTGCCGATCAGTTCCCTTTCCTGAGCAAGACTCCCTACAACAAGACACCTCCACACACAGTGAAAAATCAGCCCAAACTAACTATTGCAGTTGTTTTGAAAACATGAAGAGGAATGTCCTGTATTTAAAAGGCTATTTGTGGGGCTGGTGCTGTAACGTAGCCGTTAAAGCTGCTGCCTGCAGTGACAGCATCCAATATGGGCACTGGTTCGAGTCCCGGCTGCTCCACTTCTGATCCAGCTCTCTGCTGTGGCCTGGGAAAGCAGTAGAAGATGGCCCAAGTCTTTGGGCCCCTGCACCCGCGTGGGAGACCTGGAAGAAGCTCCTGGCTCCAGGTTTCAGATTGGCACAGCTCTGACGTTGCGGTCATCTGGGGAGTGAACCAGCAGATGGAAAACCTCTCTCTCTCTCTCTCTCTCTCTCTCTCTCTATATATATATATATATATATATGCCTCTGCCTCTCTGTAAGTCTGCCTTTCAAGTAAATACATAAATCTTAAAAAAAAAAAAAGGCTATTTGTTTCTAGACAAATGGAAGGAAGTGCTAAATACCTGATCTCAGCAGTATCTATAATCTATAGATATTAGATATAATCTAATATTTCACATCTATACACATGTGAAATATTACACTGTACCCCATGATGATGTATAAATATTACAGGTGAATCCAACAACATGGAATAAGCAATATGAGATACAGGGTAGATATAGGCTCTGCCAGGTCTGGGGCTTGGGGAGGTAAGAGGTCAGAATGCACGAGCCGCACCAGCAGAGGCACCCTATTGCCCAGGTTCAGTTTCTGAGCTGGGTGGTGAATTCATGGCGGTTGACTAAATCATTGAAAATAAACACATCTACATACAAATCATACATATCATATGTGCTCAGTGATGAGCACATGTCAAGAACCAAAGGTTATCAATAATTCATTTCTGCCCACCAGAGGTCAAAAAGGCAAAGGAGACAAAGGATTATGTGAGGCTTCCACGCTGCCATCCAGGTTCTCGCTCTCACCTTGCTTTTTATTTTTAATATTAATTCATTAATTAAATATGAAATGCAGAGAGCGAGACAGGACGATCTCCCCTCCACCGGTTCATTCCCCAAATGAACTGTAACACGCCTGCAACAGCCGGGGCTGGGCCAAATCCAAGAGTTAAATCCAGGAGGCTGGAACTCCATCAAGGTCTCCCATGCAGGTGGCAGAGACCCAAGTACTTGAGCCGTCATCTGCTGCTTCCCAAGGTGCGCATTAGCAGGAAGCTGGAATTGGGAAGGGAGCCAGGACTTGGGTGCAAGTGCTCCGATAGGGGAGGTTGATGTCCTAAGCAGTGTCTTAGCCACTGAGCCAAACGCACCCCCCTTCTCAGCTTTCCAAAGGGCCTCCATGTGCAGCCGGGTGGTCTGCTACCTGCTGCTGTCTGCCTTCTTGCCACGCGGGGCTGCTTGATCCACATGCAGGAAGACCGCATCGTCCTCGTGAAAAGACTGCGAAATGAGCAGTGGTGGGAGATTCGCTGAAAAGGAACGTGAAGAGCGGGAATGCCCCCGCGACACAGCAAGTGTGGATGTCAGTGGTCACTTCTTCAGTTAAAGGACATTTAATATCAGAGAAGGAAGTCGCAATCTCAGACTTGGGGGCCTGACCTATAATGAAACAGCACTGTAATCCCCAAAACAGAATTTTTATCCCAGACTCCGGGATAACACCCTTTATGGTTTCTTTCCCTCTTCTCCCTTTCCTCTCCTCTCTGCTCCTTTCTGTTTTGTCTCATTTTGTTACCTTTCTTTTCTAACCTAAACATCCTTTGAACTCTGACAGACTATAATCTGTTCCGAGTACGGGCTTGGGGACCAGGAAGGTCTCCTGGCTCCAGCACTCTGGCCACTGTGCTGATCAGAGCAGGTACTGGGGTTGGTCATCAGGACACGAGACAGCTGAGACTGCCCAGTTCAGGGTGATCTACGGGGTTCTTCTGATATACCCCTTGCCTTATCTTCTTTCTCTCTTTGAAGTTAAAAAAAAATAATGTTACATACCTTGAGTGTGCAAGAAAAACCTACAGCCATTAAAAAGAGAAAGAGAAGGGGGCTAGTGTTGTGATGCAGCCGGTTAGCTGCCGGTGGCATCCTTTATCAGAGCTCGGGTTTATCAGAGTTTTGGCTGTGCCACTTCCATTCCAGCTCCCTGATAATGCGCCTGGGGAGGTAGTGGGAAGATGGGCCACCAATGTGGGAGAACGGGCCAGAGTTCCTGGCTCCCAGATCCATTGTGGTCATTTGGGGAGTGAACCAGCAGATGGAAGTGCCTGTTCTCTCTTGGGCACCGCCCCCCCACACCTTTCTCTCTGCTATGCAAATAAATACATAAATAAATCCTTTTTTAAAGAGAAGAAGAGTCAGAGATGAAGGTCAATGTGAACTGCTAGCAGTCTGAGAAAAGCCAAGCGGCCACATTGAAAAGAAACACTGCCTTTTCCACTGTGTCGCTGAACTCTTCCCACAGCCGAGTTCATCAAGGACTTGCTCAGCCTCGTCCAGATGAGCAGCATCCCCTTTGAGAGGGGACAAATCAACAAAACGTGTTGAGAAACGTCCACGTACCCAGAAGTATGCTGGGTCCCAGGAAGAAAGACATGAGCAAGCCGACGCTTCCCTCGAGGAGCGAACACAGAAAAACAGCCACGTCCACGTCCAGGTAGATGTACAGCTAGCCCTGACTCACCGCGGCTGCCGTACACGGCTGACTCCACCATGGTGTGAGCCTACCCCGCCAGCCTGATTTCCCTTCCAGCACAGCAGTCAACAAGTTACAGGAGGTGTTCGACACCTGATTATGAATTGGCTTTGTGTTCCATTTTTTGCCCAGCTGTAGGCTGATGGAAGTGTTCTGAGCATGTTCAAGATTGGCTAGGCTAGCCTGTGGTGTTTGGTAGGTTAGGTGTACTAAATGCATTTTCAACTTAACAATATTTTCAAGTTCGGATGGGCTTATCAACAGGAAACCCCATTGTAAGTCAAAGAACACCTGCCTAACATAAAACCAGGGAGAGACAGACACTCTAAAGAAGGAATGCATCAGCATATGGGACAGGGGGTGTGGCTGGGCGGGGAGGTAGGGGGCATTCACAGCGTGGACATGGTGATGAGAGGAAACTTCCCTTCTGGGGAAATGCTGGGCTTTGACCTGAGCTCTGAGGGAAGGAGAGAGCCAGTCCAGTGGAAGTCTTGTGGATAGCATTCTTGGCAGAGGGAAGGAGTGGAACTGCCCAATTCCAGAGGCGGGAGTGGTGGTGCACCATGCCTGTGGGAAGGCGGATGGAGGCCCACGTGGCTGGACTCACAACCCCTGTTTTAATATATTTTGTGTTACTGTAACAAACACTTGAGGCAGGCTACTTTGAAGAAAAGAGGTTTGCTTTAGTGAGTCCAAGGCCAGGCAGCCCCAGTCTCTGGCAAAGGCCAAATTGCCGATGACATCATGACAAGAGTAAGCTGGAGAGGAAGAGATCACATGGCCGGACCAGAAGCCAGGGAGTGGCTGAGGCAGGCTTTCTCCTCTTAACAACCTAGGGACCCCATGAGAATACCTTCATCCCTTTCAAGGAGAGCACCACCAACAGCCTCCCACAAGGTTCTGCTACCGGAAGATCCCACCACCTCCACGTCATCTGATTGAGGACCAAGCCTCCAACTCCTGAATCCTGGAGGGCCACACCACCTCGAAACCACAGCACTCCTGGAACGTGCACTTGTGGAGTGTTCCCTGCCTCTCGGGACAGATCAGCCATGCCCTGAGAAGCCCAAGGTACATGGTAAGGCCATGGCAGGTGCCCTTGTCAACAGTCCCAGCGAGCCAGCTCGGAGCAGCTCAACCCAGGAGTCAGATGTGTGAGTGGAGATGCCATCTTGAAAGTGAAAGTGACCCTTCCAGTCCCAGGTGAGACAACAGACATCTTGGAGCAGAGATGGAACAGATGTCTGCTGTGTCTTTTTCTAAATTCTCAACCCCCAGAATCCACGAGAATAGTGGAATAGTGGTTGCTTTATGCTACTAAGTCTGGGATAGTTAGGCAGCAGTGGACAACCAGCCTGGTGGTTTGCCTTGGGCTGATTTGATGGTCTAAATGGATCAAGATCACAGATCTAGTAGGATTGACCAGTATATGCTCTGGCTTTGGAATAAATATATTGACTTTTGGGAGCAACAAATTAACTCTTCATTTGTTTTCAACTCTGGTCCGATTTCATAGAAATGTCTTGCAGTCTCTTAAACCTTGTTATTTAAGTAAAAGTTTCTTGAGTCAAACAGCCAGTATGTCCTTCTACCAAAAGTACAAGTAAAGTCTTTCTGGTTTATGTGCAATCATTAGAAGGTCCTGTGTGACACATTCATTCCCTGCTCTGCAGTCTGTAAAGTCATTGGAATTACTTGACGATGACATTCCTAAACAAGGGTTGGTGGAAACAGTTTTAAACCCGAGATTAGAATGGCTTCATTTTGTTCTAGAGTAAGACATTTTAGGCCATATTTCTTATACAAGACTCTTCGGTCAAATTTATATTTATTCAGAAACCCAAACCATGTCCAAATTACATTTAAACATGTCTTTGAGGGCTCTGTATAGTACTTAATTGCTTTTGACAAGCATGACACCCTATAAACCTAAGTAGAGGTATGTCTTCCCTCTAAGAAATCCTCTAGCTAAAAATAACACTGTATTGAAACTATAACAGTTGCACTATCTAAATTCAATTCCCTTGTAGAATTTTGTGAAACATTCACAAACATAGAGATAAGCTCTTGTGCTTGACTTCAGGGTACAAGAATCAGGATTTGAATGTAGAGGCGAGTGCTCTGCACAGCAGTTAAGACACATTTGGGTCCCATGTCCAATAGCATGCCGTATTAGAGTGTCAGGGTTAAAGTCCCAGTGTCACTTCCAATTCCACTGCTTGCGAATGCGTGCCTCAGGAGGTGGGTGGAGGCCGCCATGCCACCACATGAGAGACCCAGATTGAGTTCCAGGCTCCTGGCTTCGCCCTGGCTGTTGTGGGCATTTGGAAAGTGAACCACAGATGGGAGATCTCTCTCAGTCTGCCTCTCTGCCTTTCAAATAAACTAACTAAATATTTACCTAAAAAATTTTTTTAAAGGGGCTTGAACGTAAAGAGTCAGTGTGCTCCCTTTGTCCTGGGACATTTTTCTGTGGGTGTAGCACAGCAAGGTGGGGCACCATGGCTTGAAATTCCTGGGGAGAAGCGATTCTTGAGAGGTTACTGAGAAGAGCATAATAGGCTTTCAGGATACAGGTTGGAAAAACAACCAGTGCAGAACTGGAAGAAAGAAGAATGTGTAATAGCTAAGAAGAGGTGATTGGCAGGTGCTGAGAATGAGGTCAGGAGAAGGGAGGGAGTGTGCGCGAGGCAGAGGGGGATGAAGTGACACCAAGGCACTGCTGTGCCTGTATGCACACATCCTGAGTGCAAAGGCTGCACCACCCTCCTGATGAGCCTTCTGCCTCAAGCTTCCTTCGGATTGCCCAAATCTACATTCATGGTCCGCGGCCCTACCCGTGAACTCTGAATTCCTTTTGCAAGCGCGTACTAAGTAAGCATTGTGGCAGAAACCACATGAAAGTGTCGAGTTACTGCCGTGACAAATTTTCTGGGGGGAGTGAACGGCCCTGATGACTTCCACGCTGCCGTCTGGCCTGTGGTCATTGTGAACGCTCACACTTCCCGTGCTGCCATTGAGGTAGCCAGCCTTGCTTGTGTTGTGAGGTTAATAATAAAGCAAAACCTGTAGTCTTTACAGGGCTAGAAGCCTGCTTGGCAAGCTTGCTGGGGCTGAATCACCAAGCTTCTTGAAGTCAGGGGCCTCAGTGGATCTAAACATTCGATCATGCTTGTTTTTATTTAGGAATGCGAGGCCCAGGGGTCAGACCGACTGTCATGCATGAGACAGGCAGCTTTCTGTAAAAATGGAAGGATTGTCCTCAACATTCCAAGGAGGCCTGTGTGCTCGTGAGCTGCGGAAGGTACACCTAAGGCAGGGGTGGGGATCCTTTATTCTGCCAAGAGCCACATGGACATTTATAATATCAACGCGGGCCACACAAAATTATCAACTCAAAAATTAGCTTGCTGTAGATGTACTGAATTTCCGGTTCCACCTGCAGTGGCCTTGGCACTCCCAGACCCAGTGATTTCACAGGCCTTATACAGCCTGCAGGCCAGACTGTCCCCACCCCTGTTCTAAGGAGAAGCACGGACACAATTCATGTTCAAGTTGGTTGAAAGCTCCTGGACAATTGTTAATGCACCATACACAAGTCGATGCACTTGTATAGCTCAGGTAGTAAGCATTTGTGCAAGGTCTGGTTGTCCAGAGAAATAGCTCTCTGAGATGAAGACGTGTGAGAGGGACTGATGGAAGCCTGGCCAGGCATGGGGGAGGCAGGACAATAAAGAGGAGAAGGCTGAGCAGGGGGGTTGTCTCGGGCCATGCACTATAAGGCATGGCCGCAGCCTGGTTCTTCAGGGACTCTGTGGTGTAGGTTGCACCTCAGGGTTTGTCTCTGTTGGCCGCAAAGGAATGAGCTTTCATATTCTCCAAGCACAGAACCCCTGAGAAATACAACCACGAAAAATCCTCCAGTGTGGATATAATTGGGGTGGAGCTTAAGATCCGAAAGGGGACTTGTGGGTTAAGTTATTGCCATCTGCCATATACAAGGGCATTTATGGGCAGTGGAGCTAAAAATAAGTTTATTCGGTTGCAAAAAAAAAAAAAAAAAAAAAAAAAGAACTTTCAAAACATGCCGAACATTTTCGGAACAAGTTATCTGTGAAGTGTCTGAAAAGCTCTCCTGTTTGTTCAAGTAGGGTAAGGTATGAATGAACTTCTAGGCTTCTGTTAGGAACCAGCGTTCTGGGGCCAGTGCCGTGGTTCATTTGGTTAATCCTCCGCCTGCGGTGCCGGCATCCCATATGGGCGCCGGGTTCTAGTCCCGGCTGCTCCTCATCAAGTACAGCTCTCTGCTGTGGCCCGGGAGTGCAGTGGAGGATGGCCCAAGTGCTTGGGCCCCTGCACCCCATGGGAGACCAGGAGGAAGCACCTGGCTCCTGGCTTCAGATCAGCGCAGTACCGGCCGTAGTGGCCATTCGGGGAGTGAACCAACGGAAGGAAGACCTTTCTCTCTATCTCTCTCTCTTTGTCTATAACTCTACCTGTCAAAAAAAAAAAAAAAAAAAAAAAAAAAAAAAGAAAGAAAGAAAGAAAAAGAAAAAGAAAAAAAAAAAAAGGAACCAGCATTCCAAAGGCCTTAGGAGACCTTTTCTATTTTTCCTCTTTCCTCAGCCTGGACATTGAGGAGTTCTCTGTAAGACAAGACGGGAAGTCGGACCTGTCTCAAGTATCCACAGAAATGATGCTTCTTAGATTCTTTAGCTACTAGCATTGCTTCCCATCATGATAATCCGCCCCTGTATGGTACAAAGGATGAGAAAAATACAAACAGGATCCCATCTGTATTGAATGGTGACATCTTCATTAACTCAGCTAACCCAAGCAATGAGAATCTGTTGCATGCCTTCTGGGCTCCGGAAGTTTTGTGCTAGCTTTTGGAGAAAGAGAGCTCCAAATGATGTAGTCTGTAAGTGGACCAGCATTCTTGGATCAAAGGCTGGCAAGGAAGGAAGGAGAAAGACATGGGTGTGGAGAACCAAGCAGGAGCCATGTGGACAGAACCATTTGAAAACCACAGTAAACACAGCCCATTGTCATTCCTCATGTTTCCCAGGGGCTCTGTGCTGCTTAAGTTATCAACAGGGAGTCAGCGTGCCCACGTACCCCATCAGAGTGCCTGGGTTTGATCCCTGGCTCCAGCTCCTCACTCCAGCTCCTGCAAGTGCAGACCCTGGGAGCTAGTGGTGATGGCCCAAGTACCTGGGTTCATGCCACCCACTTGGGAGACCTGGATTGAGCTCTTGGCTCTGGCTTCAGCCCCAGGCCAAGCCCAGCCATTGTTGCCATTTAGGAAGTGAACCAGAGATCTCTGTCTCTCTCTTTCTATCCCCACCCCTCTCTGTTTGTGTGTGTGTATCCTCATCTTCACTGTACCCCATCCTGGGACAGTCAGAGGTCTTAAGATGCAGATGTGTTCAGACATCTCTCCAGCTGCAAATCTCAAATTTCATGTAAGCTACTCCACAAGGGCATGGATTTTATAAAACAAGGCAAATATGGTCTTTTGAGTCTATTGTCCGCTTTTCCTAACCTCTTCCTGAATTAACTTCTGGGCACATGACCTCACGTAAAACAGTCCAAAAAAGAGTTGGACTATTTAAAAAAAATTTAGCAATATTTATTCTTCCCTTCTAACTCCAGATATTTCTTGCAAGCTTTTGTGACCAGCATGTGGCTTCTTAAATTCCTTAATTGGCAGTATCTTTGCAATGAATTTTATAATGCCCACTATCTTGTAATTATGAGTATAATGTGTATTTTTTAAGTTTCTCTTTACTTATTTGAGAAGCAATGAGACAGACAGACAGAGAGAGCTCTTCTGGTTCGCTCCCCAAAGGAACTCAGTTATTGAGCCATCACTGCTGCCCTCAGGGCCTGCAGATGGGTCTCAGGCCAAAGCACTATGTCAAACAAATAACCAGACCCAGTCATGACACGCAGCTCTGAGTCCACAGCCACTGCATCCAGCTCTCAAGAATTCACGCTCTTTGGGGCCTGTGCTGTGGTGTAGTGGATAAAGCCACTGCTTGCGATGCTGGCTTCCCATATGGGTGCCAGTTCATGTCCTGGCTGCTCCACTTCCAGTCCAGCTCTCTGCAAATGCACCTAGGAAAGCAGTAGAAGATGGCCCAAGTGCTTGGGCCCTTGCACCCACCTGGGAGACCAGGAAGAACTCCTGGCTCCTGGCTTTGGATCACCCCAGCTCTGGCCATTTCAGCCATTTGGGGAGTCTCCTTCTCTTTGTCTATAACTCTATCTCTAAATAAATAAAGTCTTTTTAAAAAAGAGATCACTTTATTTAAATATATTTATTAATTTATTTGAAAATCAGAATTAGAGACAAATAGCCCAAATAGCCACACCTGCTGGGGCTATACCAGGCCAAAGCCAGAAGCTTCTTCCAGGTCTCCCACATGGGTGCAGGGACCTAAGAACATGGGCCATCTTCCACTGCTTTCCCAGGCACGTTAGCAGGGAGCTGGATTGGAAGCAGAGCAGCTGGGACTCAAACAGGCACCCATGTGGGATGCCCGTGCTGCAGATGGAAGGTTAACACGCTGCGCCACAGTGCCAGACCCAAGAAGGCAGATCTCGCTTGTAAAGTGCTGTAGCCAGTGCAGCCGGGCTCACAGCTGAAGGTCCTGGCCTGCCGAGTTTATCCAAGGCTATGGCCCCAGCGTGGGCACTGCACTGGAAGCTGTACCTTCAGCCTGAGGCGGGTGCTTGTGTCTGGTACCCCCTGGGCTCACACCTCATAGAGGGTCATAGGGAAATCCACATGGCTGGGGGTAGGGGACAACCGCACTTCACAGTTCCCTGAGGAATCAGACTCTGACAGGCCGCAACTTGGCCTGCTTCTACTGTTCCTGTGACGATTGTGTCTGCATAGAGCTCAGGAGCCAGAGCCCCAAATGATACGGGCATGGGGTGTATTACTTTCTATTCTTGCCTCACGCCCAGACAAGCATTCTAAGTGCAAACACGTTTAAGGTGCACAAAATGATAAAATGTGTTCAAAAGAGGAGAAAGTGAACACACACATATGCACACACATGTGAGCATGGGTTGCCCCACAGAGAGAAACACTCATCACGTGGTTGCTCCAAAGAAGGGATGGGAAGGCCGGCGCCACGGCTCACTAGGCTAATCATCCGCCTTGCGGCGCCAGCACACCGGGTTCTAGTCCCAGTCGGGGTGCCGGATTCTGTCCCGGTTGCCCATCTTCCAGGCCAGCTCTCTGCTGTGGCCAGAGAGTGCAGTGGAGGATGGCCCAAGTGCTTGGGCCCTGCACCCCATGGGAGATCCGGAGAAGCACCTGGCTCCTGCCATCGGATCAGCGTGGTGCGCTGGCCGCGGCGGCCATTGGAGGGTGAACCAACAGCAAAAGGAAGACCTTTCTCTCTGTCTGTCTCTCTCTCCCTGTCCACTCTGCCTGTTAAAAAAAAAAAAAATGAAGGGATGGGAGAAGAGAGACAGAAAGGGCACCTACGTAGCACCTCCAGCCATGGTCTACAGTGGACAGAGAGAGAGAGAGACCCCCACTTGTTGGTGTCCTTTATGAAGTGGGGGTTGTGCTCTCCGGGCATGAAGCCGCCCGACAGTTCCATATGTTGTCTGTACAAGTTCCCCGTGGAGCTCACTGTCCATATTTTCACGGAACCCTGTAGGTCCTGGATGAAGCAGATGCATCATGGAAAAGGGGGATGTATTGATTGACAAGTAGGGGGGCAGAAGTACGTACAGGGACTTGCAAAGACTTCCAGCTCAGCAGAGTTTAAGTGACTGCTTGCCCTGCCAAGGCAACTGAGGGGGAGACTGGAAATCCAGTGAATCTGTAGCAGGCTAATGTTTAAGGTGATAATTTTGTACAGCCTGCAATTGATATTATAAATTTCCAAATGACCCTTGGCAGAAAAAAACAGTCCCCACCCCTGAAAAAGAACGTATCTTCACATAATGTCAGTCCTCACTGACTGGTCACTTAGGTGTTAAAGATTGTCTTTCAATTGAATTTTATGATTATGGGGGAGATGGGGCACCCCTGCTTTCCTAGATGCATATAGACTTGTTCTGCATACAGAGTTGACACATGGTATTAGAATATAGGAGGCAGAGAGGGAGTGTTGACATGGACATGATAAATATAGCCTATTTTTCTATTTCCAGGGCAAGTAGCAACTTTTGTGACTGAAAAGAAACCTTTAATATTTATTTATTATTAAATAGTAAGTTTACCAATATGAAAAAGGACTAATCCATGTGAAGAATGCACTAATAGTAATTATAAAAACTGTTGGGGGGTTAATCTGTATAAGAAGAATTAATGTAAAAATAAAAAATCAGATATAAGCCTGACATATAATCAGACACTAATTAATTACCATTCTTTGCAGATCTAAAGCTTGACCTTATAAATTCTGATTCATGATCAGATATGACTCTTTTAAAAAAAGGATTTATTTATTTATTTGAAAGGCAGAGTTACAGAGAGGCAGAGGCAGAGAGAGAGAGAGAGGTCTTCCATCCACTGGTTTACTCCCCACATGGCCACAATGGCCAGAGATGGGCCAATCCGAAGCCAGGAGTCAGGAGCTTCATCCAGGTCTCCCACATGGGTGCTGGGGCCCAAAGACTTGGGCCATCCTCTACTGCTTTCCCAGGACATAGCAGAGAGCTGGATTGGAAGTGAAGCAGCCAAGACTTGAACCAGCACCCATACGGGATGCCCACACTGCAGGCAGTGGCTTTACCCACTATGCCATAGCACTGGCCCCAAATATGTTACATAAAAAAATTGTCTCTTTTTTGTGCCAATTTACCTCCTTAAATATTTTGACTAATGTGGGGAGCAACTCAGACTAGACTGTTACTCGAATTAAGACTTATTCTATGCATCTGCTCTCCCACAATATGGCGCTGGGAGAGGAGGAAACAGCTTCTACACAGCTGCCTCCAGTTCAACCAATAAACTGTAGGACCTGCTCCTGATTGGAGGAGAGCAGCATACTCGGCGTGTGGGTAGCAGAGTTGGGATTGGTGGAAGAGGACTATAAAGGAGGAGAGAGACAACATGCACGAGGAACATCTAGCTGAAGGAACACCTGTGCAGCCCCCAAGAGAGCCGGCCGGCGGTGTGCTGCTCCCCCGCGGAAGTGGGGAAAGTGGCAGGGGGAACCGCCCTTCCACGGAGGTGGAAGGGTCGGTAGCCAACCCGGGAAGAACCAGCAGCAAACCCGGGAAGGGCCGAGCAGACAAAAGAACAGCGCAGGGTCCTGTGTCATTCCTCCACGAAGAGGGGGAGCGACAGGCTAATTACAAGTTAAAAAGTTCAATTTGAAACTGAATTATCTAGATTTTTGGACAGATGGATTTACTGAATAACTGCTAGATAGTCAGCCAGTGCCATGTTAGGTAAACACAAGAGAGTTGTGCTTTATGGGTTTTTACGGGTCTGTGGTTGTGCCTTGCTTAAAAAACAGGGGAATTCTCATTGGCTGCTAAGATAAAAAGAAAACCACAGGCTGTGTGGCTCTCCTCCTCTGATGTAAGGACGAGCTGTGATTCACTGGAGTGGAACACTGCAGAGCCCTACCTCAAAGGTCCAAACCCAAGGGCATCTGAGCAACGTTACAGATGAGATCTTCAACAGCCACACACACCAAAAAATATCAGGCACACATTTGTGGTAGTCATTCTTAGAAAGCGGATACCCTGCCGTCCTGCCTGAGCAAGGCCAAATACAACCAAGGAAAAATATGGACATTTCTGTGAGACGAAGTGGTCTTGATGGAGTTTTGTTTTGCTTTTTAAGATTTTATTTATTTGACAGACAGAGGGAAAGACAGAGAAGCGTCTTCCATCCACTGGTTCACTCCCCAAATAGCCACAATGGCCGGAGCTATGCTGATCCGAAGCCAGGAGCCAGGAGCCTCCTCTGGGTCTCCCACACGGGTGTAGGGGCCCAAGCACTTGGGCTATCTTCTACTGCTTTCCCAGGCCGTAGCAGAGAGCTGGATTAGAAGTGGGGCAGCTGGGACTAGAATCAGTGCCCACATGGGATGCCGGTGCTGCAGGTAGAGAATTAACCTACTGAGCCACAGCTCTGGCCCCTTGATGGAACTTTTCAAAGTTCTAATAGAGCATCGAGTAGGGTTTTGAGGATAGAGGAGCAAAACCTCGGCATGTCTCATGGAACGTGTTTCCACAGACAAAAGCAGTCTCCAGAGGCTGTTCAATGCCAAGTTGCCAGAGAGGGAGGAGACCGAGTGGCTGCCTGGGTGGTGTGGTCCCGGTGCCTTAGAGGTTATAGGAGTGGGCTGTCGGCCTGGCATTGTGTTAGAACATTTAAATACGGACTTGCCTTTTTCCCCCTGGACGGAGGGCCATCCAGATCCTGCAGGGGCTTGCCAGCATTCCCCCAGAGCCTTCTCTTACTGACCAGATAATATTATGATAGTGGACATAATAGATTTTTTCGTCACCCATCTTCAAGGAGGTGGGGATGCCGTTCATAAAAATAAGCAAAAAGCTTTCTGCTAATCCATGCGTCCTGAACGCCTCTAAATCCAGCATTCGGAGTCCACTGACAACAACATCCATCAAAATGTCACCATGCTAATACTTCTACCAATAAAAATGCATCTGGGAGCAGGCGTTCAGCCTGGTGGTTAAGCTGTTCATGCCCCACATCAAGGGCCTGCGTTGGACTCCCAGCTCGGGCTCCAGACTCCAGTTTCCTACCAATGCAGACACCTGAAGGTAGGCGTGATGCTTCAAGTAAGCGGCTTCCGGCCACTCACGTAGGAGGCCTGCACTTCGTCCTGCTCAGTGCCAGCCCCAGCCAGGGTGGGCTTTTGGGGAGTGAACCAGCAGACAGGAGCTCGCTCTCTCTCTCTCTCTCTCTTAAATAAATCACACATGTTTAAAAAATAATAATAACATGGCCAGAGCCGCGGCTCACTAGGCTAATCCTCCACCTTGCGGCGCCGGCACACCGGGTTCTAGTCCTGGTCGGGGCGCCGGATTCTGTCCCGGTTGCCCCTCTTCCAGGCCAGCTCTCTGCTGGACAGGGAGTGCAGTGGAGGATGGCCCAGGTCCTTGGGCCCCTGCACCCACGTGGGAGACCCAGAGGAGGTTCTTGGCTGCTAGCTCCTGGCTTTGAAGCCATTTGGGGAGTGAGCCAAAGGATGAAAGATTTCTCTCTCTCTTTCCTCTTCTGTCTCTCTCTCTCTGAAACTCTGCCTTTCAAACAAATAAATAAATCTTTTAAGAAATCTTCTTATGTGTTGGCTTTGACTATACAAAACACTCCGCTAAACCAGACCCGAGCGGAGAATGTAATCCTGATCTTAGGTTAAGAGGTCACCAAAAGGAAGGCTATGGTCTTTCTTGGAATTCTAATTCCATCTGTTGGTAAGTGTTACCAGGAAAAGCACTCGATTAAATGGGCACAAACTATTATTGTTAGCACAGAGCCTTTAGTACACAGATGGAAAAATGCAACTCTTTCCAATGAAGAGACACATGTTGTTTGTTTTTTGAGGGGAGAGAGTTCATTTCCAACAGACTTATTTTTGTTATTGTTGAAACTAGATACCATCTAGTAAAAGATTCTTCTGCACACACACACATACACACACACACACACACACACAGGGTGGCCAAATTGAGTGTATTTTCTAAGGCTCCTTAACAAAGTACCCCAGCAGCATCCAGGACACACGTGTGTTTCCTCAAAACTCCGGAGACTGGGCATTTAAGACGCAGGTGTCAGCGGGGCTGCAGGCTGTCTCCTCCCTGGGACACTCCCCACCACCCCCATCTTCACACGGCCATCTGTCTGCGTCTGAGAATCTCTTCTTATAAAGACGCCAGCCATAGTGAACTAAGGTCCACCTTCACGGCGTCAGCTCAATGTCATCCCCGATTTAAAAGCCTGACGTCCAGGTACAGTCACATCCTGAGGTCCAGCACTGGGACAGCAGCATGGGGATCCCGGGGCAGACATAGCTCTGCAGTGAGCAGCTAAAAAGGCTTGTCCTCCAGCAGGTGTTTGCACGGTTCTGGAGATGAGCTTGGGATGCCCGCGTCCCCTATCTCGGTCTGCCTCTGTTACTCTGCCTTTTGAATGAATAAAAAAATACAGAAAGAAATAATTTAAAACGGAGTGCACACTTTATTTTAAAAAGCAATACTTGTCCAGCACAGTCTAGGCAAAGTTATGAGTTGCATTGAGCTCTGAGATGTCTACACAGCTGATAGTGCTGGACCTCTTTAAGGAAATCCACGGGCCACCTCCTTCCAGCCTGGTGGACATCTCTGTAAGGAAAGGGGAGCAGAACAGAGAGGAGACAGGATGCAAACTCACAGCCAAAACGAATTTATTCAAGAAGAAAAATTCATTCGCGGCGGTGGCGGAACACAAGGCAGAAGGCCCAGTCCCCCAGTGGGCTGGGCCGTATACATCCCAGGGTGGGCTGAGGGTCCGCAGGGGGGTTAGGGGGCAGCAGTGGCAGGTGAGTTTCTCCATACAGGCTTTTCAGGTTTTTCCGCAGGCTTTCAAACTTGGGGGAGAAAACGCTGAGGGTGGATTGGGGAACAGTACAGGGCACGGGGCTGAGCTGGTCTCTTGAAAGAAGGCAGGGGTAAGGGAAAAAAATTTTATCTGCTTTCAGGCAAGGAGCGGAAATGGCTGAGGCTATGTCCTTGTTCCATCAATCTCCATTCTCAGGCTTGATTCTCACGCTGAGAACAGACATCTTCCATCCACCCTGGACCTGTCTGTCCCTCGGAGCCTTCTCATTCAGCAGACGTCAGCCTTTAACCCAGTGACTTTGCCCGAACTCTAGACATCATTGTGTATCTCTCCCTTCCTCTCACATCCTGTCTTCTCTCCAGCAGCACGCCCAGTCCGCCTGCCCTCACCATGTGGGCTGAGTCCTCTCCCGCCTCACCATCCCCACCCCTCCCACCTTCTCCTGGATCCCCGCAGGAACTCTGTGGGGTCTCCAGCTCCCAAGCCGGTCCCTTTCCACTCTCCCTGAAGCAGCCAAAGGGATCCTTCTAAAGTGTAAGTCCAAACCAAGCTCCTCTTGTGACCACTGGGACTGAACACCAGCCTGCTTCTAGTCACTCACTGGCCGCTACAGCCACCAGTCCTCCTCGCCCAGGCCCCAGACTTAAACATTCTTCCACTGTAAAAACTTCCTTCCAAGAGTGCCTTGAAAAAATGAAATCCTGGGGCTGACGCTGTGGAGTAGCGGGTAAAGCTGCCGCCTACGGGTGGGTATCCCATATGGGCGCCAGTTTGAGTCCCAGCTGCTGCATTTCCCATCCAGCTGTCTGCTATGGCCTATGAAAGCTGTAGAAGATGACCCAAGTCCTTGGGCCCCTGCAGCCACGTGGGAGACCTGGAGGAGGTTCCAGGCTCCTGGCTTAAGATCGCCACAGCTCCGGCCTTTGCAGCCATTTGGGGAGTGAACCAGCAGATGGAAGACTTCTCTCTCTGCCTCTCTGTAACTCTGACTTTCAAATAAATAAATTAATGTTTTTTTAAAAAATGAAATGCTTGCAGGTTCTTTCATCATATACATTTTCCATGAACTTGTAGAAGACCTCTCATATGCATGATTTTCAATTTTTTCCATCAAAATAAACGTATCTTCTGATTGCATTTTCTACAAACTTCTTTAAAAGCTTTATTTATTTACTTGACAGAGCTACAGAGAGGGAGGAGGGGAGAGAGAGAGGGAGAGAGAGAGAGTCTTCCATTCACTGGTTCATTCCCCAAATGGTCTCAAGGGCCAGGGCTGAGCCAGGCTGAGGCCAGGATCCAAGAATTCTATCTGGGTCTCCCACACAGATGGCAGCTTCCTTCCCAGGTGCATTAGGAAGGAGCTGGATTGGAAGCAGAGCAGCCAGGACTCAAACCAGAGCTCTGACATGGGACACCAGTGTCATAGCCGGAGCTTAAACCTTCCTGTTTACGTACATAATGACTGGGGTGAACTTGGCAGAGTAAGATGAAAAAAATCACGTTTCTTGTCTTCTTCCGTAGATAACCAATCTCTGTTTTCCATGAAACGAAATGCTACTAAAACACATTTAGAACCTCCTCACCCTAACTTTGGAGGACACTGCCTTGAAGTTGCCACTTTTTAAGACATTTCTTCCGCTGCCAAGAAATGCCAAGTGGCTCAGCTTCTTGTGCTTTCGCTTTGCATCCTGGGCTCCGTATTGCCAAGGGCACGAAGCCTACTCTGTGGGAATGACCCTCCAGGGTGCAGATTGAAGGGATTTCCGTTATCAGGAGCATTCCATCTTATGCTCCTGCAAAAGTGGGTCATCATGCCAAATATGAGACACGCCATGAACTGGAGGCAAAGAGAGACGTGGCTGATGGATCCATACTTAGCTTTTCATACATCTCCCAGCCTTCTTCTTGAAGAGCTTGCCCCTGCTCCTCTCAGAAACACACGTGAGTTCCAGAGGTAAGTCGTTTCTTTCAACCCTACTGGCGCTTCTCTTTTACTCTGTATTGATGGCTCTCTTAACAGCTTCTTCGATTTTTATCCCTTTTTCAGGTATGTTTGATTTGCTGGGTTATACCAAAGAGGCTCAGGTCTATAAAGTGTTTTATGGCTGGAAGATGACCCAAGCACTTGAGCCCCTGCACCCAAGCGGGAGACCCAGATAAAGTGCTAATTGCTGGCTTTAGCCTGGCCCAGCACTGGCCACTGAAGCCATCTGGGAGTAAAACAGTCAATGTAAGATCTCTCTCCTCCTCCTCCTCTTTCTTTTTCTTCTTCTTCTCCTTATTCTTTGTCTCCTTCTCTGTAACTCTTTCTCTTTTTTTAAGACTTATTTATCTGAGAGGCAGAGTTACAGAGAGAGAGGGAGAAAGAGACAGACAGAATTTCCATCTACTGGTTCACCCCTAAAATGGCCACAACAGTTTGGGGCTGGGCCAGGCCAAAACCAGGAGCCAGGAGCTTCATCTGGGTCTTCCACATGGGTCAGGGCCCCAAGCACTTGGGCAATCTGCTGCTGCTTTCCCAGGCACATTAGCAGGGAGTCAGTTCTGAAGTGGAGCAGCTGGGTCTTAAACCAGCATCCATATGGGATGCCGGCAGTACAGGCTGTGGCTTTGCCCACACAGTACTGGCCCCAACTCTGACTTTCAAAATTAAATCTTTTTTTAAAGCCATGTACTTGATGTATTTGATGCATTCGTACAGAACTGGATATGTTAACATTGTTCCACAGGATACAGAGAAGTTATTATCTTACTATTTTGCCTCATCCTTCTAAACCTTGGTCAATGGTTTGCTTATACTTCTCTCATAACACCTTTAAGCCATGTCTTTCATTTACTGATTTTGTGTGTTTATCTTACCCCTCCATTACACGTTAAGTATTTTGAAGACAAGGAGTTGGTCTTTCTTATATATATATCATTTGCCTATAAAAGCTCACAGATACTCAAGACATATTGTTCACTTGAACTGAATTGAGAGAAGCGTGCCTTCTATGCCTGCACTTGAACTACCAAGAGGACTTGGGACTCTCAAATTCACATTCTCAGCTGCCTTTATTTTCCATGGGTAACTTGTGACTTAAACACCGTTGAGTCTAAAGGGTTTATTATTAATGGGGCCTGTCGCATGCTTAATATGGCAACGTGTACTAGTGCCCGTTTGGATAAGGTTTTTTTTAAAGTGTTAAATTTTATTCTGACTCAGCAGACTGATCCTTTCACTGGCTCCTCTAAATGTGGTCCAGAGTTGTGGGTGGCAAAAAATGCAGCCTGTGGACCACATGTCTGCCTTCAGCTGGATTTGAAACGGAGTTCTTGAATTCCAGATGTAATCCAAGCTTCTGGTACAGTGTGCCTCAGGAAAGTGAAGCCTAGGAGATTCTGAGCCAGTTGGTGGCGTAGGTCCCTGAAAATGCATTGCCCACCCTGGCCCCCATCACAATCCTCTACCTTCAACCCGGTTCCCAAGCTTTGGTCTACTTCTGCTTAGACAAACTCAAGAAATCTTTGCACATACTCTTGCATTTCTTGAGATGGTCATAATCTAATCAAATGGCCTTCCAAATGCATAGAAGGTATTTCACTTAAAAAACTGTTACTAGTTTCATTTCAGTAATCTTGTGGGAATCCTAGACAATGACAGTACTCATCTCACAAAGGAAAATGGTCAACTTGATTCATTCTTTTTTTTTCAAAGATCGATTTTTCATTTAATTTAGACTTATTACTTATTTTCATTTAATTTGAAAGACAGAAAGAGACAAGAGAGAGATTTCCATCCACTGGTTCATTCTCCAAATGGCTGAAAGAGTCAGGGCTGAGCCAGACTGAAACCACAAGCCCAGAACTCAATCCAGGTCTTCCAGGTGGGTGGCAGGGACATAACTACTTGAGCCATCCTCAGTTGCCTCCCTGGGTAAGCATGAGCAAGAAGCTGGATCAGAAGCAGAAGAGCTTGAACCAGGCACTCCCACCTGGTTTTAACCATAAAAACCCATGAAATTTGATTAATTGGGCTCTACTTTAAAATTTTAAATGCATCTATTTTCTTTATTTGAGAGGCAGAAAGTCAGAGACACAAAGAGAGAGACATTCAGAGCTCCGATTCACTGATTCACTCTCAAATGGCTGAGATCCAGCAACTGAATCCAGGTCTCCAACATGAGTGGCAGGGAACCAACTGCCTGAAGCATCACTCTGCCTCCCAGGGTATGGTATGGGCAGGAAGCTGGAATCTGGAGCCAAAACATCAAGCCAGGCACTCCAATATGGGATTCAGGCATCCCTGGCATCATAACTGCTTTGCCAAATACCTACCCCTGGAGATAGTTTTCTAACAGATACACTTAGATATCACTCTTTGAAATTGTTTTTCACTAAACTTGAGTTAACCACGAAGCAATGTTCATCTCAAGTTTAGTGTAGCGAGTTAGCAAAGATATTCGCAAAGCTCAGCTCTATTTTGTAATGAAAATCTAATTTGAACCATGCTTCCCTGGTAGCTAGCCTTTGTATATCAAGAGCCTCAAAAATGTTCATGGAGAACACATACAATGAAAAAAGTATGCATCCACATGTATTTCAAAAGTTTTTTACACCAAAATTTATTTATTTATCTTTTAATTCTGTTTCTCCATAAACTTTCTGAAGTACCCTCCATTTAATGGGGGAAAAAAGGAGTCTAACAAACCATAAATAAATCTACTTGTGCAGTTAAAATCTGGCTTGTGTACTGCCAAACTAAATCAGCCACTTCTAAGTGTGGTAACCACATGCATGTCCAAGCTTTGCAACAATACCCAGAAATATATCTGAAGCACAGTCCTGGAAGACAAATAGTGACATCAGAGCTGCCAAACATTTCAGAATTCAGTGACACACACCAATTTCTACTTATTATTTCAATGTCAGGTTTATGTAACTGACAAAATTGGCCTTGACTTCTTAGCTATCCGTATTGTTCCATGTCGGTCATCATCCAACCCTGAAATAAATGTTAGCTGATTAAAGTAGTAAAGGTTAAAACGTTTGAAAACCACATGCTGTAGATCTCAGAAAT
This sequence comes from Oryctolagus cuniculus, assembly GCF_051225735.1. NCBI lineage: Eukaryota > Metazoa > Chordata > Mammalia > Lagomorpha > Leporidae > Oryctolagus > Oryctolagus cuniculus. The sequence goes on along the minus strand of NC_142867.1, from coordinate 141,821,048 downwards.
CAAGTCAATATGTGTAAAGGGAAGAATTATTAGAGGATTTATGAAATCTGGCCTGAACAAATTAATTCATCAGTTTAGCCAAAGGTCTGTCAATGAATTCAAGGACCTTCTCAGAGAGGGAAACATCTGTTGCAATTTAGCTTTCTATTTCTATGTGAATGCTGTGGATTATTTTTTTCTGAAAAAGCATACACAGTTTATACAAATATATTTGACAGTTAATTGGAAGTTGCTCTGTTGTCTTTGAGGGTCAGGGGGCAATCCCTAAGGGTTTGGACAATTACTGCCTTCTCCACCCCTTCTTGGCGATAGAAGAGAATTGTAACCTCGCTGGGATGGAAAGATGCACCCATAAACTATGATGTCCAGAAAGAGAGAACTGTCTGGATGAGTACGCAAAGCCTCAACCTGCCTGTGTCAGATTTGTTGAAATCATGTACTTAATGGGAGACTTAAACCTATGTCCATGCATTACACACATGCATGGACCTCATGCTTACACACGTTACAACTCCAGAACTTTATTTAGGAGCTAACTTCAAGCTATAAGGAACTCCACTTATTTTGAGCTAGGTGAAGCAGCTGGTACACAGACTGAACAGTCAAGGAAACAGAAGCTCACACTCATTGCATGAACGTTCACATCTGCACAGCTGGCAGGTGGCAGGACTTGAACCACTGCCATTTAAGCCTTGGCATTGTTCTTCCTGTTGTAATACATCCCCCCTTCCTATCTACTCTCAGCTGTGTTTTCACAGATAAGTAGGCTCCTCAGAGGGCATGACCCTTGCTTGAGACTCAAGGTAGCATCTGTGGCCCAGTGCTATCTGCAATTCTTAAGGGCTTGTTAACATGTAGAATCTCAGGCCTCACCTCAACATCAATAAATCACAATCTTCTTTTTGACAAGACTCCTGGGTGTTATTATTTGAGAACCGCTGTTATAGAACTCACTTTGAGAAACCTAGAATTAACTCTGAAAGACCTGTTGAGACCTTTACAGTTTGCTTTCAACTTTCCAAAAATAATTCTCCATCGTTCAAAGATGTAACATGATTAATTTTAAGGGTTTTATCCCAGACATATTAAAAGATGGAATATCCACTAACTATTGTGGAATTGAAACCAATTCTTTCATTTTTTATTTTTGGGATTAGTTCAATGCTACATAGAAAAAATTAGAGCAATTAAGCAATTAACTGCTAAACACAGTCCTCAACTCAAGAATCAACCTTTTAAAAAGATTTTACCAAATTAAGTTCAAAACTCATAGTATCCTCTATTCCTTTCAGCTTGTGTTTGATATACGCTGTGTATTCTTGGTAATGTTTATGGTTTTTATCATAATTAACTATGGGTAATGCATAGGGTTTAGTTTGTTCAAAGAATGGAAGTTATCAACTGCCTAGAATAGTAACGTTGAGTACTGCCACAGGATAAAACCTCATTCCAAATTAAGCCAATTCTATTACTGGCTTTCACGGACTTCCTAAAAACGAGATTATAACTAGGCAGAAGTACATATTCTTACGAGCACGAAAGTATAGGACAACCTCCATTATCAAAAGGTCACAGTCGTCGGCCCTCCATGTGCAGAGCTGAGGGTGGGCCTTGGATGGTTAAATCCAGGTTTGGGAGGTCTCTGAACAGGAGATTCCAGCTGGCTTTTAGAAGGATGTAATAGGCATGACAAAGAGGGGTCCATTTCTATCTCTTTTATTTCCCATAAAAACCCACAGAATCAAAATCTGAAATTCTTGACCTGTGCCTCTGCTTTCCTTAAGTGTAAACACGGCCCCAGCTGGAGCCATTGCTGCATTCAACCATGACACTGGGGCACTCAAGACTACGCGAGTCCTGAGCGTCTCCACCCATGGGAATCCAAGGAGCTTTGGCGGGAAGCTCAAGGGCATGGGTTATCATAGGAGAAGAATATCAGCAATTGATTAGTTCTATCTATCCTCAAACTGGTTGGAGCGGGAATATACTCGCTCAGAGCAGGCCAGCAGGGGCAGGCATAAGGCACTTGGGGAACATAAGCCAAATGTTGCTGGAACTGAATTCAGGAAGCAGGAAGAGTCCCAGGGCAACAAACTCAGAGCAAAGGACTTACCCAAAAGTTACACCTAGCACACTGAAAATATGTTCAACATCACTGAGACACCACTACACACACAACAGAATGGCCAAGATGAAAAGATGGGCAGTTCCAAGAGCTAACGAGCATGTGAAGCCGGGAACACCTGTACCCTGCTGCAGGTGGTGTAAGTTGGTACAACCACTGAGGAAAACTCTGTGGCAGTCTTAAACTCACCCCAGGCCTCAGTAGTCCCGTCCCTAGGAAACAAACATCGAGTGCCTATTCCACTCTTGCTCCAGCACGAAAGGGGCTTGCAAGTCATCGCTCTGTCCTAACAGCAAGTAAAACAAGGAACAAGCCAAAAACCAAGACTCTTTCAGGATCTGTCAGAAAAAGTAAGGTCACAGGGCAAAGTGTTGCTATCAACACTGCTGAAATGGATGGGTGAACATGAGGATCACAGCATATAGGAGCAACCTAAAGGGCAGGACACACCCCCAGCAGGAACCAATATGAGAGTAGGGAGACCTCAGTTGTAACTGACGCACGCTGGCAGCTCAGCGTGTCCAAATCTGAGAGCTAAGAACTGCAGGATGGTCTGGTCGCAGGGGCACCCACGCTGTCTGGTTCCAGGTCCTCAGAGTGAACAGTGGAGAAGAAGCCCCCGTACGTCCAGCAGGGCCAAGGGAAAAGGAATCATTTTGAAATATCAATATCAAATATCAAGGCCTGCCTTCATGAGGAATTATTCAGCGGCAACCTAACCCCACCAGATTTTATCAAAGTAGCCATCCTGGGGGAAAGAAAATACCCACCTCCACCCCTCTCCAATCATTCTGTCCTACCTATAGAGAACTGGGGCAGTGAGAAACACAAGGGAAATTCACAGCCGGGGGTCACACACTCACAGGAAAATTTCACCCACTGAAAAATTCATCCTGCCCCTCTCTCCCCTCCCCACCCCCCACTAACACCTTACCATCATTTCACTCTCTCCCAGAATTCCTTTTCCCCAGTGCAACATGTCTGGCATTCAACAAAGCGTTACCAGGTACGCAAAACAGCAAAAAACACCCTTTGAAGGGAGACAGCAAGCATAGCACCAGATTCAGACGTGGGAGGATGTTGGCATGATTGGACTGGACGCTTACACTACTATGATAAACATGCTAAGACAGCAAATGGAAAAGAATGCAAGAACAGGTGTGTAAGTAGTCACTAAGGTGATGATTCTGAGAAAGAATCAAAAGGAAATGCTGGAGATCAATAACACTGTCACACTGTCATAGCTGTGTACGTTGTGGCCCAGTGGCTTAAGCTGCCACTTAGTACAACCCATATCCAAGTGTTGGTTCAAGTCCTGGCAGCTCCACTTCTGATCCTGCTTCCTGATAATGCACCTGGGAAGGCAGCAGGATGATGGCTCAAGTGCTTGAGTCCCTGTCACCCATGTGGGACACCCGGATGGAGTTCCTGGCTCCTAAAGTTGGCCTGGCCCAGCCCTGACTGTTGTGGGCATTTGGGGAGTGAACCAACAGATGAAAGTCAGTCTCTCTCTCTCTCTCTCTCCCCCCCTCCTTCTTCCTCTTTCTCTGTTACTCTGCCTTTCAAAGATAAGTGAATAAATAAAACCCTTTGAAAACCACTGCATAGCAGTGAAGGATGCTTTACGTGGGCTTAGATGACCAAAGAAATCTCTGAGCTTGAGGATGTGTCATAGAAAGTTCCAAAACTGAGAGGCAGGAGCAAAGACACCCAGAGCTGGAAGGGAATACCCAGGAACTGTGGGACAGCTCCAAAAGCTGCAAAGCATGCATGATGGGAATGAATGCAGGAGAGAAGGAAACAGAAGCAATCATGACTGAGAATTTTACTGGAATTAAATCACACACCAAACCAGAGGCACAAGAAGCTAGAAGAACACCAAGCAAGTCAAGGGCCAAAGCCTACATCAAGGCATTTCACACTTAAAATCACAGATAAAGAAATCTTAAAAGAATCAGAGGGAAAAAACGCCCTACTCATAGGCTAAGAATCATGTCAGCTCCTCCTCAGAACCCTGCGGGCACAGAGAAAGTGCAATAAAATATTCGATGTGTTGAGAGAAAATAGACACCAACCTGGAATCCCATTCTCTGAAAAGTTCTCCTTCAAAAGTGAGAAGAAATGAAGACTCTCAGATGAACAAGAACTGAGGGACTATGTTGCTAGTAGACTTGCCTTGCAAAAACAGTATTGAAAGAAGTTCATTAGAGAGAAAGAACATGGTATAAACCAGGAAGTAAAGCCTATACAAAGAAAGGAAGAGCATTAGAGGAGAAACATATGAAAGAAAACTACAAAATTTGATTCAACAAATGATAATTTCTCCAAAATAATAGTAGAAACAATGACTGGATAATGTACACTTCCATACATGTGTGTGTATAAATGTCTGTTTATGTATGTATACACACAGAAACACACACTTACATATGCTTACACTGTGGCATAGCGGGTAAAGCCACTGCCTGCAGTGCCGGCATCCCATATGGGCACTGGTTCAAATCCTGGCTGCTCCTCTTCCATTCCAGCTCTCTGCTATGGCCTGGGAAGGCAGTGGAAGATGGCCCAAATCCTTGGCCCCCTGCACCCATGTGAGGGACCTGAAGAAGCTCCTGGCTCCTGGATTCGGATTGGCCCAGATCTGGCTATTATGGCCAATTGGGGAGTGACCCATTGGATGGAAGACTCTCTCTCTCTATCTCTCTCTCTCTCTTCCCCCTTCCCCCGCCTCTCCTTCTCTCTCTCTGTGCAACTCTGTCTTTCAAATAAATAAATAAATCTTTAAAAAAAATCAGTGGATGGGAGCAGGTGTTTGGCATAGCAACTACAAAGGAAACACTCAGAAAAGTGGAGAGGCAACTGACAGAATGGAAGAAAATATTTGTAAACCATGAAACTGCTATCCAGAATCCACAAAGAGCTCAAGAAACTCAACAACATCAAAACAATCCAGGGCAAAGGACTTGAACAGGCATATTTTGAAAGAGGACATTAGAATGGCCAACAGACACATGAAAAAAATACTCAGGATCACTAGCCATCAGGGAAATGCAAATCAAAACCATAATGAGGTTTCACCTCACCCCAGTTAGAATGGCTGTCATACAGAAACCAATAATCAACAAATGCTGGCAAGGATGTAGGGAAAGAAGTACCCTAATCCGCTATTGGTAGGAATGTAAACTAGTACAGTGGAAGACATATGGAGATACCTCAGAAAGCTGAAAACAGATATGTTTTATGACCCAGCAATCTTACTCCTGCGAATTTACCCAAAGGAAATAAAATCAGCATTTGAAAAAGTTACCTATACCCCCATGTTTATTGTAGCTCAATTCACAATAGCTAAGATATGGAATCAACCCAAAGGTCCATTAACTGATGACTGGATAAAGAAATTGTGGTATATGTATAATATGGAATATTACTCAGACATAAAAAAGAATGAAGTACTGTCATTTGCAACAAAATGGATGTAACTGGAAACCATTATACTTAGTGAAATAAGCCAGTACCAAAAAGATAAATACCATATGTTTTCCCTGATCTGTGGTAACTAATAGAGTACCTAAAAGATAGTGTATAGGAGTGAAACTGACGTTTTGAGTGGATGATTGTTTACAGCCTTGTCTCTACTGTTGAGGAAAGTGTTTTTTTTTTCTTTTTACTATTTGTTGAACTCTTTACTTAGTGTTGGGTTAATCTTATGAGTATAAAGCAAACTGAAAATATTTCATTGTAAAAATTAAGAGAAGGAATAAGAGAGGAAGTTGGAGGAAGGGTGGGAGGGAGGTCAGGATAGGAAGTATCACTGTGTTCCTAAGTCTGTATATATAAAATTTGTTTAGCTTAAATAAAATTTAAACAAAGAGGGAAAAAAAAAAAAGAAGCTTGCTGCTTGGAATGCCCACATCCCATATCAGAGTGCCTGGTTTTGAGTCTCACCTCCATTCCCATATCTTGGGTGATGGCTCAAGTATTGGGCCCCTCCCTCCCTCCTACCCATGTGGGAAACCCAGATAGAGTTCCAGGCTTCCAGTTTTGGCCTGGCCCAACCCTGGCTGTTTTAAGCATTTTGGGGAGTGAACTAGCAGGCAGGTATTAGAACTCTCTGTCTCTCTCTCTCTTTCTCTTTCCCCATCTCCACATTTCAAATTAATTGAATAAAAGAATATGAATAAATAAAACACATTACTTTCTGAAAAAATGTGTCAAAGAAAAGCAAATGAATGGAGGAAGTCATACCAGGCCAACGTCCATGAGAAGCAGGAATAGCGATACTAACTTCAGAGCAGGGTTCGGAACAAGAAGAGTTGCAGGAGACCTATGAGAGGCGCTTCACAATGACAAAGGAGTCAGTTTGGGTGGTAGCGATGTGTCAGTATAGGCTTATCAATTCCGTCAAGCTCACCTCTGGTGGGAGATATGGATGGTGGGAGAGGCTATGTTTGTTGGGGTAGGGGGGATACTGAACTCTGAACTTTCTGCTCCATCTTCCTGTGAACAGGTAACTACTCTAAAAAAAAAGAGAGAGAGTCTCATTTCAAAATATGCACACCATATGATGTATTTTGTGACAACCAGAGCAACAGAAAGTAAATATAAAGTGGTATAATTTGCATATAATGGGATACTGTAGAGCAATGAAAAAAGGACAAGCCACAGCTGTGTGTGGCAGCTTGGACAGATCTCACGCACATCAGAGATACAACAGGATCATATTATATTGTTCCACCTGCCTAAACTTTAAGGCAAAGCTAAACTACAGTGACAGAAATCAGGATTACGATTCCCTTTGGTTAGGGGAGATTTGGGATAACAGGAAGTGTGATAGAATCTTCTAGGGTGCTGGAAGTGGTCAGCATTTTGAGCTGGCTGGTGGTTACCTAGGTGTATTCAAATATAAAATCCAGCCATCGATGTACACTGAGATCTGTGCACAGGGCTGCACAGCACAGAGTCTCCCCTCAGGTGGTCTTCCAATCTGTTCCTGGTGTCTCATCTGACAACGAAAGCCAACAACCACAGCACAAAATAGAATTCCTAGAAATATACCCTTTAATGGTTTGGGAAGAAATTCCAATCTTCCATAAGCAACCGTTCCATGATAAGCACAAGGCAGGTGTCCCGGAGTTTGCTGGGCAGATTATGAAGTCGACCACGCAGTGCATCCTGGAGGGAACGGGACTCTCTGGCAGATGACTGTGGAAACAAGAGCCAGGCCAAGCAGAGAAGATAATGATCAGAAGGGACCCCACAGGAAAAAGGGCAGGCCTGGGGAGGACCCTGGGCACAAGGAAGGTGGGAGGGATGTAGAACCTGCACCCATTCCACAGCTCTGCAGAGCACCTGGGTCTCAACTGGTAGCAAATGGGAAATTCTTAGAACCAGAGTTAAGACACCCAGGCAAGTACTCAAGCTTTGCTCTAAGCCTAGGCATGTCCCCTGTCCTCCCTGGCTGGTGCAGTAGTGAGGATCTTGGAGCAAAACGACAGCCTTCCTGGAAACAAGAAGAAAACGCACCGCGCTCTGGCGTCTCGGCAGCAGGGCTTCTCACGTTCGTGGGCTTCTGCAGGTGTCCTCTGGGAAGGGCTGTCTGCCCGTCAGTCACAGGAAGTCTGTCTCTCCCCTCCCGCACTGCTGATCAAGAGAAGCCAACCTCTCCACTTCTGGGAAGTCCATTTCAGCCGTTCCCTGTATGACTCACCTGTTCACGGGTGATAAATAATCTCGCTATGACTAGCCAGCTTCTACTTCGGACCTCTCCTAGGAGAAGAAATGAGTTGCTGGGGGGAAGCGTCCGTTCAGGTGGCCTGCAGCTCCAGTGTAGCAACAAATCAAGTGTCAGGGGGCAGGCTTGCTCTCCAGGAGGTCAGAGTGTCACCACAGTAGTGCCAAGCTGCTCTCCTCAAAGCAGCTGAACACGCTGGGCTTTCTGGAGAAGCTGTCTTCAGCACAGGCTCACTGGAGGCTGCCTGAACAGCAGGTGTGTGCGTGCCGGTGGACGCTTCCATGAAGCTGAAGGTAACTGGAAAGCCATACCTCGTGTAGGGTTGCTGGAAGACCCCTCGGCCTCTTCCCATGTGGTCCGAGGAAGTCTTTGTGTGGCTGATTCATGGCAGGTTGCAAAGCAGACCTGGGTCTCCCAGGGCTGGCAGTCCTGGTAGCGGGGCGTCCCACAATGAGACGAGGCTGCCCTGAAGGGCGGGGTTGCAGAAGGTGAGAGAGAGAGACTGGCTGAGTACTTGTGCATGCTCTCAGGGCTTGTCGGCACCCCCAGGGTGCTGCACAGGTGTTCAGAACATGTCCTTTAGAGTGGAGGGGCCGAGTGAAGGGAAGAGGAACATACACAAGATGGTGGAATAAAAAGAAAGATACGTGGAAAAATAAACAGTAATTGAGTATTGACTGTAGAAGGAAAAGCAGGGATAATTATAATTCTTTAACATTAACTATTTAATTTGAAAACTTTCAACACTAATTTTGGCTATGGAACCTAGAACAATTATGCATAAACATTAATTAATTTAAATTCTTTAGTTAACATTACATATTGTCAAGAGACCCTGAGTTAGTAGGTGATTTAGGCCTGATCATATTGTTAACTATTGACAACTGTCAATGCCAGCACTATTAAGGGGGTAACATTTTTTTTTCCACCATTGTGCATCACTAATACGTTTCTTTCAGCTCAGTGGTTGATTTTATGTTTAACAGGTAGACCAATTTGCCAAGTTTGTTTCTGCAAGCCAGCGTTGTTAAAAAGCAGCCTCCTCTGGGAAGCACTTTGCACCTACTGCAATATTACAGAGATGCCAAGACACCGTCACCGTGACAGCCACACTTACACAGGTGAACTCAGCTAAGTCACGCGCTGTGCTAGCTAAATAGTAAACTGTTTATTCAGTCATCCTACTTGCAGAGATTGTCACATTTTACTGTAAGTCAGGACTTCATCTGAATCCTTTCTAACACGTGTAAAGGCTGGATGTCTAATGGCAGTGACAATAGTTAGAAATATACTGACCTCTTGGAGCTTAAAGTGGCAGTTTCTAAGCCACTAGCACTCTTCTGTTTGCTGACAGGGTGCATGCCGTTTAGAAAAGCAGCTGAATGAGCCTGTAAGAACTGCCTGCACCTCAAGGATAATTACTTTGGATTGTTCTTTAAATTTTCTAAAAGTATCTTTTGTTAAAAATGCTTTACGAATTTTTATTTTCCCTGGTTTTTAGTGTCAGCATTTTTAATATACAGAAAATTCTGAAGAATACAATGAACATTCATGTCATTCATATACCTCACATCTCGATTTCACAGTCGGTACCTTTTTGCCATATAAGCATGCGTGTGTATGTATGTGTGCATGTATGTGTGCTTTTGAATGCATTTTAAAATAAGTTGTAGACTTCATAACACTCTCTCCTAAATATTCCAGGCACATCTCCTAAAAACAGAGCATTTTGTTATATAATTGTAATATCATTAACACTCCTTTGAAAATTAGCAGCAGTCCTGTAATACTATCTAATATGCAGACCATATTCAAATTTCCTCATTTGTTCCCCAAATATATTTTATTTTATTTTTTAAGGATTTATTTTATTTATTTGAAAGGTAGAGTATGGTTCATTTCCCGTATGGCCACAACTGTCGGGTCTGGAATAGGCTGAAGCCAGGAACCAGGAACTCCATCTGGGTCTCTCACGTGGATGGCAGGGGCCCAACTGCTTGGGCAATATTTCACTGCTTTCCCAGGTGCATTAGCAGGAAGCTGGATTGGAAGCAGAGTGGCTGAGACTCGAATTGGCACTCTGTGATATGGATGACGGCATTGCAAGCAGTGGCTTAACCCACTGTGCCACAACACCAGCCCCAAGTGTTTTCCAGTTTGGAAAAGTGTCCCCAACACACACACATTTTCTTTCTTTGGCATTGAATTTTTAAATCATCCAGACGATTTGTTGTATAGAATGTTCCACCTTGCAAATAGCAGGGTGATTTCTTCATAGCATCATTTAAATTGTTCCTGTCCCTTGTGTGTTTCTTGGGAGCTGTACATAATGACCTTAGATCCATCTCAAACACTTGGTCTTAGCAGTAGACATTTACGTCAGCTTTTCTATCCCTTCATGCAAATAAGATTTGGCATTATCCAGTAAACTGAAGTCTTTCTGATTTCTCAAAATCTAAGTGCCACTATATAAGACCTCTCTCCTCTACAATTTCTTAGCAAAATGTGTAACACGATTTCACCAGTTAATTCAACCTCTTTGCATTGTTGTAAATCATCCCACGTTTTTGGCTTAGAATGTGGTATACTACACTAAAAATTACTCTATTCCTGTCAGTGTATGTGCCATTTTTTCCCCGTAGGATTCTCTGCTCTGTGAATTTTAATTAAATATACTCTTTTGTAAGGACAGGCAGTTAAACTCTGAAACTAGATGACTGCTTATCTACTTCTAAGACCATGCTGCATTTGGGGAATATTGAAAAATGCATGTCATTTATAAAAACAGCTGAATTCTTCAGTGCACGAGCTGTTAGTGAAATCTCACGCTACATGCAACAAGTAACCTGAAGCAAAACAACTCTTTAAAGAATTGTGAGATTTTTAGTTACCCCAAACTATAAATATCTGAAAAACTTAGGTTTAAAGGTTTCAGAATGATTGTAACTTAAGCTACTTACAAATCTATTGCAATTCATGTTGGTTCTTTAAGTTCTTGTTAATATGAAAAGTGAGTGTTTAGGACCGATTTGACTGTTTCTGTACGATATCTGCTTTAGGGTTAGCATTTTAGTCTCTTTGAAATTCACCTTTGAGCTGCACATTGGGCTGGGGTGACTAGCCGTACATAGTGCACATGCTTATAAATTCAATTACAGCAAGAAACACTAAAATATACAGTTTGACTCACTATACAGCACCTAGCATCTGAGAATTAGCATATAGCTTGAAATGCTAGAAAAGGAGATATTTTCATTCATTTAATCTGTAATTTATTGATTTATGATTTAAAACGCTCATCCAGCCTTTATTTTTTTATTTGACACACAAAACTGTCCATATTTATGGGGTAACATATTATTTCAGTACAGTTAAGCATTGTGTAATGACCAAATCAAGTAAACATGTGTCCTCAAACATTTATCATTTCCTTGTGGTGAAAACATTTGAAATCCCTCCATCTTCTAACTTTCCTGACATATGCAGCCTTCTTCCCGGCTCTGGCTTCCAGGGCTCTGCCCAGCCCCTCAACATCTACTTCCTTGCACTGACCTGATGTAGCAACTGTGATCTCCTGGTGTGTTGGCAGAACCCAAAGCTTCATACCTGCGTACACCAAAAGGTGTCTTCGCACCTACAGTACACGAAAAGTGTTGAAGTTGCAAATACAGACTGTGATGTCTATACACCCAAGGGTGTCGAGCTTGCAAATCTAAAGCCATAAAATAAGGGTTGTCGAGTCTTAGAGCAAAAATGGGAACAGAAACTTCGTGAAACAGAACAACAAGCAACCAAGAACACACAGAGCTTAATTTTAGCCTGTAGGGATTTTCTGAGGCTCATTTTTGCTTTCTTGGAGGTAGCTTCCGTTTGCTAAGTCTCTGTTATCCAGTCAAGTGCAAGTGTGAGGAAATGCGAGAACTACAATTGAGTCCCTAATGTCTCTGCCACTGATCAGATGGCCTTGGCAGCTCAGATCAGCAGGCATTCCAGGAGCAGCAGCAATGCCCCTCTGTCCTTGGAAGGCCCCTCTCCTCCTATAAAATCTCCAGTAGATCCCTACTGCACTCAGGGTACCTAGACTCTCTGGCCTTCCTTTAAGACTACCTGAGAATTCTCTCTCTCACTAACACCTTTCATGCAGCAAATACGCCAGCGGAACTCAATATTTTCCACATTTGCCACAACCTTTTCCATTTCCTGACTTTTCCAAAGTTTAGTTTGTTTTCAATAACATCTTCTCTTACTTACACCTCCAAATATAACCGTTCTTCCACGCCAGCTAAAAGCTCCACCTCTTTCAGAATGACGGGTCTCTTCCAGCATCCCTGGAAACCTGCCCATACCTACACCTCAGAGCACTCCTTACTGTATAGTCAAGTGTACCTGTGTCAGGCTCCTCTATGCTGAACACGCAAGGCAGTACCGAAATCACACCTTAAACACATCCAGTTGGCCAGAGGCAAAAAACAAACCACAGTTATATCCAATCCCTCTACATCCTCACTATGACTACTGATATCGAGCAACTTCCCACGTGCCTATTGTCCATGTACATATTGTCTGTTCAACTGCTTTACCCCACTGCTTAATTCGCTGTGACTGAGTTGTGGTTCTTTATGTATACCAGATGTCAGTTGCTTGTTAGATATATGATTTGCAAATATTTTCTCACTTTTCATTGATCACTCTTTCCCTCTGTCGATGGTGTCCTTTGGTGCACTAAGGCTTTCATTTTAATGGGGGGCAATTTGTCTACTTTTCTTTTGTTGTTGCTGGTACTTTTTATGTCATATCTAAGAAAGCATTGCCAAATCTAATGTTCTGAAGTTTTTCCCCTATGTTTTCTTTGACAAATATGTTATAGTTTTAGGTCTCATGTTTAGTTCTTTGACCCACTATTTTTTTATATATGATATAAGGTAATTGTCTTTCTGTGTTTTGCAAGTGGATATCCAGTTTTCCGACCACTATTTCTGAAATGATTGTCTTTTTATACTGGATGATCTTATCACCCATGTCAGAAATCATCTGAACATATATGCAAGGGTTTCTTTTTTTTTTTTTCTGGGCTCTCTCTCCTATTGCTCTATATCTGTTTTTATGCTAGGACAGCACTGTTTTGGTTACTATAGCTTTGTAGGAAGTTTTGAAATAAAGTAGTGAGGCCAGCGCCTCGGCTCAATAGGCTAATCCTCCGCCTGCGGTGCCGTCACACCGGGTTCTATTCCTGGTCGGGGCGCCAGATTCTGCCTTGGTTGCTCCTCTTCCAGTCCAGCTCTCTGCTGTGGCCCGGGAAGGCAGTGGAGGATGGCCCAAGTCCTTGGGCCCTGCACCCGCATGGGAGACCAGGAGAGGCACCTGGCTCCTGGCTTCGGATCAGTGCAGCACGCCGGCCGCAGCGGCCATTGGGGGTGAACCAACAGAAAAAGGAAGACCTTTCTCTGTCTCTCTCTCTCTCTCACTGTCCACTCTGCCTGTCAAAAAATAAATAAATAAATAAAAATACAAAATAAAAAAAGAAATAAAGTAGTGAGAAGCCTCTAATTTTGTTCTTTTAAAGGACTGGTCAGGGCCGGCGCCGCGGCTCACTAGGCTAATCCTCCGCCTTGCGGCGCCGGCACACCGGGTTCTAGTCCCGGTCGGGGCGCCGGATTCTGTCCCGGTTGCCCCTCTTCCAGGCCAGCCCTCTGCTGTGGCCAGGGAGTGCAGTGGAGGATGGCCCAGGTGCTTGGGCCCTGCACCCCATGGGAGACCAGGATAAGCACCTGGCTCCTGGCTCCTGCCATTGGATCAGCGCGGTGCGCCGGCCGCAGCGCGCCGGCCGCGGCGGCCATTGGAGGGTGAACCAACGGCAAAGGAAGACCTTTCTCTCTGTCTCTCTCTCTCTCTCACTGTCCACTCTGCCTGTCAAAAAAAAAAAAAAATAAAAAAAAAAAAAAAAAAAAAAAATAAAGGACTGGTCAGGCTACTTTGAGTCCACAGAATTCACATAAATTTTAGAATAAATTTATTTCTGAAAAAAAATGTTGTTGGAATATTGACAGGGATTGCATTGAATTTATACATTGTTCTGGATAGTATTAACATCTTAATAATATTAATCTTCCAATTCATGAATGTCAGATTTTTCCCACTTGTGTCTTTTTTAAAATATTTTTCAGCAATATTTTATAATTTTTATTATATAAGTCTTTCATGTCCTTGATTAAATTTATTCATTTTGGGAGGGAGGGAAAGTACTATAATATAAGTATAATTTTTTAAAATTTCATTTTCATAGTATTCAGTGCTGGTGTATCAAAATGCAACTGATGTTGAGTTTGTGGTGTTGCCATATTACTGAGCTAGTTTATTAGTGTTAACAAGTTTTTATATGTGGAGTCTTTAAGGTTTTCTATATATAAAATCACATGTTCTGTGAGCATAGATAATTTTATTTCTTCCTTTACTGTTTGGATGCCTTTTACTTTTCTTGCCTAATTGCATTGGCTGTGGATTCCAGTATTATGTTGGATAACAGTGGCAAAGTGGACAACTTTGGTTTTTTTCTTGATCTTATAGGAATAATTTTCAGCATTTCACTATTGGGTATAGTGTTTAAGCTGTGGGTTATTCATACATAGCCTTTATCAAGTTAAAGTAATTTCTATCAAGCCCTATTTTGTTAAGTATTTTTATTGCGAAAGGGTGTAGAATGCTTTTTATGCACCATTGGGTATGATGGTGTGTTTTTCCTCTTTTATTTTCTAATGTGTTGTATTTGCTCTTTGATTTTTGTATGTTAAACCACCCTTGCATTTCAGGAATAAATGTCATTGGGTCATGGTGTAAAATCCTCTCAGTATGTTATTGAATTTGGTTATTTAGTATTTTGTTGAGGATATTTAAAATATTTATTTATTTATGCATGCATGCATTTATTTGAAAGGCTGAATGACAGAGAAAGGGGCAGACAGTGAGAAAGAGATCCTCTATCTGTTGTTTCACTCCCCAAATGATTCACAACGGCCAGATCTGAGCCAGCAGCTAGACCATCCTGGTCTCCCACAGGGTGACAGGGGCTCAAGCACTTGGACCATCGTCTTCTGCCTTCCCAGGCACATTAGGAGGAAGCTGGATCAGAAGCAGTATGGCCTGGCAGCCAGGACTCAAACTGGTACTCCATATGGGATGCTGGCAGTGACCCAAACTGCTGTACCCCAACATGGGCCCTGTTGAGGATTTTCATATCAATAATCATAAAGGATATAAATTGGTAGTTTTCTTGTTTTGTAGTGGTTTTTTCCTGGCTTTGTATAAGGCTAATGCTGGCCTTACAGAATGAGTTAGGTTGTATTCTCTCCTTTTCAATTCCATGGAAGAATTTGAGGACTGCTATTAATTCTTTTTTTTTTTTTTTACAAGAGAACAAATCCACTTCTATTTATTTACTTTTCAATAGTTTAAATCCTTGAGGGGTACAGCATCACACGGATTCTGTGTCCAATGCCCTTCGCAGGAAGTTTGCTTCGGAATTTGGCACGAACCATACCACTGTTTCCGTGAGCGCGAGTTACCTTTCCCCAGGTTACTCTGGTTTTGTTAGGTTTGCCGCCAGGAGTCACTGTGTTGTTCTTTGCTTTGTACACATAAGCATACCTCTTGCCCAAGTAGAATTCAGTTTCATCCCGAGCATAAACACCTTCAATTTTAAGCAGTGCCATGTGTTCCCTTTGGTTCCGGAGACCTCGCTTATAGCCAGCAAAAATGGCCTTGCACCACAGTCTTCCAGACATAGCTGCCTTCTAGAAGTCCTGCTTCCTGCAGGCCTCCACAGGCCCCAAGATGGCAGAAAGAGGAAGACCTATTAATTCTTTAAATGTTTGGTATAACTCAACAGTGAAGGCTGTACGCCTGGGCTTTTCTTTGTTAGGAGATTTTAATTACTGATTGAACCTTCCTACTGATTATGGGTCTATTCAGATATTCTATTTCTTTATGATTCAGATTTGCTAATTTATGTATTTCTAGGAAATCTTCCCATTTCATCTAGGTTATATTACTTATTAGTATATAATTGTTTACATATTATCTTATTGTCCTATTTATTTCTGTAAAGTCATAAGTAATGCCCCCTTACATTTCTTCACCATTCTTCTTTTTTATCTTAGACAATCTAATGAAGGGTTTGTCAAGTATGTTGACCTTTTAAAGAATCAATTCTTGGTTCATTGACATTTTTCTATTATTTTTCTACTTTATTTATCTCCACTCTAGTCTTTGTTGCTTACTTTCTTTTTTCAGCTTTGGGTTCAGTTTTCTCTTTTTCATAGTTCTTCAGGGTAAAAAGTGAGAATGTTGATTTGAGGACTTTTTTCTTCTCTATTTTTAACATTTCTTTTTATCTGTTAGAAAGATATATAGAGAGGTATTCCATTTACTGGCTTACTCTCAAAATGACTGCAACAGCTGGGGCTGGGCAAGGCCAAAGCCAAGAACCTGGAACTCAATCCAGGTCTCCTATGTGGTGACACAGACCTAAGTACTCGAGATGTCACCTGCTGTTTCCCAGACTGTGCATTAGCTGAAAGCTTGAATTGAAAGTGGAGCCAGGATTCAAACCCAGGCACTCCAATATGGCATGCAGAAGTCCCCAGCAAGAGTCTTAAGCACTGTGCCAAGTCTCTGCCACTTACAGCTATAAATTTCGCTCTTAAACTCTTATGTTGCATTTCGTAAGTTTTGGTATGTTATCTTTTTATTCATCTCAAGACATTTTCCACTTTCCCTTTCATTTCCTTGGCCTATTTATTCTTTAAGAATGTGTTGTTGGGGCTGGCATTGTAATGAACCACATTAAGCCACTGTACAATACTGGTACAGGGACCCAAGGACTTGTTTGGCTGATATGCTTTTTACTGTACTCTCAATATGTTTTTAAAATTTTTATTTATTTGAAATATTGAGAGACAGAGAGTGATCCTCCACCTGCTGGTTCACTTTCCAAATGCCTGACAGCAACATGTCTGCACCAGGCCAAAGACGAAAGCCCAGAAATCAATCCAGGTCTCCCACAAAGGTGGCAGGAACCCAAGTTTCTAAGCCATATGATATGCAGCCTCCCAGAATGCACATTAGTGGGAAGCTGGAGTCAGAAGCTGAGCCAGGACTTGAACCCAAGCACTTCAATGTGGCATGCAGGTGGCCCTGTGCACGCTCAGATTTAAATGATGACCTGGGTGAGTGCGAAAGTCTAGCTTCAGAGATTTTTCTTCCCTTTAATACTAAGAAAAATTCTGTGTCTTCTTGCAGAAGTTTTTGATGCAGAAGCTTTGATTGTAAAATTGAATATATTGCATATTCATTTGTGAGTGACCTACTGTTTCTCTCTGAAAACTTTCATTTTTCTTTATTTTCGTTTTTCTTAAAGTTTACTCTAATGGGTCTAACTATGAAAATTCTATTTTATTATTTTTATTTATTTGAAAGGCAGAGTTACAGAGAGAAAAGGAGAGACAGAAAGAGAAAGAGGTCTTCCTCTGCTGGTTCACTTCCCCTAATGGCCACAACAGCCAGGGCTGGGCCAAGTCAAAGCCAGGAGCCAGGAGCTTCCTTTGGGTCTCCTACATGGGTACAGGGCCCCAAACACTCAGGCCATCCTCTGCTATTTTTCCAGGCACATTGACAGGTAGCTGGATCAGGATTAACCAAGTGAGCCATGGTACTGGCCCCGGAATGATTATTTTCTAATGATATTCCATTATGGGGCCGACGCCGTGGTGCAGTAGGTTAATCCTCCACCTGCGGCGCGGGCGTCCCATAGGGGTGCTGGGTTCTAGTCCTGGTTGCTCCTCTTCTAGTCCAGCTCTCTGCTGTGGCCCAGGAGGGCAGTGGAGGATGGCCTAGGTTCTTGGGCCCCTGCACCCATGTGGGAGACCTGGAAGAAGCTCCTGGCTCCTGGCTTCGGATCGGTGCAGCTCTGGCCGTTAGCGGCCATTTAGGGAGTGAACCAATGGAAGAAAGACCTTTCTGTCTCTCTCTCTCTCTCTCACTGTCTGTAACTCTACCTGTCAAATAAATAAATAAAAATCTTAAAAAAAAAAAGATATTCCATTATGTGTGAACTCCCACAACCGCAACCATGGTCTCTGCTTCTCTTAACCATCCTTCTTTAACAAGCTTGAAAATTTTACAGGGGGCCACAGACTTAGGAACTGACACAATCTTTCTTGAAGAAAGGTAATAAAAAGGTGATAGAAAGGGACAAGATTATGAGTATGTTTTTATGAATATAAAGCCCAAGAACAAAACACAGCCATAAGAGACATTATGGTGGTGGCACAGGGAATGAAGAATTACCTTAAGAAAATACTTTGGATGGTGAGATTCTTTCAGGTTTTCAGATATTGAAAACCTATTTGTAAAGCTGAGCTGTATAAATAATTAACAGTAAGAAAAATAAAGCCCATGTTTTTCTACAGAAATTGAATGAATTATCGAAATCTGAGAAGGTGTTAGCAGTCTTTAAAACACGAATTCTTTGGGTTTTGCATTTCCACTATGCAAAGAGTGGTGTGGGATATGTTAACCAGTCTGTCAAATAATCTATGCATAAATTGGAGAGAGCAGTTCCCCTGAAAGAGTTGCTTTATATTAAAAAAAATAGTATCCAGTTTTAAAATACACTCACTCACCTTTCACATACTTTTCATATTTCCCTGTCTTAATTAATTCCTCAGGTTAATTTATTTCCAACCAAGCACTTGTCAATTCCCAGATCAGGCCATCTTCCTCAAATACAGTGAAGAATTTAGAGCAAGCTCATAAAAATGAAGGAAGCAAAATGTTAGCTTTGCATCCAGAATAAACTATCCAAGTTTGCACATCCTGTAATGACCAGAGAATTCCCTTTTACCCATTTTATGGTATCTTCAGTACTGCTCATTTTAGGTACATTTTTGAAAAGCAGCTTTGGAACTATTTCTTATAAAGTATATAGACAAACTTTTAAAATTTGAACTTAAATGTTTTAAACCATGACTCTAAAGCTTCCCTTTGGAATGAGTTTGCCTTACTTGAAAAAGTTTAAGCAATGAAAATGCAAAGAGAATCACCAAAGATGAGGTGATGTGGCCTAAAATAACTCAGGGAAAGTTATACTTGGCTGAAATTCATAGAATTTTAGACTAAAAATGGACCCTAGAGTTTGTGTAAGCGGAAGACGATTAGAAGAACCTGTGTGTATTAGTCCACTTCCTGTTACTGCACCTAAACACTTAAGACAAGCTGCTTGCACAGGAAGTAGGCTTATTTTGCTTCATAAGTTTGGAGGCTCACAGTCCAAGGTAGGGTGGCATCTGATGGGGGTGATGGGCAGGTGCTGGAAGGATCACATGACTGAGGGAACAGAAGGAGAGGCGAGGCCAAACTGGGCTCTCCTAGCCAAGGATGCTCTCAGGGTACACACCAATGACCCGAGGTCCTCCCACTAGACCCACTTCCCAGACACCATAATTCAGTCAAACCTCCCTCCTACTCTATCAATCACATGAGTCCAATAACTATTTATATAATACTTCAGGGATTAGGCCTTGAACACATGGGCCTTTGGGGGACACACAAACTAATATCCTAACTGTAACACTATGGCTAGGATAGAAAAAACTTTACCCAACAACTTTTAATGTAATCCAAATATCTACTGTTTCTATCTTATTTACCAAAAGCTGGAAAAATAATGAAAAATTACATTTTTGGCATTACCTTGATATTATTCAAATTTAATTAACATTAACTAGAATAATTTTTGGAGAAAAAGATTCTGTTAATAATATATATTGTATTTTTGAGAACTTACATAATTCCTTGGAAAAATACATCTTCATCAGTATTTCTCTAGTTGGACAACAGTCTTTCTATGAATTTGTATCAGTTGATTTTCTATGCTACAATACTTTTGGACATATATGAGGGAAGGGAGATAAGAATTGAGTAATATTGTTTGTCAATATTTTATCTGAGATCTTATTCAATTTTCAATTTAGCTTCCTTTTTTTAAGATTTATTTATTTATTTGGAAGCAGAGTTACAGAGAGGCAGATGCAGAGGCAGAGAGAAAGAGAGAGATCTTCCATCTGCTGGTTCACTCACCAAATGGTTACAATGGCCAGAGCTGAGCCGATCCAAAGCCAGGAGCTTCTTCCAGGTCTCCCATGGGGGTGCAGGGGCCTAAGGACTTGGGCCATCTTCTACTGCTTTCCCAGGCCATAGCAGAGAGCTGTATTGGAAGTGGAGCAGCAGGGTCTCAAACCAGCATTGGCCCTACTCTCTATGCCACAGTGCCGGCCTCTCAATTTAGCTGGGCCAGGCTGAAGCCAGGAGCCTGGAACTCTATCTGGGTCTCCTACATGAGTGGCAGAGGTCCAAGTGCTTGGGTCATCTGCTGCTGCTTTCCCTGTTGCACCAGCAGGGAGCTGTATTGGAAGTAGAGCAGCCAGGACTCCTACTGGCACCCACGTGGGCTGCTGGTGCTATAGGCAGCAGCCTAAGCTACTGCCCCACAACACCATCCCCTCTTCCAGCATTGTTCATCGAACAGCTGCTCCATTACTTTTTGATGCCTTATCAAAATTACCTTGATCATTCTTGGTACGTTGCACTTTCACGTACATTTTATAATCCCTTTGTCAAATTCAGGGGAAAACCATGCCAGCAAAGTGGCAAGGAATTGCACTATAAATTAATTTGGGGGAATACTGACATTTTTTATTGATTTTTCAGACCATGAACATGGTATGTCTGCCTTTTTTGTAGGTATCCAATATAGCTTTGCAATTATCTCCAGAAACAACCTGCACACATTTTTAGATAATTATCAGCCATTCTTAAATGTTTTTGGTTGCCACTGTAAAAGCATATTCTTAAAATTATATAGTTTGTGTTACTAGTGTATAAGAATATAGTTAATTATTATAAATTGCACTTGAATTGATGAACCTAGTGGAATTATCATTTAACATTTGCCTGTGAGAGGCCATTTCACCTAGGAGTTAAGGCATCAGTTAAGATGCCTGTGTCACATACTGGAGTGCCTAAGCTCAACTCCTGGCTTCAGTCTTGATTCCAGCTTCCCAATAACGCAGACCCTGGGAAGCAGTGATGATGACTCAGGCGATTGGGTTGTGGCCACTCAGTGCTGGATTGAGTTCCTGGCTCCTGGCTGCAGTCCAAGCTGGGGGTTGCTTTGGGTATTTAGGGAGTAAACCAACAGATGGTTGCTCTTTCTCCTTCTATGTCTCTCTCTGCCTCTGCCTCTCAAATAAATAAATACAAATTTAAAAATATATATCTGCATATTCTGTTTTCTCTGTGAATGACCACATTACTTGTGAATAATGGGCAGTTTTAATTCTTCCTTTCCAGTAGCCATAATTTATATATAACATTCTTTGATTATTAAAATGATTAGGAACTAATGTTAGAAGTTGTGATAACAGACATTGTGTACATGGTTTTAAAAGGAGTATGCCCATCATTTTACCACTGAGTATAATGCTTGCTGCATTTTTGAAACATACCCTTCATTAAGTTCAAGAAATTTCCTTTTATTGTGATTTTGCTAATATTTTGATTGAATCTTAAAAAATGATTTTTCTTTCCATTGAGATGATCTCATGTGTTTTCTCCTTTACTGATGTCGCTCCCCCTCTTCGTGGAGGAGCGACACAGGACCCTGCGCTGTTCTTTTCGTCTGCTCAGCCCTCCCCGGGTTTGCTGCTGGTTCTTCCCGGGTTGGCTACTATCCCTTCCACCTCCGTGGAAGGGCGGTTCCCCCTGCCACCTTCCCCACTTCTGCGGGGGAGCGGCACACCGCCGGCCGGCTCTCTCGGGGGCTGCACAGGTGTTCCTTCAGATAGATGTTCCTCTTAGATGTTCCTGGTGCATGTTGTCTCTCTCCTCCTTTATAGTCCTCTTCCGCCAATCCCAACTTGGCTGCCCACAGGCCGAGTACGCTGCTCTCCTCCAATCAGGAGCAGGATCAGCTCCTGGAGGTCATCACTCAAGTTGGCAAGAGGCAGCTGTGTAGAAGCTGTTTTCTCCTCTCCCAGCGCCATATTGTGGGAGAGCAGATGCATAGAATAAGTCTTAATTCCAGTAACTCAGTCTAGTCCGGTTTGCTCCCCACAACTGATAATGTGCTAAACTGGCTACTAGATTTTTCAATTTTAATTTTTTAATTTCAATTTTTGTATTCCTGAGATACCCCTCCTCTTGATCATGATGCACTTTTACTACTATTCAAAGGTAAATTCATTTGAGTAGTATTTTGTTTAGGATTTTTGCATAATCATAAGCAAAAATAAATTTATTTATTTGAAAGGCAGAAAGAAAGAGAGAAAGAGGGAGAGACAGAGACACAGAGAGAATAAATGTTCCATTCACTGGTCCATTTCCCAAATGACCACAAGAGCCAGGCCTTGGAGCCAGGATCCCATCTGAGTCTCCCACATGGGTGGCAAGGATCCAAGTGCTTGAGCCGTCATTCGCTGCCTTCCCAGGTGCATCAGCAGAAGCTTAATCAGAAGCAGAGTAGCCAAGACTCCAGCTGGCATTCTGATAGGGGGTACTGGCCTCACAGGCAGAGGCTCCCATGTTGTTTAATCTTTGAATTCTCTTCAGTATTTTTCATTCCAAATGTTTGAGTCCTGTCTCTTTTTCTTTTCGTGCATTTCATCATCAGTTTGCCCACTTAATTAATCTTTTCAAAAAACTAAGCCTTGGCTTTTTTGATCATCTCTGTTATATTTAATATATCTCATTAATTTTTTTCTTTTTCCTTTTATTTGTTTTTTAAATAGCTTCCTTTTTAAAATGTTGCTTCTTTTTTAAAGTTATGTCAGAGGTATAAATCATTAATTTCCATATTGCTTTTTTTTTTTTTTTTTTTGGACAGGCAGGAGTGGACAGTGAGAGAGAGAGAGAGAAAGGTCTTCCTTTTTTTTTTTTTTTTTTGCCATTGGTTCACCCTCCAATGGCCGCCGCGGCTGGCACGCTGCTGCAACCAGCGCACCGCGCCGATCCGATGGCAGGAGCGAGGTACTTCTCCTGGTCTCCCATGGGGTGCAGGGCCCAAGCACTTGGGCCATCCTCCACTGCACTCCCTGGCCACAGCAGAGAGCTGGCCTGGAAGAGGGGCAACCGGGACAGAATCCGGTGCCCCGACCGGGACTAGAACCCGGTGTGCCGGCGCCGCAAGGCGGAGGATTAGCCTAGTGAGCCACGGCGCCGGCCGCTTTCTTGTTTTAAAAGATTTATTTTATTTGGAAGGCGGAGTTATGGAGAGAGCAGGAGGGAGAGAGAGGTCCTCCATTTGCTGGTTCCCTCCCCAAATGGCCGCAATGGCCAGGGCTAGGCCAGGTAGAAGACAGACGCCAAGAACTCCATCTGGGTCTGCCACAGGGGTAGCAGGGGCCCAAGCAGTTGGATCATTCTCTGCTGCTTTCCCAGGCCATTGGCAGGGAGATGAATTGGAAGTAGAGCAGCCAGGAAATGTTCTAGAGCTTATATGGGATACCGGTACTATAGGCAGTGGCTTAACCCACTGAGGCACAGCACTGGCCTCAGCCAGCTTGCCAGTTTAATAAAAGCAATTCTCACCCTCTAAATACCAATTTTCCACAATCCTTGATGCATAGCATTTCTATTATTCTTTTCCAATGCCTGTTGAAACAGCAGGATTCATGTGATGAAATACGAATGTAAGTTCATTTACTTAAACAATATTCATTCAAATCCACCTTGAGAGTTAGCTTTTCTCCACACACCTGAGACAAAACTAGGAAAAGTCCCATGATACTTGTGGTCTCTCTGAATTAAAACAAACAACCAACCAACCTGTGGCTACTTCTAGCCATTAAGAACAGACAAACAAAAAGGCTCAGTCTGATAGTTAATAAGCTCATTGTGGTTTAAAATTAAGACTTCAGCACTTATTCAGACTTGGAGTCTTGCCTGTTCAGTTGTGTGCAGTGGAAATGGGTGGTGGCTTCTTTTTAGATCCCATGCCTCAACTTCCTCTCCCTCTCCCCCTGCTTCTGGCTTCTGCAGGGCTGATTGGAAGAAGGGGAGATACAGGAATAGGAAAAGTCTCACTGAACCAGCTGTTGCTTGGACATCTTTCTTTCTGGAGTACTGGTCTGTGTTCTTCAGAGTCACCGCCTCGTCCTTAGGCATCCAGTTGTGCACATACCCCCCAGAGGTCGTCTTGAAACCTCCTCTGGCTTCCACCTACCCACATTTGCTCCAAAGGAAACACACATCCTTTTGTCACAAGAAACTCTGAGAATAAAGTGGCCCCAAGTGTGTGAACAGTTAGCGAGCAACAGTACCTGCCGGTAACATTTCTCAGGTTCAAGTCCAATAAGCCACAGTATCTTGTCCATTCCAGGGAATACACAGCAAACTTTTCCAGCGGTCCCTCTGCTGCCCTCTTTGCTTGTCTTGAGCTGAGGGATGTGGAGCTGCACAGGCTGCATCAGAAACATCTTGTCAGCCTCTAATTTCCCATTCTTAATCCTTCTCATGTAGATGAAGGATTTGGGTAATTAAGTCTAGATTGAGGCTTCCTTTGGAACTCCTGCCTGGAAGACTGTCTCACATGAAAATACAGGGTTTGTCACTGTAGGGCCTCAGCTGAAACAGACTAAAATATTCCATTTTGTAACTCTGCTTTCATACTTATTTTCTACTTTCCACCGTGATTTCTTCCTCTGGTTCACAGGTTACTCCCAGGTGTGTTTTTACAGTTTGAGATCTGACTTCTGACATAATTCATGGGGTCAGAGGACACCCTAAGCTGTGTAAGGCAGATGACTGGGAAGCTGCTAAGACTTTGCCTTAGGACATAGTTCACGGTCAGTTTTTGTGAAGGTTCCCTGTGTCCTTGTAAAGGATTTTTTTTTTTTTTTTTTTTTTTTACTTATTTGACAGGTAGAGTTAGACAGTGAGAGAGAGAGACAGAGAGAAAGGTCTTCCATCTGTTGGTTCACGCCCCAAATGGCCACTACGGCCGGTGCTGCGCCGATCCAAAGTCAGGTGCCCGGTGCTTCCCCCGGTCTCCCATGGGGTGCAGGGCCCAAGCACTTGGGCCATCCTCCACTGCACTCCCGGGCCACAGAAGAGAGCTGGCCTGGAAGAGGGGCAACCGGGACTAGAACCCGGTGCTCCTATGGGATGCTGGCGCTGCAGGCGGAGGATTAACCTAGTGCGCCACGGCGCTGGCCCCTCCCCTTGAAATTCCTACAATAGTCATCTCTTTGACACCACGTGGTAATAAGTTGAGAACTTTTTTTTTTAAACAAAACAAACAAACAAAAAAAAGCCTTAGGGCCTACACTGTGACATACAGGGTTAAACTATGGCCTGCGGTGCCAACATCCTATCTGGGCACTGGTTTGAGTCCGGGCTGCTTCACTTCTGATCCAGCTCCCTGCTAATGTGCCTGGAAAAGCAGCAGCAGATGGCCCAAGGGTTTAATATGAAAATAAAGAAAAATACAACAAAAGAAAAAAGTGCAGAAAGAAAATAATAGCCAGCCTAGAATTTTATACCCAGTTACATTTTAAAGAGGGAGAAATTGAAATATTTTCAGTCAAAACCAAGGCATAATACCAGTGGACTCTCAGTACAGGAACCTTTTTAAAGATTTTTTTTTTTAAAGATTTACTTTATTTATTTGAAAGGCAGAGTTACAGACAGAGAAGGGGAGGCAGAGAGAGAGAAAGTCAATCTTCATCTGCTGGTTTACTCCCCAATTGGCCATAATAGCCAGGGCTGGGCCAGGCCAAAGCCAGGAGCCAGGGGCTTCATGTGGGTTTCCCACGAGGGTGCAGGGACTCAAGTACTTGGGCCATCTTCTGCTGCTTACCTAGGCACAGTAGCAGGGAGCTGTATAGGAAGTGGAAAAGCCAAGACTCGAACTGGCTACCACATGGGATGCTGGCATTACAGGCTGCGGCTTAACACACTATGCCACTACGCCAGCCCCTTAAAGATTTTTTAATTTACAAGATCCAAAAGATAATGTTGTTTAGCTTAACAAAACTGATAAGCAACCACTTTATAAAACCGTGATAATAACAACTTAATTTGGATGTAGAAAATTTATAATATTTATAATTAGGATGACAGTTAAAATATTTAGTTGTTGTAGATATTTCTATTGGAAAACAGAAGGGAAGAGAAATTGATAACTTTGTAAAGTGTTCACATTGAATGTCAGTGGAATATTAAAGGAACATAGTAGAAAAAGGGAAAATTAGGTCATTCCAAAACAAGGCCAGAAGTGGAAATAAAGCAAAATCATTGATTAATAAAAGCACAAAGTAGTAAAAATCTGTATGCTTCAGTAAGAACAATAAATGTATTAGATTGAATGTACCTGGTAGAAAGAGCTAAACCTAACTGAAGAAAAAGAACTAAACCTAAATGAATGTCACAAGACATACCCCTAAAAATTAAAGGTAAGGTTGAAAATAAAGTAGGAAGATACAATGAGAAATTGCCATTTTTTTAGAAGCTGAGATAGCTCAAACAAAATATTGATGTCAAACAAAATAAGAGTTAATGCAGAAAACTTCTGTCATGTGCTCCATCAGTGTGTATGCAGGCAGCTGGTCACCCACCTCTACAGATTTATTCTCTCTGAATAAATTTGTTCTGGCTGTAAATTTGTACACTGCCTCCTCTCCATTCTGCAACTCTTTTTCCTAACATTTTGGTGCCCCGTGTGAGGAGGCATCAATCTGCAGCTCTTTTCCTAACAGAGGTTACTATCTCAGGGTCTCCAGGCTTGCTTGTTATTATTGAGATGTCTACTGTTAGTTAAACTGTCATTCTATCACAGGTAGGTAATATGCCTTTTCTAATGGCTGCTTTCAAGATGCTTTGTTAATTTCTCTAATTTTATTTCATATGTATAACTATTGCTATATTTTTAATTTACACTTCATGCAACTCATTATACTTCCTAAATCTAAGGATGTCAGCTATGATTCCTTTGGCAATTTCTCCTTCCCCTCCTCCAGTCTCTCTATCCATTACTTCTAAAATCCAATTAGATGTATTTTCAACTTTTTGCCTTCTCTCTTCCACTTCTCTTTACCTTTCTTTTGTATTTTCCAACTACTTTACCTTTTTGTCTTGCATTTGGGGAATCATTTCTTTAGATCTTACAATTCATAAGTTATCTACTAAGGTGTGTAATTCAGTCTTTAATTTGTCATTGAGTTTTTAACTTCAATAATCTAAATTTTCATTTCCAGAAGCTTTGGTTCTTTTTTAAAACTCCCCCACTTGCTGTTTTTTGATAATGCCTTTGTTTCTTATATTTGTCTTTCAATTTTTAAAAATATGAATGTTTCTTAAAAGATTTTATTTATTTAACTGAGAGGCAGAGTTACAGACAGTGAGAGGGAGAGACAAAGGTCTTTATCCACTCATTCACTCCCCAAATAGCTGCAACAAGCGGAGCTTGGCAGATCTGAACCAGAAGCCAGGAGCTTCTTCCGTGTCTCTCATGTGGGCACAAGGGCCCAAGCACTTGGACCATCTTCCACTGCTTTCCCAGGCCATAGCAGAAAACTGGATCAGAAGAGAAACAGGGCCATGCCATGGCTCACTTGGTTAATCCTGTGCCAGCATCCTATATGGGTGCCAGGTTCTAATCCCAGTTACTCCTCTTCCAGTCCAGCTCTCTGCTATGGCCCGGGAGGGCAGTGGAGGATGGCCAAGTGCTTGGGCCCTGCACCCGCATGGGAGACCAGGAAGATGCACCTGGCTCCTGGCTTCAGATTGGCACAGCGCCGGCCATAGCGGCCATTTGGGGAGTGAACCAACAGAAGGAAGACCTTTCTCTCTGTCTCTCTGTCTATAACTCTACCTGTCAAATAAATTGAGAGAGAGAGAGACAGACAGACAGACAAACAGCCAGGACATGAACTGGTGCCCATATGGGATGCAGGTACCACAGGCAGAGAGCCTACTATGCAGCAGCACAGGCCCCCTGAATAAATATCTTAACCATAATTTAAAAAACACTTGTATCTATTAATGACATTAGCTGAAAATACTGGTGTTGATTTTCTTTTTCCTAACTGGTTCTTGTTCATGATGGCTTGTTTTTATGCATACTTGCAGTTTTAGAATTGTCAGTTCTTTGATGGGCTCTGTATCTGGGAATTCTGAGGGTTCTTTGTTCTAATGTTTCTCACTGTTTTAATGTTTCTCACTAAAACAGCATGCTTGCTTCTTTCTAGTAACCTTGATTAATTAACCTGGCACTACATTAAGCCATTATCTTGGCTTATGGTTTCCTAGAGCATGCAGATCGTGTAAATCCACATCCTAAATCTGTTCTAGCACATGGCTATGGTTTCAAAATTTCTGAGGAAATTAACAATGTGCTTAGAAAAGTGCCATGCAAAACCAGACAAGTCCCTGTTCTTCATCTTCCTCCTTTTCTGGTTTCCAGATTTTTCTAGTCTATCACATCAATTGGGATTTTTCCTTTCAAGGTTCAATTTCAGTTTTTAATACCAAATACCTATTTTTTTTTATATTTCATTTATGTGAAAGGCAGCGAGCTAGAATTAGATCTCCCATACTTTGGTTCCCTCCCCAAATACCCTCAACAGCTGGTGCTGGGCTGGGTTTAAGCCAAGAGCTGGGAACTCAAGCCAGGTCTCTCATGTGGAGGCGTGTGGCAAGCAGCTAAGTACTGGGGCTTTCACCACTGCTTAGAGGGTCTGCACTAGCAGGATGCTGGAATCAGGGGTAAAGCCAGGGCTCAAACCCGGGCACTCCGATACAGGATGTGCTATCCAGACCGCCGTGCCAAACACTGAATGTAAGATTTTAGATTTGGGTTATTTATTGGCAAACACAGACACATCTATTTTACCTTTTCTCTTGTTCTCAACTCTTAATCCTTTCATTTCATTTGCTGAAACAATGGATCAATCATAAGGGAGAAATATTACAATTTATAATCATCTAACTAAAACCCCAAGACTCAATTTCTTTTTTTTTTCTTTTT
This sequence comes from Oryctolagus cuniculus, assembly GCF_051225735.1. Taxonomy (NCBI): domain Eukaryota; kingdom Metazoa; phylum Chordata; class Mammalia; order Lagomorpha; family Leporidae; genus Oryctolagus; species Oryctolagus cuniculus. Next base: position 141,792,116 of record NC_142867.1, on the reverse strand, counting down.
TTTTTCTTTTTTTTTCTTTTTTTACAGGCAGAGTGGACAGTGAGAGGGAGAGAGAGAGAGAGAGAGAGAGAGAGAGAGAGAGAGAAAGGTCTTCCTTTTGCCATTGGTCCAAGACTCAATTTCTAGTGTGTTGCCTTTTAGGTTTTCATATCTGGTTAGGTGTTTTTTTTTTTTTTTTTTTGAGTCTTGTTGGATTAACTTGCAATTTTTGGAGGCCCGTGAACCACATATAGTTATACATTTGACTTCTATAGTGTGTCTATAAGGAGAGACTATGTTTTGGTAAAATATTAGTGGGCTTAATCATCTTTCTCAAGAGCTTCTTTGATACTTAGTATTTTGAAATGCCAGTGCTATCATCATACATTTTCTCTTTTTGTAGTTTTAATTGGCTTAATTTTGCCAGGTTCTCCAGTGCCAGTGATTTTATATGTGACTCAGTTATCCAACATCATTTGTGCTGACTTCGGAATTCCTAAATAGAAAGCTTTCTTGACATTGCAGTGATTGGCATCATGGTGTTAGATGTTCACATCATCAGCACCTAGACAAGGATGTCAAAGTGATGGGTAAGAACAAACTACCATTCAACAGGAGAAGGAATGTTTGAAGATGCCTGATTCTGTGAGTCACCTAGTTCACTAAGACATGTTTCCATATCATGATAATTTCTGCTTCACTGTACATCATACACATGGAGGTGAGGTTAAATAATAAACACTCAGATTATCACAAGGGCATTCCTTCAACCACATGATTTCTTTCACATAAATTAAAATCTACTTCTGAATTTGTCTTACTAGTTCTATTTAGAGGTCAGCTCCATAAGGATCTACATTTAAAATCAACAGACCTTGGAAAAATAAGAAAATATTGAATAACTAGTCATTGCAGTCGGAGAAAAAAAAATCAAACTTCTCTTGTTGTAGAAACAAAAGTAAGCTTAACTGAAATCTCCACGTACCATTTTTGATTTTGGAGAGAATGTTAAAAGAGTTTAAATAAAACATATTTCATCAGCTCCAAGAAACATGTTTCTAGATTTTAATTTCCAATATCAGAATGCATGTTAGAAGCAACAACTGTACAATTAGCTGTCTTTTCTCCTGCTGTACTTATGTCTTATAATCCATGGTGTTTTAAGTTATCCAGTCTAAAAGTCTACAATAAGTAATAATTCACTGTCAACCAGGAGTCAAAATATTAGACTGGAGCAATAGCTGTGCACGCATGCTTTCAAATGGATGCATTCTACTTGTAAAAGTAGCTACACAGGCCGGCGCTGCGGCTCACTAGGCTAATCCTCTGCCTGCGGCGCCGGCACACCGGGTTCTAGTCCCGGTCGGGGCGCCGAATTCTGTCCGGGTTGCTCCTCCTCCAGTCCAGCTCTCTGCTGCGGCCAGGGAGTGCAGAGCTGTGGCCAGGGAGTACAGTGGAGGATGGCCCAAGTGCTTGGTCCCTGCACCCCATGGGAGACCAGGAGAAGCACCTGGCTCCTGCCATCAGATCAGCGCGGTGCCCCGGCCACAGCCATTGGAGGGTGAACCAACAGCAAAGGAAGACCTTTCTCTCTGTCTCTCTCACTGTCCACTCTGCCTGTCAAAAAAAAAAAAATAGTTACACAAATACTCCTTACTATGACCAGGCACTGTTTGGGAAATTTTAATTATTTTCTTTAAATATTTAAAGAGTCAGAGAGGGGGAGACAGAGAGAGATTTTCCATCTGCTGGTTCACTCCCCAAATGGCCACAAAGGTCAGAACTTGACCAGGCCAAAGCTAAGAGTATCCAGGTTTCGGGCATTGGTGGCAGGGGCCCAAACACTTGGACCACCTGCTGCTGCTTTCCCAAGCACGTGTGCAAGGAGCGGGACAGGAAGTGGAGCGGCGGGGACTGGAACCTCTCCCTAGCTGGAGGATGTTGTTTTTACCTGCTGGTAAGCAAGTGAGCGATATTCTAGATGCAGTATTTTTCTGAAGCTCAGGCTCTGCCAGAGTTGAGATGTTTGCACACACCCAGACATAGCCTACCTAAATACCGCCCAGTAATAGGATAATGACATCTCCCAGCGATGTTCACATCCTGTTAGAACCTATGAGCCCAAGTTTCCTTACACGACAAAGGGATTTCGCCGACGTGATTAGGAGTGCACACTTGGAAATGGAGACTCTCCTGGATCCTTCAGGGGAGCCCTCAAAACCAAGGTCTCTTCCCGCAGCTGCCACCGGAGGCAGCCCGGACCACCAAACGGTCGGAGAGACGCAGGAAGGGACCCTCCACCAGGGCGGGCAGGCAGGCAGAAGCGGCCGAGGCGACGCCAGCGGCGCCCCGAGGGGCCTCCAGAAAGGAACGCGGCTGTGCGGACACCGCGCCTTCAGCCCGAGACCCCGGTCAGTCAGAGAACGCCTGAGCGCTGCATTAGGTCACCAGGCTCGTGCGACCAGGGGACGAAACTCCGCGCAGGAGCTGTTCCCGGGTCCCTCCGCAGCGTCTGGGGTAGCGTCCTCCCGGGACGTCTCACACAGGAACGCCCTTTCCACTTCTCACAGCGCCTGTGCAAAGTGGTGGCAGGTGTTTCTGGGCCTGCACGTCGACGTGCGAGCCCCGATGCTCCCTCCGGGACATCCAGGAGGGAGTCGCTCGCCTCCTAAAGCCCCCGCGCGCGGGCACCCAGGACGCGATGGCCGGCCCTCCGAAGTCACTGCGGCTGCGCGGCGCGCCATAGGAAACCTCGCGATACTCCCAACTATCGCGAGCCTGTAGAGGAAAGGAAAGCAGGAAGGCTTGCCCCGCCCACGTTAAAAAAAAATTTGTTCTCGCGAGACCCTCATGACAGTTCGGAAGCCGGTTCTCGCGGGATGTTTTGAGGCAGGATTGGAAGCTGGAGAGGGGATTTAGAGGGAGATTTCGGGTCGCGGCGGCGGGGCTGGACGCGGTCAGGTGGACACAGCTTGGCCACAGGCCTGCGCGCCGCCGCCCTCTTCTCCTGGGGCCCGGTCAGGCTCCGCCGCCGCGCGTCCTCCCGGTGGCAATGTCCCGAGAGCGGCAGCGGGGGCTGTTGGCCTGCCGGGTGCTGAGTGCCGCGGGAGGTGCCGGGCCGGGCCCCTTGGCCGGATGGAGCCCTGTGCCGCGGAGCCCCGCGCCGGAGCCTCTCGCCCAGGTATGAGCCGCGAGCTCGCCCCTGAGAGCCCGGACGCCTGTGCGTTGTGCGCAGGCGCGGCGGTTCCGGGGTGGTGCCCGCGCCTGCGCAGAGCGCGGCGGCAGTGGTGCCCCGCCCCTTTCCCGGGGTGGGATCGGGTGTTTGCGAGTTTGTGTGGACCTCGTGGGCCGTGGAGCCCCTGCCCGGGCCGCATCGTCGCCCCGCCGTCGCTGGGTTCCTGTGATTAAGCGAGATAGGGTGTAGGCAGAGCACCGATGTGATGCCAGGTCGCTGTGGCCGACCTACGGCCCGACACTGGCTTTGTAAATAAAGTTTTATTGGAACATCGCCCTGCCCGTTGGCTTACATTTTTGTCTGCGGTGGTTTTCCTAGGAAAGACAACAGACTGTATAGCCTCCAAATCTAAAGAACAAATAGCTAATGTCTGACTGTGTTGAAGAAGTGTGCCTGCCCTTGGCTGAGAGAAACAGTGGTGGGAGGAAAGTGACATTGCTTTTAAATGTTGCCTGGTGAGAGTAACATAAAAAACGATTAAGGGCCGACTTGGGTTTTCTGCCTTGGTAAACTGGCAATGGGTGAAATGATACTGGTTGATCTGATGCAGGAAGAGGAATTAATCATCTTTCTTTGCAATGGTTTTCTTTCTCTCCATCGTGTGATAAAGTATGTGATAGTTTGTGGTTACATCGTGAGTGTTAAAGGATAAACTAAAGAATGAAATCTGTAGAAACGACACAGCGTTTGCCAGGGATGCCCGCACACGGTGTGAAGCAGACATAACCTGTTAAGAATTGCAGCAGGGGCTGCTTTAGGTTTTAAGCCTCAGCCGGTACTGTTCTGAAAACAGGAACTGTGTGTTTTACCTGTATAGTAGATTGTAGTTTTACATTACCTGTCTTTTAGAATACCGTCACAGTTCTCAGACAGCTTGAGTCCAGAGATTTGGGCAGGAGAATGGATTTTCCCGGCGTGCTGAGGATTGTGTGGTAAAACAACCTCAGTGGGAGTAACGGCTTCACTTCTGAGGAGCACCCTAAGGAGGTAGTCTTACGTAAGACGGTAGAAATATGTCATTATAATCACAAATCTAATATGGGGGCCGGCATTGTGGCAGAGTGGGTTAAAGCTTGGCCTGCAGCACTGGCATCCCCTATGAGTGCTGGTTCAAGTCCTAGCTGATCCACTTCCCATCCAGCTCTCTGCTAATGCGCCTGGGAAAGCAGTGGAAAATGGCCCAAGTGCTTGGGCCTCTGCACCTCGTGGGAGACCTGGAAAAAACTCCTGGCCCCTGGCTTCAGATAGCCATTGTGGCCATTTGGGGGGTTAACCAGCGGATGAAAGACTCATTCTCTCTCTCTCTCTACCTCTCTTACCTCTCTACCACTCCCTGTAACTCAGTTTTTCAAATAAATAAAATCTTAAAAAAAAAAAAAGCTAATATGATGTCATCAGGAAGGCCCTAGAAAGCTACCAATGGTCTCATCTGATCTCAAGAAATGGGTAGAAAACAGAATTCGTTCACAGTGTTTAATCTTCTGAATAAAAAATAAAACAGATGTAGAAGGTTTGACTGTCCAAAGGATATTAAGAGTGTAGCAGAAATTCTTTTTTTTTTTTTTGACAGGCAGAGTTAGACAGTGAGAGAGAGAGGGATATTAAGAGTGTAGCAGAAATTCATTTTTTTTTTTTTGACAGGCAGAGTTAGACAGTGAGAGAGAGAGAGAGACAGAAAGGCCTTCCTTCCATTGGTTCACCCCCTAAATGGCCACTATGGCCGGCGCTGCACTGATCCAAAGCCAGGAGCCAGGTGCTTCTCCTGGTCTCCCGTGAGGGTGCAGGGCCCAAGCACTTGCGCCATCCTCCACTGCCTTCCTGGGCCACAGCAGAGAGCTGGACTGGAAGAGGAGCAACTGGGACAGAACCTGGGTGCTGGTGCCACAGGTGGAGGATTAGTCTAGTGAGCCACGGCGCTGGCCTATAATTCATTTCTTAAAACCTCAACTGTTTGTGTCCTGGGAGGGGAAAATCTGTCAAGACTGACATCATCAGTAGCTGAATCGGAGTTGCCCTCGGTTAGTTGTAAAGCAGTGGTATTGCCAGTGTAAAGAAGCGGCTGTCTCCAGAGGAAAGAGACAACATAACTGTAAAAAGCAGACAGGCAGACCACAAACACATTGCTGTCCAGAGGACTTTAGCTTACTCAATGACAAGTCCTATTAACTACTACTCTGCATATCCTGTGTCATGCATGTAACATACACAAGTCAGCAAGAATACTCGTATTTACATAGGTGGTTCTTAACCCCGGCTGTGCATCAGAATCAGAGTTTGCATTCAACAGTAGCAGCTGTTTATTTTGTTTAAAATAATAAAACCAGATGCTCATGACGTAAATCCACTGAATCACATCACCCAAGGTAGTGTCCAGGCACGTATGAAACAGAGTAAGAACCACTGGAAATAAACTAAGTACCCTTTAGTCTGTTTATTATAGGACAGCATCTGATAATATAGGTTAGGAAAGTATCTACACATGTTATCATTTGTCTCCTGTGAGTTATTTGGAAAAGGTATTAATGTGAGGTACATTTTTTCCCTCAGCAGTGTATAAATGCAATGTCATTTTATAAGCTGCATTTGGAAACTTTGTTTTCTTCTTTGTTATTGTAGACAGATGGCATCCAGGAGAAAGATGTCTTGCGCCTTCTCCAAATAATGAAAAGCTTTGTGAAGCAAGCATAAAATCAATCACAGTGGATGAAAATGGGAGATCATTTGCTGTCGTGTTATACTCAGATCTTCAAGAAAGGAAAATACCTCTTAAAAGACTTCAAGAAGTAAAATCTGTTAAAGATTGCCCCAGGAATTTTATATTTGATGATGAAGATTTGGAAAAACCATATTTCCCAGGTCGCAAATTTCCATCCTCATCTGCTGTTGCTTTTAAATTATCTGAAGAAGGAGACTCCATCCCTTACACTATTAATAGGTACTTGAGAGACTACCAAAGGGAAGGAACTCAGTTTCTCTATGGACACTACAGACAAGGAAGAGGGTGTATTCTCGGTGACGACATGGGACTTGGAAAAACAGTACAGGTATTTAAATACTTTTTAATTAAAATTCAGTAAATTCATTAAAATGCATACATGAGTAGATACCATATGCAATTCTGTGTACCGCCAACTGTTATGATATCTTGTGTGTGTGTGGAGTGTGTACATGTGTATTTGTGTTTGTATCGCCAACTAGACTGTGATATCCTACCACATCTTTGATATCTTTCTACTTTTTTGGTGTCGGCACTTATTGCTATAAACTTCCCTCTTAGGGCTGCTTTTGTATACCATAAGCTTTGGTATGTTGTGTTTTCATTTTCATTTGTTTCAGGTAATTTTTAAATTTCCTTTAAAAATTTTTAATGAAGTTCTTTTTAAAATTTTTTTTGAAAGAGTTGCAGAGAGAGAGAGAGGAAGAGAGTGTCTCTCCCTTCTGGTTCACTCCCCAGATGGCCACAGGGGCCAGTACTGGGCCAGACCAAAAGCCAGTCAGCCACGTGGGTGGCAAGGGCCCAAACACCTGAGCTGTCTTCTGCTGCTTTCCCAGACCCTTAACAGGGAGCTGGATCAGAAGTGGGGCAGTCAGGACACTACCGTGTGCCCATATGGAAGGCTAGCATCACGGGTGGTGGCTTTATCTGCCAGGCCACACTGGCCCCTGGTTTTTTGTTGTTGTTCTTGCCTTTAAGAGACAGTCAAGGGGACAGAGAAAGAGAGAAAAAAGAGGTATGCATAGAAGAGTTCCTATCCACTGGTTCGCTCCTCAAATTCTCTCATTAGCTAGGGATTACAATCCAGGTCTCCCATGGGTGGCAGGAATCCAATTACATGAGCTATCACTGTTGCCTCCCAGGCGTTGCACTGACAGGAAGCTGGAGTCAGGAACTGGAACTGGAACTCAGGTTCAGGCACTCCTGGAGTAGGTCATACATCTCTTAGCTGCTAAGCTAAGCTAAACACCTCCTTAATTTCCTTTTTTTTTTTTTTTAATTTCTTCAGCAAACCATTTTGTTCATTCAGGAGCATGTTTAGCCATGTATTTGTTGATTTTATTCCATTGTGGTTAGAAAAGATACATGATATGATTTTGATTTTTTTGAATTTGTTGAGATTTGTTTTGTGGTCTAATATATGGTCTAGCTTACGGAATGTTCATATGGTAATGAAAAATGAATGAAATGAATGAATGAAAATGAATGAAGTGAATGAAATGTTCTACAAATGTCTGTTAGATTGATTTGGTCTATAGGGTAGTTTAGTTATTTTATTTTATTTTATTTTATTTAATTTTTTTGACAGGCAGAGTTAGACAGTGAGAAAAAGAGAAACAGAGAGAAAGGTCTTCCTTCCGTTAGTTCACCCCCCAAATGGCCGCTATGGCTGGCGCGTTGTCGCCATGCTGATCTGAAACCAGGCGCCAGGTACTTATCCTGGTCTCCCATGGGGTGCAGGGCCCAAGCACTTGGGCCATCCTCCACTGCACTCCCGGGCCACAGCAGAGAGCTGGCCTGGAAGAGGGGCAACCGGGACAGAATCCGGCACCCCGACCGGGACTAGAACCCCGTGTGCCGGCGCCGCAGGTGGAGGATTAGCCTATTGAGCCACGGCACCGGCCCTATAGGGTAGTTTAACTCTGATGTTTCTTTGTTGACTTTTCTGACTGGATAATCTGTTCATTGATGAACCTGGAGTGCTGAAGTCCCTCACTGGTTGTATTGGAGTCTGTCTCTTCCTTTAGAGTTAATGTGTGTTTTATCAAACTGGGTACTCTGACATTAGGTGCATATACATTTATAATAGTCATATCTTCTTGTTGAATTGGTCCCTTGGTCATTATATAGTGACCTTCTATATCTCTTTATAGTTTTTGTTTTTTCTTAAAGTCTGGTTTGTCTGATGTAATTGTAACTGCTTCTGCTCACTTTTGGTTTCTGTTTACATAAATTATCTTTTTACATCCTTTCACTTTCAGCTTCTATGAAGTGAGTTTCTTATAGGCTGCATGTCATTGGGTCTCCATTTTTTTAAATTCATTCAGCCCATCTGTAGCTTAATTGGGGAATTTGGACTGCTTACATTCAAATTTATTATTACAAGTAATGACTTAATTCTATCATTTAAATTTTTATTCTATTTATTTAATATCCATTGTTCTTCTAATGGGGTTTGTTTTACGCATTTTCTTGATAGTAGTTGGGAATCTCAGAATCTTTTTAAGGCTGGTCTGCTGGTGATAAATTCTTTCAATTTCTTTTTTAAAAGGTTTTTATTTCTCTATTTGAGAGGTAGAGTTACAGACAGAGAGAGGGAGAGTCAGAGAGAAAGGTCTTCCATCTGCAAGTTCAGTCCCCGAATGGCCCCAACGGCCAGAGCTGGGCCAATCTGAAGCCGGGAGCCAGGAGCAGGTACAGGGACCCAAGGACTTGAGCCATCCTCCACTGCTTTCCCAGGCCACAGCAGAGAGCTGGATGGGAAGTGGAGCAGCTGGGACACAAACCGGTGCCCATATGGGATGCTGGTGCCGCAGGTGCATCAGCCTTCTGTGTCACAGTGCCAGCCTCTGAATTCCTTCAGATTTTGTCTGTCTTGAAAAGTCTTTATTTCTCCTTTGTTTATGAAAGATAGCTTTGCTGGATAAGGTATTCTTGGTTGGTAGTTTTTTTTTCTTTTGAAAGTTGGAATGTAACATTCTGTTCATGGTCTGTTAGGTTTCTGTTAAAAAATCTGTTATCCTGATGGAGATTTCCTTACAAGACTTGGTGCCTTTCTCTTGCAGATTTTAGAATTCTCTGGAACATGTTATGGTGAGGATCCAGAAAATCATGTCTATTTGGGGTCCTGTGTCTCCTGTACTTGTGTGTCCATATCTTTCTCCAGATTGGGGAAGTTCTCAGCTATTATTTTATTGAAAAGGTTTTCTGCCTTTACTACTGTTCTCTGTCAGAGATTCCCAGAATTTAAATATTAGTCCATTTAATGGTGTCTCAAAGATGTCAGAGGCTGTCTTCATTCTTGTTTGCTTACTTGTTTCTGACTGGGATATTTCTAAAGATACCTTTTAAATTTAAATATCTTCCTTCTGCTTCATATGGTCTGCTGCTGAGTCTTTCAAATGTATTTTTTGTTTGATTTATTGAGTTCTTCCTTTCTAAGATTTCTGTTTGGTTCCTTTTCAAGGTCTCTATATCTTTTCTGATTCTCATTCACGTTATGCATTGATTTCCTTATTTTGTTTCACTGTCTTATATTCTTTTATACCTTTTTTAGTATCTTTATAATAATTCTTTTGATTTTTTAAAAGTTTATTATTTGAGATGCAGATAGAAAGAGAGTGAGAGCGAGAGAGGCAACTATTGACTGGCTCACTCTTCAGATTCCTGCAATAGCCGGAGAGCTGAAGCCAGGAGCTAAAAACTCTATCCGGGTCATTGTTATGGATAGCAAAGACCTAACTCTTGAGCCATCACTGCTGCTTTCCAGGTACTGCAGTAGCAGGAAGCTGAAATCAGGAGCCAGAGCCAGTGTTGAATAAGGTATTCCAGTGTGGGACAGAGGCATCCCAATTGGCATTTGAACCTCAAGGCCAAATGCCTGCCCATCCTCTGAATTCTTTATCAGGCAGTGTGTTAGCTTCTTCTCCTTGAAATCTGATGTTCAAGCATCGTGTCCCTTTTGTGATGTCGCATTGCCTTGCTTCCTCATACCTCTGTGTCCCCATGTCAATAGTTGTGCATCTGATACAGTTCAGTTGGCAGCAGATCAGTTGTCTCTACCACTTTTACTTTTAAAGATTATTTATTCGAAAGAGTTACAGAGAAGGAGAGGCAGAGAGAGAGAGAGACAGATCATTCTTCCATCTGCTGGTTCACTCTGTAAATGGCCTCAATGGTAAGGGCTGGCTAAAGCCAGGAGCCAGGAGCTTCTTCCAGGTCTCCCAAGTGGGTGCAGGGCCCCAAGCACTTGGGCCATCCTCTACTGCTTTCCCAGGCACATTAGCATGGAGTTGGATTGGAAGAGGAGAAGCCAGGACACAAACTGGTGCCTGTGTGGGATGCCGGTGCTGCAGGCAGTGGCTTTACTCAATGCACCACAGTACGGATCCCGTCTCTGTCATTTTAAAGGGTGGTTCTCATAAACTGAAGGCTTTTTACTGAAGATGTCTCTTCAGATGTTAGTTTGCTAGGCCACTTTGGCTTCAGCTCCACTTGAATGCTGAAATGTGTACTCTGTCTCTACTGTTATGGAAGACAACCGTGGCAGAGGCATGGGGGCGGGGCAGGGAGCTCCTGTCAGTCCCAGCAAGGGTATGCGGGTCCTGGTGGTGGTGGCAGTGCCAGGAAAGTCCGTTGTGTCTGTGTAACTGCCCACTACACCAGTGCATGTCCAGGCAGGAAGCCTCCGTGGGGCCTACCCAAGTTCAGGGTAGTGTGTGCCACCCTTGGGGGAAGGAGAGAGTATAATAGGATGACCCCAGAGCCAGCAAGTCACCGCCTGCAGCGCTGGCATCCCATATGGGTGCTGGTTCTAGTCCTGGCTGTTCTACTTCCAATCTAGCTCCCTGCCAATGGCCTGGGAAAGCAGTGGAGGATGGCCCAAGTCCTTGGGCCCCTGCACCTGTGTGGGAGACCTGGAAGAAGCTCCTGGCTCCTGGCTTCTGTCTGGCCTAGCTCTGGCCGTTGTAGCCACTTGGGGAGTGAACCAGCGGATGAAAGATCTCTCCTCCCTCTCTCTCTCTCTCTCTCTGGTGTGTGTAACTCTGCCTTCCAAATAAATCTTAAAAAAAAAAAAAAAAATAGAGCATGACCACACATCTTCAGAGGCAGGCACCCGGCATCTAAGGTTCCAAGAGCAGGACCAGTCCTGGGGTCACTGTTGCTGCTGGCTAGTTGGGTTTTGAGGGTTGCAGTTGTTTCTGCTGGTGTGACGGAAGGTGTGGAAGGTCACAAGGGTGTGCCACACGGTGTCTCATGGGGCAGTGTGGGTTCTGACTGTGACTCCTTTCACCCTGCCGTAGCCTGTGCTCTCAAGGCTGCAGAGCTACCGGCCATACTCCAGGGACCTGTCCTGGATGGGGGCTGCTGGGGCTCGCCTGTTTGCCCTTGGCCCTGCAGGGGAGCTCCCCTAACTGCTGGGCCAGGGTCACCTCCAGCTTCCCCAGGTTCCCCATGTGCCTCCCTTTGCACAGCCATCCCAGATCTGCCTTGCTGCATCCCTGTAGTAGTGAATTTGGTTTTTCTCTGTGGGGGAGGTGCCTCTGTTTGGTTGTCTTGGAGCTCTCCCCAACATCGTAGAGAAAAGATGAAAGAATTGCGCAGTGAGCATCTGCATGCTTACCACTTGGATTCTGTTAACATTTTGTTACACACGGATTTATCATGGATCTGTTCCATCCATCAGTCCTTTTTCTTTTGCGTGTTAAAGTACCAGTCATGAGTACATTTTATACTCAGACACTTGTACACACATATCATTAGCTAGAATTCAATATTAATTTACATATTTTTTTCATTTTGAGGTAAATTTTTACAATTAAATGCACAAATCTTAAGTATTCCCAACCAGTCCATGAGTTTTGGCAATTACATTTTTCTGTGTAAGCCAAAGAAACCCTTCCAAGATACAGAACATTATCACTACATCAGAAAATTTCTTTATATCACATCCTAGTTTTGTCAGCAGATCCAAGGCAGTCACTGTTATACTTTTTTATTTTATTTTTTAAACATCTCATATTACCTTTTTTTAAAGGTTTATTTATTTATTTGAAAGTCTGGGTTACACAGAGACAGGAGAGGCAGAGACAGAGAGAGAGAGAGAGGTCTTCCATCCATTGGTTCACTCTCCAGTTGGCCACAGTGGCCAGAGCTGGGATGATCCAAAGCCAGGTCTCCCACATGGGTGCAGGGGCCCTAGGACTTGGGCCATCTTCCACTGCTTTCCCAGGCCATAGCAGAGAGCTGGATCAGAAGTGGAGCAGCTGGGATTGCAATTGGTGCCCATATGGGATGCTGGCATCACAGGCGGTGGCTTTACCCACAACACCACAGTGCCGGCCCCATCACCAGACCTTTTTTTTTTTTTAAAGGTTTTATTTATTTATTTGAGAGGTAGAGTTATGGACAATGAGAGGGAGAGACAGAGAGAAAGATCTTCCATCCGATGGGTCACTCCTTAAATGGTTGCAATGGCTGGAGCTGGGCCGATCTCAAAGCCAGGAGCCAGGAGCTTCTTCCAGGTCTCCCACTTGGGTGCAGGGACCCAAGCACCTGGGCCATCTCTTGAACTGGTGCCCATATGGGATGCCGGCGTTTCAGGCCAGGGTGTTAACCCACTGCACCACAGCACTGGCCCATGTTCTACTTTTTTACGTAATTAGTTTTGTCTTTTCACGTAAAGGGGATCACACAGTTGCACTCTGGTCTAAGGTTTTTTCACTTAACATCCTACTTTTGGGATCATCCGTGTTGCTGAGTGCACAGTTTGTTCCTTTTTCTCACTGTGCAGGATTCCATTATAAAGACACTCCATTTTATTTATGCGTATTCCTGCCGCTGAACACCTGAGCTGTTGCAGGTTTTCAGCTGTTATGAATGAGGGTGTTAGAAGCTTTCCTGAACAAGCCTCTTGTGTATTCATTTCATTTCAGTAAATAATTGGGAATGGGTTTGCTTGGCGTTAGGGCTGATTTGTGCTTGGTTTTGTTAGAAGTGGGCAGAGTTTTTCCCAAGTGTTTTTTTCCCTAGAAATTTTGGGGGAGGTATGTGAGAATATGCATTTATGGTCTTTGTGTACTTTATAGAAGTGTAATTGGCATACAATAAAGTCTAACTCTGTTAGTATACAAACTGGATTGGATATTTAATACAAGTACGTATACCCAAGAAATGATGACAACACCATAGTCAAGATAATAAACATACCTTCATTCCAGTAGTTTCCTCATGTCCATTTATGCCCATATTAACACTAATAATTTATCACCCTCTAGTGTTACTTTTATTTGGACTAAGAATAAAGCCACTTGGAAGGGAATTTGAATACCAATTCTAGATTTTTGTGAAAATGTCTCAGTATTTTATTGAATTTTCTCATACCTAATTCAACAGTTACTTTGAAGATTAATCGCCTCTGTATATTTACATGATATTTCATTAACTATAATAAATAATTTTGACTGGAGTGTACAGTTTTTTAGAATCTGAAGCAGCAGCTCTCAAAGGAGAGCTCTCTGGGCCAGCAGCATCTGTGCCACTGGAGCCTTGTCAGGATTATAAATGCCTGGATGTCACACCAGGTGTACTGAATCGGAACTGTAGGCGTGGTGGAGGGAAGTCACCTGTGGTTCCGCCAACCATCCAGGTGATGGTGAGGCTCCATACAGTTTCTCAGAAGGCATAGAAATCTTTAATCCAGTGAGTCAGTGCAATGCAGGTTGATTAAGAGAGTGTGCTTATTTGGACACAAGGTGACTATTTCATTAAAAGAATTATTTTAAAAATGGAAGTAATATTTGAGATCATCTTATTCAGCTTATTAATAAATGAAGAAACCCAGACACAGGAACAGGAAATGACATTTGCATCTAAGGTTATATACAGAAAGTAACCATGTTCATTCACATTCTAAAACTCACCCCCTCCTTGCTGCCTAATTAAGTCTTTTACTCAGCATTTGATGCACCACTCATTCCATTGCTCTGGCCAGGCCCTGTGATAGGCCCTGGAGAACCTAATATAAATGTCCCTGATCACCACCTTTCGGGTTCACAAACAGTGGTAGAAATGCAGCCAGGGAGCATCACCGTGTGTGTGATGAGAGGGTTGGAGGGGCGAGCAGGCCTGCCTGGAGGTTTCAGAGAAGCCTCCACAGGGAAGCCTGTGTTTTCATTCTTTGCTTTTGAAAATCTACCAGGCTGGAAAACTAAGCTGAGTGATATCAGCTGAAACAGTAAGGATTTTTATTTTATTTTTTATTGAAGATATAACTGTAATATGAGAATATTTGAAAGGTATGTCATAAAAGAGAATACATGAAACTGATTAAATCGTGATGAGTTTTTAATCTTCAGTTGGTGGTGAGCATTCGTAGGCATGAAGTCTCCAGACAACTGTTAAGGATTTGCAGTGGCGTCTGCTGTGCAAAGAAGGTGGTGCGGGTACTTCCTGAGCAAGAGAAAGGTCTTACCAACCATAAGGACACCTTCTTGGGTGTGTGTTTACATAATATTATATATCATGTTATCAAAGATGTCACTGCTAAATGTTATAGTTTATGAAAGATGTGTATAGTAACCTGCAGCCCGTAGAATAGTGGTAGAATTGATGGTAATTGAAAGTTTCTTAGGTTATTGCTAACACCATTTTCTGGATAATGTGATCTTCAAAGCTATACTGAAATTTGAAAGTCCTTTGAATCACAAGTCCTGTTGTTCACTCAGGAATATAGTAGTAAAGAGAAGAAGAATATTGTCTTTATGGAGAAAATCCTGTAATATCCAATGTGAAAGGTAGGTTAAGGCCCCCAAATCCCCAAGCCCTTTAAAGCATAAGCAAAATCATCATCATCATCCTAACATTTTTTTAAAAGATTTATTTATTTATTTGAAAGGTAGAGTTGTTACAGAGAGGCAGAGGGAGAGGGGGAGAGAGAGAGAGAAAGAGAGAAAGAAAATGAGAGATCTTCTGTCTGCTGGTTTACTCCCTAGATGGCCACATTGGCTGGAGCTGCATCCATCCAAAGCCAGAAGTCAGGAACTTCTTCCAGGTCTCCCACATGTGTGCAGGGGCCCAAGCACTTGGGCCATCCTCCACTGCACTCCCGGGCCATAGCAGAGATCTGGCCTGGAAGAGGGGCAACCGGGACAGAATCCAGCGCCCTGACCGGGACTAGAACCTGGGGTGCTGGCGCTGCAGGCAGAGGATTATCCTATTGAGCCACAGCTCCGGCCATATAGTTCAGATTTTAGAAACAGAATTTTGTGAAGGTTGAACCAGACCCCCCCCCCCACTTTTTTTTAAGATTTATTTATTTGAAAGGCAGCGCTGGGCCAACCTTAAGCCAGGAGCCCAGAGCTTCATCTGGGTTTCCCACATGGGTGGCAGGGGCCCAAGTACTTGGGCCATCCTCTGCAGCTTTCCCAGGCCATTAGCAGGGAGCTGGATCCTAAATGGAGCAGCTGGGACTCAAACCAGCACCTCAGTGGATGCAGGCAAAGCAGGTGGGCGCTTTCCCCACTATGCCACAGCGCTGGCCTCCACTTTCATTGCTTTTTTAACCAAGCAAAAGCCATGATACTTTTTTGAAGTGCTATTCTGAAGCATCTCTCTGTACTTTTTATCCTCCCTCCCCCCGTCCCCTTTTTGTCATCTAAGAAAGAGACAACTTGTGCTCTGCTTTCTGCTCTGGTCTCGGGGACGGTTTCTTGTGCCCATTTCCTGGCCTCAGATCTACACCGTGTGTGCTGAACTGACGGCATGTGAAGAAAGATGGCCTTTTATAAACGTGCTGCCCGAGAGAGGTTAGGAAGGAATGCCTGTAAAAACAAAGCCTTCCCAGAGTGCTGGTTCCTTTCTGAAATGCGGGTTTTGGTCTTGTCCTATCGTGGAGCTGGCTGATTTAAATACTGACTTTCCTTCCTTTCATCTGTAAACAATTTTAGAACTATTCCACAATAAAGAGCGTTTTTCCCGTTTTTCTTTGAAGGTCAGGTTAGCTGTGTGGACCTTCCTTGTAAATTTACCATTCATCCACTGTCATTAAAGCTTTAACAGACTCCTGCTCTGCCAGCAGAATGTGATGGGGGGGCTGGTCTCTACCAAAGCATAGTGCCCTTGGCCTTCCCAGAGCAGAGAAGTCAGGAACTCAATCCACATCCCTCTCCTGGTGGCAGGGATCAGCTGCTGCCTCCCCGGGTGCACATCAGCAGGAAGCTGGAATTGGGAGCAGAGCATGGTCTCAAACCCAGGCACTCTCTCATATAGAGTGTGGAGGCCCTGGGCAGAATACTAACTGCTGCACCAAATGCCCACCCAAATAAATTAGATGCCTTGGCATATTTTTGTTTCAGAGAATTTGACAAATTAAATTGCAGTTAAGATGTGTATCTTCTCAGATATATGAACAGATTGAATTATCAGTTTTCTTAATTAGGATTATGGTTTTCCTGTAGTCTAATAGATAAGAATAAAGCAGTGGGTTAGAGCTTATATTGCCTCATTTTAATTATCACATAAGATCTACTTGGTCTCTTTCTTGCTTTGCCTTTGAGGACCAGTTATCTAAAATTAAACAGACAATGTGTGTGTATGTATAATTTTAAGGTATAATTACAATAGTGAAAAATAGTGAAATGCACAGATTTTAAGTGTACAGTTCAATGATTCCTGACCAATAAATATGTATCTATGTAATGAATGTGAGTTTTTTGTTTTTTGTTTTTTTTTGTTTTTTTTTGTTTTTTTTTGTTTTTTTTTGTTTTTTTTTGTTTTTTTTTTTTGACAGGCAGAGTGGACAGTGAGAGAGAGAGACAGAGAGAAAGGTCTTCCTTTTGCCGTTGGTTCACCCTCCAATGGCTGCCGTGGCCAGCATGCTGTGGCCAGCGCACCGCGCTGATCCGATGGCAGGAGCCAGGTGCTTCTCCTGGTCTCCCATGGGATGCACGGCCCAAGTACTTAGGCCATCCTCCACTGCCCTCCCTGGCCACAGCAGAGAGCTGGCCTGGAAGAGGGGCAACCGGGACAGAATCCGGCGCCCCGACCGGGACTAGAACTCGGTGTGCTGGCGCCGCAAGGTGGAGGATTAGCCTAGTGAGCCGTGGCGCCGGCTGAGAGAGAGTTTTACCTTGGAAAGTTTCCTCATGGCCTTTTGAGTCAGTACTACAATTACCTAAACTTTTAATTATAAATTTTCTGTGATTCAATATTAAACTGTATTCCAAGAAATGGCCAGAACCTCAAAATGTTACGTATGTTTACATTATCAAGAAATTCAGTAAATCTAAACTTAGATTCCATATATATATATATATATATATATATATATTATATTTTGAGAGGCAGAGTTACAGACAGAGAGAGGGAGATACAGAGGGAGAGTTCTTCCATCCACTGGTTCACTCCCCAAAAGGCCGCAATGGCCTGAGTTTGGCTGATCTGAAGCCAGGAGCCAGGAGTTTCTTCTGGGTCTCCCACGTGGGTGCAGGGGCCCAAGCACTTGGGCCATCTTCTACTGCTTTCCCAGGACATAGCAGAGAGCTGGATCAAAAGAGGAGCAGCCCGGACATGAACCGGTGCCCATATGGGATGCAGGCACCCCAGACAGAGGCTTAGCCTACTATGCCACAGCACTGACCCGTATTTTATATATATATATATATATATATATATATATATATATTTTTTTTTTAATTTATTTGACAGGTAGAGTTAGACAGGGAGAGAGAGAGAGACAGAGAGAAAGGTCTTCCTTCCATTGGTTCACCCCTCAAATGGCCGCCACAGCTGGTGCTGCGCCAATCTGAAGCCAGGAGCCAGGTGCTTCTTCCTGGTCTCCCATGCAAGTACAGGGGCCCAAGTACTTGGGCCATCCTCTACTGCCCTCCCAGGCCACAGCAGAGAGCTGGATTGGAAGAGGAGCAACCGGGACAAAATCCGGTGCCCATATGTGATGCCGGTGCCACAGGTGGAGGATTAACCAAGTGAGCCACAGCGCTGGCATATATGTATTTTTTTTAAGATTTATTTTTATTTATTCGAAAGGCAGAGTTACAGAGAGGCAGACGCAGAGAGAGAGAGAGAGGTCTTCCATCTGCTAGTTCACTCTCCAAATGGCCGCAGTGGCCAGAGCTGGGGTGATCTAAAACCAGGAGCCTTGGGGCTGGCGCTGCGGCGAAGCAGGTTAACGCCCTGGCCTGAAGCACCAGCATCTCATATGGGCACCGGTTCGAGTCCCAGCTGCTCTACTTCTGATCCAGCTCTCTGCTATGGCCTGGGAAAGCCGTAGAAGAAGGCCTACGTCCTTGGGCCCCTGCACCCGCGTGGGAGATCCGGAAGAAGCTCCTGGCTCCTGGCTTTGGATTGGCACAGCTCTGGCCATTGTGGCCAATTGGGAAGTGAACCAGTGGATAGAAGATCTCTCTCTCTCTCACCTCTGCCTCTGCCTCTCTATAACTGTGCCTTTCAAATAAATAAATAAATAAAAATAAAACCAGGAGCCTAGAACTTCCTCTGGGTCTCCAACGTGGCTGCAGGGGCCCAAAGACTCGGGCAATTTTCTGTTGCTTTCCCAGGCACATCAGCAGGAAGCTGGGTTGGAAGTTGAGCAGCTGGGACTCGAACCAGTGCCCATATGGGACACTGCACTGCAGGCGGCAGTCCCACCAGCTACGTCACAGACCAGCACCCAGATTACATATTGTTTAATGTAAAACATAAATAACCTTAACTGACTAGGATACTTATAAATGGAAATTGTGAGCGTACATCAATGATCTTTTACTTAGGTAAAAATAAGCATATTTGAAGATATTTAAATTATCTGGTGCTTCAGCTAAGTCATTTGTCAAATATCCTTTCTGCCTCCTTTAATCTGTGTTCTATATCAGCTCGTTTGCTTATATTACTCTCTTGTTGGATACTTCAATCACTGTTATTTTCTGTTTATTTTTTCTTAACTAAGTTTTTTCAGTGCTGCATCTTCTACCCCTTTCTTCATCCCTACCAAAAGGGAAAAAAAAGCTGCTTTTAAATCACTTAATAATATACATAGCCTTTTATCTAGACTATTCTACACCTAGCACAGTGCCTATTAGGTAGTAGGTAATAATTATATTCTTAATGAATGTATCAGTGAATTTTTAATTTCAACTCGATAGTAGTATGTTTCCATGGGTATAGTTTGTAATTTCTAGAGTAATTTATAGTTTAATTACCTCTATGTGCTAATCTCTATGATAGATATTTTCCATTAAAATTCATGTTAATTAGCCATTATTGACTTCATTTCATTTTATTGATGAAAAAATGGAAATTTATAGAAAGGTTACATTAATTATCCAAAGTCACACAGCTAATATAAAGCTGGTTTGTCAGACTCCAGAGTTTTGCCATAAATCCTGCAAATTAGAATGCAGATTTTATTAGAACATTCTAAAAATGAGGACAAGTTTCAACCATTCTTATATATCACTTTATAATCTTTTAGACAACATGATTTGCTCAAAACCTACTTTGTTTATTGTAATATATAAGGGATCTTCAAAAAGTTCATGGAAAATGCATATTCTGAAAAATCTACGCATGGATTTCAAAAATTTTGGGAACCAAAATAAACATCTTTTAATTCCACTTTCCATAAACTTTTTTAAGTTGTACAATGTTGTGTTTGGGGAACAAAGCCTCCTTAACGAAAACAGTTTTTGACTCATTGACATGTACTGGCTTGGCATTTCACATACATTTTTTACTTTTTTCAAGAACAAAAATAATTTGGATTACATGATAGTAAACATTCATTCTTATAAAGATGCAAGTTATGATTTTTACTGATGTGAAATCCATACAACATAAACTAACCATGGTGAAGTATACAGTCCAGTTTATTGAATGCATCTACAAGGTTGTGTAACCCTCACCTCTCTACTCTAAAAACTTTTCATCAAAGCAGAAGACCACCTCATATCCATTAAGTAGCCATTTTTCGTTTTTTTCTTCTCCATCGCCTTACAACCACTAGTTTTCCTTCTGTCTATGTAGATTTGGCGATTCTTTCAAGTCCAGCTTCTCCACTTCCAATCCAGTTCCCTGCTAATGTACCTGGGAAAGCAGCAGCAGATGACCAAAGTATTTGGACCCCTGCCACCCATGTGGGAGACCTCGAATAAGCTCCTGCCTCCTGGCTATGGCCCGGCCCAGTCCTAGCTGTTGTGGCCACTTGGGGAGTAAACCAATGCATGAGAGATTCCCCACCCATCTGTAATTCTGCTTTTCAAAAAAATAAGTATTTAAAAAAGATAATTTTCATATATAATTTTTTAAATCCATGCATACATATCTTCAAAAATATCATAGAAATGCATATTATGAAAACACTGTGCATGAATTTTAAATATTTTTTGGCAGTAAAACAAACGTGTCTTTCAATTCCATTTTTCCTTGAACTTTTTGACAGACTGTCTTATAGAATACAACTTATTTATCTACACCTCCTTTGATGGAGTTTAGGTTATTTCCAACCTGTTTGTCTCTCCTGGATAAATGCCTAGGAGTGGAGTTATTGAGTCATTGGGTAATTCATTGTTTCTTTGAGAATTGGCATACCAGTTTCCACAGTGGCAACACCATTTAACATTCCCATTAACAATTTTTTTTTTTTTTATCAGCCACAATGTCAATGCTTGTTATTTTCTGTTTTCTTCATAGTAGCCATCCTAGTGCATGGGAAGTAGTATCAAGTTATGGTTTTGATTTGTATTCCTGTAATGGTCAGTGATGTTCAACGTCTTGTGTTTTTTTCTTTTGGCTATTGTATTTCTTTGGAGAAATGTGCATTCAAGTCCTTTGTTTTATTTATTTATTTGAGAAACAGAGAGACAGACAAGGCATAGAATCTGCTGTTTCACCTCCCAGTTGCCTGGGAATCAGGAACTTTATCCAGATCTCCCATGTGGGTGGTAGGGACCCAAGCACTTGAACTTCCCAGAGTGCGCATTACCAGGAAACTGGAGTCAGGAGCATAGCTGGGGATGGAACCTGGATATTTTGATATGGGATATGGGTGCTCCAGTTGGCCTCCTCACCACCTGCTCACCCCTTGCCTGTTTCTCAATTGTGTTGTTTGTCTTTTTTCATTGTTGAACTGCAACAATTCTTTATATGCTTGTCTTTGGGATACTAAATCCTTATCAGATACATGATTTGCAAATACTTTCTCCTATTCTGTGGATTGTCTTTCACTTTCTTGATATTGTCCTTTGATGCATGAAAGTTTTTAATTTTTTTGAAGTCAAATCCTTATTTTGTTGAACAAGCCATAATTTTAGTGACTCTATAGCTAAATAAAATAAGATTGTTCTTTCTTTTTATTTTTTTTAAGATGTACTTATTTTTCGAAAGGCTGTATGACACAGTTTTTTTAGGGGGGGAAGACAGAGAAAGATCTTCCATTTGCTGGTTCACCTTTAGATTTACAGTCCTCAGGCCCTGATTTATGAGTATGCTGTGGGGTAGACCTCAAGTTTCAGTTTTTCCATTGGTAACCTACCTGTCCTGGCTGCTTTTACTTAAAGACCATCTGTTTCCACCACTTGGCATGTCACCTTTGTTGTGAATGACACCCACCTCTAGTCTGTGCCATTGCTCACTCTGTCCTCCTGCTCCACTATGTGTCCGTTTCTTTCTTTCCCCTCTCTGTTTTGTCCCTTTGCACTTCCAGGTAAAGTTTTCATCAGTTTGTGAAGTTCCTTGGACAATTTTGTTGGGATATTGATTGGGATTGTGGATTTCAATTGTATTGACTTGTAGTGGTTTTTTAAGATCAGTTTGGGGAGAATTGACTTTTGAATAATTCATGAACATGGCATATTCTTCCTTTTGTTTAGATTTTTAATCTCTCAATAATGCTTTATAGTTTTGTGTATGGATCTTGCAAATACTTGTTTAAATTCATTCTTTTTTTTTTTTTTTTTTTTTTTGACAGGCAGAGTGGACAGTGAGAGAGAGAGAGAGAAAGGTCTTCCTTTGCCGTTGGTTCACCCTCCAATGGCCGCCGCGGCTGGCGCTCTGCGGCCGGCGCACCGCGCTGATCCGATGGCAGGAGCCAGGAGCCAGGTGCTTTTCCTGATCTCCCATGGGGTGCAGGGCCCAAGCACCTGGGCCATCCTCCACTGCACTCCCGGGCCACAGCAGAGAGCTGGCCTGGAAGAGGGGCAACCGGGACAGAATCCGGCGCCCCGACCGGGACTAGAACCCGGTGTGCCGGCGCCGCTAGGCGGAGGATTAGCCTAGTGAGCCGCGGCGCCGGCCTAAATTCATTCTTAATTATCATTTTAGTGATAGTGGATTTTTTTTTTACTTAATTTCCCAATTTTTTTGCTGGTTGTGTGTAAGAATGAGATTTATTTTTATATATTGATCTCATTTTCTGCTTATAAGTTCTTCAGTTATTAATTCTAGTAAGATATGCCTGAGGACTTTGTAAACAATCATGTCATCCACAAATAGAGACAGTTTTACTTATTTGCATGTTTTTTTTTTCTTGTCTTATTTCACTGGCTAAGTAGAACTCCAATACACTTTGAATAGAAATAGTGAGAGTGATATTCTTATCTTATTCTTGGTGTTAATGGGGAAGGGAAGATGTCAGTTTTATTCTTATACTCTGTGTGTGTATGTGTGTGCGTTGCTTTTTCTCTTAAATTCCCTTTTCTCTCTATCAATTTTTCCAGGGCTTATTACTTTTAAAAGTGTTTTCAAAGAATGATCATTTGGCTTTTTTGATCCTTTTCATTGTATGTTTTTTCTTGTTTCATTATTTCTGCTTGTTTGTCTTAAATTTTTTGTTTTTATTTTTTAATTATTTTTTTAAGATTGTATTTATTTATTTGATGGGTAAAGTTACAGACAGTGAGAGGGAGAAACAGAGAGAAAGGTCTTCCATCCGTTGGTTCACTCCCCAAATGACCAGAGCTGCACTGATCCGAAGCCAGGTGCCTCTTCCAGGTCTCTCATGTGGGTACAGGGGCCCAAGGACTTGAGCCATCTTCTACTGCTTTCCCAGGCCACAGCAGAGAGCTGGACTACAACCAGCGCCCATATGGGATGCCAGCACTGCAGGCGGAGGATTAATCCACTGTGCCATGGCACCAGCCCCTATTTATTTATTTTTTAAAGATTTATTTGTTTACTTGAAAGGCAGAGTTACAGAGAGGCAGAGGCAGAAAGAGAGAGGTCTTCCATCTGCTGGTTCACTCCCCAAATGACTGCCATGGCCACAGTTGGACCAATCTGAAGCCATGAGCCAGGAGCTGCTTCTGGGTCTCCTATACAGGTGCAGGGACCCAAAGAATTGGGCCATCTAATGCTGTTTTCCCAGGCGATAATAGAGAGCTGGATCAGAAGAGGAGCAGCGAGACTTGAACAGGCACCCATATAGGATTCTGGCACTACCAGCACTACCGCAGTGCTCGCCCCTTCTGATTTTGTTTTTAAAGATTTCTTTATTTGAAAGATGGAGTTACAGCAGGGGAGAAGGAGAGGCAGATAGAGAAGTCTTCCATCCACTGGTTCATTACCCAAATGGGCGCAATGGCTAGGACTGTACCACCAGGCCAAAGCTTCGTCCAGGTCTCCTACCTGGGTGCAGGGGCCCAAGGACTTGGGTCATCTTCTACTGCTTTCTCAGGCCATAGCAGAGAGCGGGATTGGAAATGGAGCAGCCAGGACACGAACTGACCCTGATATGAAATGACAGCTTAACCTGTTATGCTACAGTGCCAGCCCCTCTGTTACTTTTATAAATTTTCTAGGTAGATTCTTAGTAGCCTCTCTTCTTTCCTAACATATGCATTTAAGTCCCCAAGGCAGAACTCTAGCTGTATTCTGTAAGTTTAACATGTAATTCTTACTTATTACTCAATTAAAATATTTTCTAATGTCCATTGTGAACCTTTTGAAGAATATTCCCTACTTGCCAACTTTTTGGTGTTTCCCGCTTTTATTTTTTGTTGTTTCTGGTTTCTTGCATTGTGATCAAAGAACATCTTCTGTCTGATTTCTTGCAAGTCTGAGACTTGCTCTGTGGCCTAGCATACATCAGTTTTGGTAGATATTTTATGCTTATTTGAAATGAAACTGTTTTGTGGTAGTGGGCAGTGTTCTGTCAAGTGTTCATTGGGTCAAGTTTGATAAACTTATTATTTAAATCTTCTGTATCTTTGCTTGGTATTTTACTTGTCATTTTAGAATCATACCTGTGGATTTGTTTTCTTCTTTTATTTCAGGAAATTTTTAAAAGATGTTTGTTTTGATGCAAAAAAATTTTGAAATCCAGACATAATTTTTTCATAATGCACATTTTTAATAAACTCTTTGAAGACCCCTTAAATTTTGTGTGTCTGATAATCTTTCTATTTTAGTTAACACTTGGTCCATTTCCATATAAAGTGATTTCTAATATATCTGGGCTTAGATATTTCTAATATGTTTGGGCTAATATGCATACTATTTGTATTTCATTTGTTCCATGTCATCTGTGTTGATTTTCTTCCTCTTTTTGCTTCCTTCTGTATAGTTTGTTTTATATTGCTCTATCGTCTCTATTCAATTTGTAGTTACACACTCTTTTATTTTTCTTCCAGTGGTTACCCCAGATATTACAATAGACATCCTTTACTTATTAAAACCTAATATAAACAAATACTTTTATTTGTTCTTGGATAGCCTAAACACCCCAGAATGGTGTAACTTCACTGTGCATTCCAGACTCAGATTTTGTTGTTATAACTTTAATTCTTCTGTTATTTGATTCCAACAAAGCATTTTATTGGTTCATAACGTCAGCATGCATTTGTATTTTCTGTTCATTTACAGTTTTGGTTCCTTCTTAGTATTGCCTGCTTCAGTGATCTTCTATCTGGGATTATTTTCCTTGTACCTGAAGACATTCTTCAGCTATTTTCATTAGTATAGCTCTATCATTTGGGGTTTGGATTAGATATATGCAAATCCATGTTCAGATGCTTTTTTCCTGTAGTTTTTCTGATTCTCTCTTGGCTCTTTCTTTAGGTTTTAATCTTTTTATAATTTATTTTTGTAATCTGATGATCAATTCTTTCCTCTCATATGGTTACCTCATATAACGTTTCCCCAGTCTTTCAAACAACCCTGCCAATGTTATTTCTGCCATTTTTACAGCCTTGCTCAAGTTCTCATAGCTGCCAAGCCGCTACAGCTAAATATAGGCCAACATCAAACCCATCCGGTATTTCTTGCTCTTCATTTTATGAGGTTATGTTCCTTTTTCCTACCTGTCTGTCTTTTCATTTGATTTTTGGAGGATAGTTGTTATTGAAAATTGTGTGTATATTGATGAATTATATTAACCTGTCTTAAAATAACATTCTATCATACCACCAATATTTATTAGCTAAACAGAAGTCCATAGATTTATGAGCCAAATATTAGCCCCTTTAAGGAGTTTATTTTCTGCAAAGAAAGAATGTATACAGTTTATTCTACTAGGATATGAAGAGATAGTTTCCATGGATAGAAACAAATAAGAAGGTACTGTCCCAGCTGACAGAATTAAGAAAGCATTCATTGAATAGGTAGAAGTTACCATTGAAGAAATGTCGATGTGAGAGTTTTCAAAAAGTGTATTCAAGGGTAACATATTATTATACATTTATTTGTTAATGCAAATCAAGTAAGTACAAGTGTTTCCTGTGAAAGTTTTCTCCCAACAAATCTACCTGTACAGACTTTGTCACCATTGTAACTTGTCCAGTAAGCAGTGGAGTTTTGTATATCATGATACATTACACACAGTGGCTGACCAGGTCTCTCTTTTTCCAGGTTATTTCATTTCTGGCTGCAGTTTTACATAAAAAGGGAACTCGTGAGGATATTGAAAATAACATGCCAGAGTTTTTACTAAGAAGTATGAAAAAGGAACTCCCTTCTTCTATGACAAAAAAGGTAAAATGTCTGAAAATCCTCGGTTCCTGAAGCTGGCAATGAGAAAGCAGATAGAAACAAAAGTCACACAGTACAGTAAGAGTTATAATGTAAACATATTAGAGTATTAACTTTATCTTTGAAGGGTGATCAATGTTGTGCTTAGGTTAAATTTGGTTGACTCTCAGAATGGCAGAATATAATTTCAGATTGAAGTTGTTTTGGGGTTTTAATCTGCTGCTAGCTGGATTTATATGACTTATGTTGATAAACTTGTTGAATGTCCATGAATGTGTTTGTAACATTAATTGTTTGCTTTTTACTTATGTGAGACAAAAAGGACAGTTATCAATAATGGTAAGAGGGTGCCTTATTAATATGTAAAGTAGCTTAGCAGATAATTATAGCCCCCAAAATGAAGCAAATTCTACCTGCACTCCACAAGGAAGTTGGAATCATCAAGAGTGGTCTGTGCTTGTCTGTGCCTCTACCCTGTGACTGAGCATGCCCTCATGACCCTACTTCAGGGTTCTCCTTCCTGAATGTATGTTTGAAAGAACACAATTTTTACAAAAAATGTAAGATATTTCTAATAAAACAATGGAATGCAATAAAAAAGGTGTGTCATACTTATGTATCTTTTATATTCTCAGCATCCAGGAAGCTGGATAGGAAGGAAGACAAAGTGGTTTTATGGAGTCTTTGTAACGTTATAGTAATGAACTGCTAACCACAAGTTTTTACAGTAGTCTCTTTCGTACATGTCTTATACATATTGACTTCTGTCTATCATAAGGGCCATTTCAGTGCAGAATTTTGAGAGATATGAAATTAGGTATTATAATCGTTATCACTTTAGCGTCTCTTCTTTTTTTTATTATTATTATTTGAGAAAAAGAGAACTCCAATCTATTGGTTCGTTCCTCAAATGCCTGTAACAGCTGGTGTTGGGCTAGGCCAAAGCCAGGAGCCCAGAACTCCATGTGGTTCTCCTACCAGAGTGGCAGGGACCAAATTATTGGCCATCACCCTTACCCCCTCAGGGGCCGCATTAACAGGAAGCTGGAGTCAGGAGCCAGAGCTGAGAACCAAACCCTGGCATCCTGACAAGTGTCTTCACTAGACCAAGGGCCTGTCCTTCTTTTGTTGTTTTTAATAGCTTTCTTTTCTTCGATTCTCATTCTTTCTAAAATACTTTAAATATTTCTAAATATTTGTGTATAGCTTATACAGCTCTTGTAACACATGGACATGCAGGTACAGATTATTTGATGTAATGTTCATTGCTATTATGTTACCTTCTTTAGTTGAATTCTTTTTTTTTTTCCAGATGGCTGCAACAACTAGCACTGGGCTAGGCCGAAGCCTGAAGGAGCTTCTTCCAGGTCTCCCATGTGGGTGGCAGGGGCCCAATGACTTGGGCCATCTTCTACTGCTTTTCCTAGGCCACTAGCAGGGAGCTGGATGGGAAGTGAAGCAGCCAGGACATGAACCAGCACCCATATGGGATACCGGTGTCATAGGTATCCAGCTTTACCTACTACACCACAACAGAGGCCTCTAGCTGAATTCTTAATTAATTTCTCTTCAGTGTTTCTTATATTCTAATAAATTCCACTAAAATTACCAATAAACTGTGCTTTGGCTGCATTCCCTAATTGTTGATATGTAACCTTTTCATTATTCTTTTCCAAATTATCTCTGACTCCAGTTTTGGTTCTCTTTTACCCAAGAACTGTTTTAAAGAGGAGTTTAAAAATTTACAAGTGATAGGGCCAGCACTATGGCGTAGTGGGTAAAGCTGCCACCTGCAGTGCTGGCATCCCATATGGGCACTGGTTCGAGTCCTGACTGCTGCACTTACAATCCAGCTCTCTGCTATGACCTGGGAAAGCAGTGGAAGAAGTCCTTGGGCCCCTGCACCCACGTGGGAGACCTGGAAGAAGCTCCTGGCTCCTGGCTTCAGATAGGCCCAGCTGTGGCCATTGCAGCCGTTTGGGGAGTGAACCAGCAGATGGAAGACCTCTCTCTCTCTTTGTGTCTCAGACTCTCTGTAACTCTCCCTTTCAAATAAATAAATGAATCTTTTAAAAAAATGTACAAGTGAATGGTTATTATTGGGACACCCAGTGATCGAGGGCTTAGTCTTTATTAATGACATAGTTTTCTTGCATCACATAATGCTCATATAGCCTTGAATTTTTCTTGTGGTTAAATCCATGGTCAAGTGTTTTTAATGTTCCGATTTTGTATATTGTGTAATCTCTGTTATTTTAAAATGTCTGCTTATATTTTGCATTCTTTGTTGTTAAGGCCACATATAGTGAAGTTTGTTAATTGCCTTGTTAAAATTCTTAATCCTGTCATGATTTTCTTTTTCCAGTTTGAGCAATTGGATTCTGACAGAATGATATTAAACTTTTCTGCTATGAGTTTGAATTTGATCATTTTTTCTTGATTTGTACTACTTTTTTGCTTTACATCTTCAATTAATTCTTTTCTCAGAAATTTTGTGTGCTCGTATATTGCTTTTATACTTGATTAATTAACTGTTTATCTGCCTAGGATTCTAACATTTTATAGCTTGATTAAAATCCTTTCATTATATTCTGCTACTCCAGATTGTAGATGACAAACTCACTTTTTTCCTTGGCAAGGCAATTTTTTTTTTGGAAATGTTTAGAAGTTACAAAAAAATCCTTGAAATTCAGAATTTTCCCTCAACCTTAACATTCACTGTAGAATTTTTCCAAATAACTTTTGCGTAGAAAAACTGCCCCAGGCTTTCTGTAGAAGTTGGTTGCTGATCTGACATCATCTGCTTCAAAGCAGAACTTCAAAGTAAAGCAGTCCTCTCCGGAAATTACTTGCCCATTACTTTTTTTGACCCAGTCCTTCCTCCTGCCTAGGCTGCTCTGTTGAGATTTGTTGTTCTGCTTTGTTTGTTGTTGTTTTTGGATTCTTTCTAAGAAAACTCACTTGGTAAACCGTTTTCTCCTCCAGACATATAAGAAATAGCTCTGTAGGTAGGGGCATGCTGTGCTATTGTTCTGGTCTGATAGGGGTACCCCCAGGCATTCTAGCACTATTATGAGTTTATTTCTATATTCATTCTCCTGTTTCCTTGGCATCAATACATATATGAGTTTAGTTAGTCACTTAAATTTTTAATGGAATCATTGTGATATGCTACAGTATTTTCCACAAGTAAATTAAAACAAAAAATATAACTTTGATGAAATTTGCAAAAGATAGGTTTATGTTGATCCATTTTTACATCAATGGGCACTTAAAAACTAGATTATGAAATAGCTGGAGAAAAAATAAATTATTTTATAGTTGTTATGCTAATGCCACAATTGCAACAGAACCCTGAAAAATTAATGTTGGAACTCCTTGGAGAAAGCTATTTAACAAATTGAATGTTACAAGTTAAGGAGTGATGGCTTTGAGGTATGTGTGTGTGATGTGATACATCTCACATACATTCGAAAACTTTTCAAGTGTGAGTAAGTCATTTAAGAATGCATGAAATAGATGTTTTGTGCCAAGAAAAAATTCCTGAAGCAAAAGAAACAAACTATGCATTTCAAATATTGATTCTGGGAATGATTCTGTAGATTTATGCCAAGTTTAGTTTGGAATTCATTCTTTATGAAAATGAATCAGTAAATTCATGTATAAAATATTAATACTTGCATAGTTAACACTTTAAAGATTCTATATAAAATTCATAATTAATGCAGGGGAGGCAGGTTTTTCTAACAATCACAATACAAGTATCAGAAGTACTTGCAGTGACAATTGAGCAAAACTATTTTCAGTTATTTTGTTTACTATATTCTAGCTCTTTAGTTTATGATATGTACCAACAAGATTATGTGGTAAGAGATGCTACTGTAAATATCTTTATAGTTAAATTTTGGCAACTTGTGGAACTATAAATATAGGATACATTCTTGGTACTGAAATTGTAAGAGGTACTGAAATAATGGGTATATTCATATTACATTTGGCTAGCTGGAATCAAATTGTCCTTTCAAGAAGTTGTGATAATTTATATTACCACAAATGTTGTATAATTGTGTCTCTTCCGAACTTTTCATCTACCTTAGTAATAAGCATAAATTTTTGTTTGCCTGGCGGATTTAAAAAATTATATCTTTCTTTGACTTGCATTTCAGTATCTTTTCAGATGCTTAAAAGTCATTTTAAAATCAAGTCTTTGTTGTTACTCACAGTTCTTGATTAATAGTCCACACACATATATTCTGGATAATCTTTTGTCCATTGTGTGCTTTGAAAATATCTCTGCCTAGTTTGTCAGAGTCAACTTTTGACATATTTATTGGTTTTAAAATAGTTTTAGGTAATTAATCTCTCTTTATAGCTTCCATGTTTTATATCTGCCTGCAAAAGTCTTTTATACTCTATAATTACAAATAAATTCATCCATGATTCTTTTACAAAGTATATGATTTTATTTGTATCTTTATATTGTTGTAGTTTATTTTGCTGTAATGTCTAGTAATTTGGCTTTATTTTAGCCAATTATCTTAGTGTCATTTATCAAATAAGCTCTTTTTTTCCACAGTAATTTGAAGAGTCACTTTTGTGGAAAATTGAACTCATTTAGATGAGTCTATTCAAAATATTGTTCTGTCCTATTAATTTATTTGTTCATGTCCCTTCCAGTGTTTTAGCTGTATATTTTAATGTTTGATAGGAGTAGTATCGCCTCAGAGTTTCTCAACTTGCTAAAACTAACGTTTCTCAAATTTCTCCTGAAACTCTGTTGACATTCAAAATAGTATTACATTGAATTTGTGGGTTTGTTTAGAAAGAATGGACATCTCTATAATATAAAGACTATATATCCAAGAATAGTCACATAGTTTGCTTCATTTTGTTTCAGGCCTCTTAGAGTTTCTAATTTTTTATATGACGTTATGTCTATTCATTAAAGTTTAGTAAGTATATCTTTTTGGTTGCTATTATAAATAGAATTTTTACTTCATTTTTAAACTGGGAATATTTCATATGTATATAAGCCATGAATATTTTGTAAATTAAAGTTTCTTAATTCTTTTGCTATTCAAGATAATTGTTTTACTATTTCTTTAATCAATTTACTTCTGTTTTCTGCAGATGGTGATAATTTTACTTGCCATTTCTATTCTTCTCTCTTTTATTTACTTCTCTTTTGTAATTGTCAGATTTTATATTTATCAGTTTGGCCTATAATTACTTTGACAGAGTGTTTGTCAAATATTGGCATTATTGGTGTTACCAGAAGGATTTTAAAAGGCTCCTGACCAGAGTAGATTCTAAACTGAAATTCCTGTGTATTGAATAGCAACAGTATACAAGAGGAAGTTATCAAACAGTGCAGTAGGATATAATTAATTAGTTTGAGCATTTTGAAATAGTTAAGGTTAAGATACATGATATATTTTAAAACTTTGGGTTTTTGGGAGCAAAAATTTATTTTATGTTCTGTAATTTTTCTATAAAAGTACAATTTATTTTTCACTTTGTTATGTCACATCTGACCATGTGAAGCCTTTGCTTCAGCTCTGTTGGTCTGCCACTGGTACCTTGCTACTCCTAACTTGGCATTGACATGCATGATTTCACTTGTTAATTCATTCACCAGTTGCAGGCTTTCTATTTTTCTAAGTACTATACTAAGTACTGGAGTTACAGTACTAAATAAGAAAGAGTTCTCGGGGCCAGCACTGTGGCATAGTGGGTTAAACCTCCGCTGGCAGTGTCGGCATTCCATATGGGCACCGGTTCACATCCCGGCTGCTCCACTTCTGACCCAGCTCCCTGCTAATGACCTGGGAAAGCAGTGAAAGATGGCCCAAGGACTTGAGCCCCTGCAGCCACATGGGAGACCTAGAAGAAGCTCCCAGCTCCTGGCTCCGGCCTGGCCCAGCTCCGGCTGTTCCAGCCATTTGGGGAGTGAACAGCATCCCATGTGGGCAATGCTTCTAGTCCTGGCTGCTCTGCTTCCAGTCCAGTTCCCTGTGAATGAGCCTGAGAAAGCAGCAGCAGACGGCCCAAGTACTTGGACTCTTGCTGTCTGTGTAGGATACTTGGGTGAAGCGCCTGGCTTCCACCTGGGGCCAGCCCTGGCCGTTGTTGCCATTTGTGGTGTAAATCAGCAGATGAAAGATGTCTGTCTGTCTGTCTGTCCCCACCCCCACCCCCGTAACTCTGCATTTCAAATAAACAAATCTTTAAAAAATAACAGTAAAAAATAAAAATCTAAGTAAGCCAAAAAGTATTTCTTGAAGGTCTTCTATGTCCAAATATAGTCACTCAGTTGCGTTTGTTCTTATCAACTAACTACATGTCAAGATTAAGGAATAGGACTGTTGATCTTTTGGACTTACTTTAGGGTTCTTTTTCATTTGTTTTTTAAACATCAACTTTTTTTTCTTCTTCTTGTAGATGTTCTTAATAGTCGCCCCTCTGTCTGTCCTCTATAACTGGAAAGATGAATTGGACACCTGGGGATATTTCAGAGTCACTGTTTTACACGGTAACAGAAAGGACAATGAACTGATGCGTATAAAGCAGAGGAAGTGTGAAATTGCACTGACCACTTATGAGACACTACGCTTATGTCTGGATGAACTGAACAGGTAATTGGAGTGGGTGCATTAATAGTCTGCTTACAAGTTGTCTTGATCCCGGTATATCATGATTTCTTTATGAAGTTCTAAATATTATTTGGCTTTATTTAATTTCATTTCAGAATTATCAAAATATAGTTTGTAATGACTTAACCTCTGAGAAGGAAAATCCTGCATCAGGTTTTCCACAGTTTCTTATTCTATTTCTTAAACTCAATAGAGGTACCTCTCCAATATCTGTTAAGAGATATAATTAAGACTTGTCCTAAGTCTCATCTAAGCCTTTAATATGTATCATGCTGCTGAACTAAAAGAGATTTTTCATGAATGATTTTAGTTGTGGCGGAAAATAAATACACACACACACATACACACAGGAGCCATTGTGGCCCACACTGTAAGAGGGAATTGGCCAGGAGACACCAGTGAGGTAAGCAGGCAGCAGAGCAGTAAGTCATGGAGTATTGAAAGTCATTTGAGGCCGGCGCCGCGGCTCACTAGGCTAATCCTCCGCCTTGCGGCGCTGGCACACCGGGTTCTAGTCCCGGTCGGGGCGCCGGATTCTGTCCCGGTTGCCCCTCTTCCAAGCCAGCTCTCTGCTGTGGCCAGGGAGTGCAGTGGAGGATGGCCCAGGTGCTTGGGCCCTGCACCCCATGGGAGACCTGGCTCCTGGCTCCTGCCATCGGATCAGCGCGGTGCGCCGGCCGCAGCGCGCCGGCCGCGGCGGCCATTGGAGGGTGAACCAACGGCAAAGGAAGACCTTTCTCTCTCTCTCTCTCTCTCACTGTCCACTCTGTCTGTCAAAAAAAAAAAAAAAAAAAAAAAAAAAAAAAAAAAAAAAGAAAGTCATTTGAGGGGCCATTGCTATGGCACAGTAGGTTAATCCTCCCTGTGGCACCGGCATCCCATATGGATGCTGATTCAAGTCCCTGCTGCTCCTCTTCAGATCCAGTTCTCTACTACAGCTTGGGAAAACGGTGGAAGATGGCCCAAAGGCTTGGGCTCCTACACCCACATGGGAGACCCGGAAGAGGATCCTGGCTCCTGGCTTCAGATCCTCACAGCTCTGGCCATTGTGGCCATTTGGGGAGTGAACCAGCACGTGGAAGACCTTCCCTTCCCTTCCCTTCCCTTCCCTTCCCTTCCCTTTCCTTCCCTTCCCTTCCCTTCCCTTCCCTCCCCTCCCCTCCCCTCCCCTCCCCTCCCCTCCCTCTCCTTCTTTCTCCCTCCCTCCTTCCCTTCCTTCCTTCCTTCCTTCCATCCATCCATCCATCTTTCTCAGGTAGAGTTACAGACAGTGAGAGAGAGAGACAGAGAGAAAGGTCTTCCTTCTGTTGGTTCACTTCCCAAATGGCCACTATGGCCAGCGCTGTGCTGATCCGAAGCCAGGAGCCAGGTGCTTCTTCCTGGTCTCTCACGTGGATGCAGGGTCCCAAGGACTTGGGCCATCCTTCACTGCCTTCCCGGGCCACAGCAGAGAGCTGGACTGGAAGAGGAGCAACCAGGACAGAATCTGGTGCCCATATGGGATGCTGGCACCGCGGGCAAAGGATTAACCAAGTGAGCCACAGCGCTGGCTTAAAGACCTTTCTGTCTGTAACTCTACCTCTCAAATAAATAAAATAAAATACCAGAAAGTCATTTGGAGCACTTGGGTCTTTATCCTTAGAGCAATACAGTGCTCTGAAGTGTTTCCAGCAGATTATTACTATGATAGAAATGATCAGATTTGCATTTTGTAAGTATCCTAGCTGCTGTATTTACAGACAGAAAGGAGCCAAGTTGAACAGTGAAAGAGCAGTCAAGAAGTTTAAGGCTTGGGGCTGGCACTGTGGCATAACAGGTAAAGCTGACACCTGTAGTGCGAGCAAACCATATGGGCACTGGTTTGAGTCCTGGCTGCTCCACTTCCTATCCAGCTCTCTGCTATGGCCTAGGAAAGCAGTAGAAGGTGGCCCAAGTCCTTGGGCCCCTGCACCCTGGTGGGAGACCTGGAAGAAGCTCCTGGCTCCTGGCTTCAGATCGGCACAGCTCTGGCTATTGCAGCTAAGAGATGGAAGACCTCTCTTTCTGCTTCTCCTCTCTCTGTGTAACTGACTTTCAAGTAAATAAATAAATCTTTTAAAAAAAAAAAAAAAGAGGGGCCGGCGCCGTGGCTCACTTGGTTAATCCTCTGACTGCGGCACTGGCATCCCATATGGGCGCCAGATTCTGTCCTGGTTGCTCCTCTTCCAGTCCAGCTCTCTGCTGTGACCCTGGAAGGCAGTGGAGGATGGCCCAAGTGCTTGGGCCCCTGCATCCGTGTGGGAGACTAGGAGGAAGCACCTGGCTCCTGGCTTCGGATCGGCACAGCGCTGGCCTTAGCAGCCATTTGGGAGTGAACCAACAGAATAAAGACCTTTCTCTCTGTCTCTCTCTCTCACTGTCTGTAACTTTACCTGTCAAATAAAAGAAAGAAAGAAAGAGGGAGGGGGAGGGAGGGAGGGGAGGGGAGGGAAAAAAAAAAGAAAAAAAAAAAAGAAAAGAGGCTTATGGCCTGAGCCCTCTTG
The DNA here is from genome assembly GCF_051225735.1 of Oryctolagus cuniculus. Classification (NCBI taxonomy): domain Eukaryota; kingdom Metazoa; phylum Chordata; class Mammalia; order Lagomorpha; family Leporidae; genus Oryctolagus; species Oryctolagus cuniculus. The sequence goes on along the minus strand of NC_142867.1, from coordinate 141,757,034 downwards.
TCTCTCAAATTCATATGCTCAGGTTTTCACCTTAGTGCTTTGGAATGTAACCATGTTTAGAGCTGGATCTTTAAAGAAGTGATTAAGTAAGAATGCAGCTGTTTGGGTGGGGCCCTAGTCCAGTATGACTGATACACTTACTGGAAGACAAAGAGACCCAAACACACACACACAGATAAAGGGCATGGGAGAACACGACAAGAAGACCATCATCCATGAGCCAGTGAGAGTGGCCGCAGAAGAAATGGAACCTCCTAAGGCCTTGATTTTGAAATTCTAGCTTCCAGGATTAGGAGAAACTAACTTTGTTGTTTACACCATCCATGGAGTGAGCGTTTTGCCTAGTGGTTAAGAGGCTGCTTGGAACGGCCACATCTCTTATGAGAGTTCCTGGGGTCAAGTCCTGACTCCACCCCTGACTCCAGCCACCTATTAATGCACCCTGTGAAAGGCAGCAGGTGATGGCTCCAGTAATTTGAGTCCCTGCCACCCACACGCGAGACCTGGATGGAGTTCTTGGCTCCCAGCTTTGGCTTGGACCGGCTCCAGCTGTTACAGATATTTGAGGAGTGAACCTTAAGTTTGGAGCTGTCTCTTCTTTCAAATAAAATGAAATTATTTTTTAAAATACAACATATTAAAAGGAAAATGGTGACTTAGTATTAAAATAAATAAATATATCATCCGTTCTATAGTATTTTGTCTTGGAAGCCTTAGAAAACCACAGGTCTGGTCCAAGGAAGCTGGTAGTCAGGCCAGCCTCTTGCTAGTTGTGCCAGCAACAGCAAGGTCCTAGGTAAAGTCATGAACTTAAATCCACTTCTAGCTTAAATTTCTCCCTATAAGGAAACAGTTCATATTTAAGATTGAAGTGTGTCGAGACCAGTGCTGTGGCATAGAGGGTAAAGCTGTCACCTGCACTACCGGCATCCCATATGGGCACCAATCGTAATCCTGGCTGCTCCACTTCAGATCCAGCTCTCTGCTATGGCCAGGGAAAGCAGTGGAAGATGGCCCAAGTCCTTGGGCCCCTGCACCCATGTGGGAGACCCAGAAGAAGCTCCTGGCTCCTGGCTTCGGATCGGCTCAGCTCCAGCCAATGCGGCCATCTGGGGAGTGAACCAGTGATTGGAAGACCTCTGTCTCTACCTCTCTCTGTAACTCTTTCAAGTAAATCTTAAAAAAAAAAAAAAAAAAAAAAAAAAAAAAAAAAAAAAAAAAAGATTGAAGTGTGTCATTAGAAAGAGTTCTTATAAGTCTTTAAAATGTCCAGATATTATAACAGTAGTCTGTTTGACCTTTTCAATGAGGGAATGATATTCCCCAAAATCGGATTAAAATTTAGAATATCAGATTATTTTTAAAGGTGATGCTTTCAAACCAGCATTAAACTTCTTTGGCATAAGCTAAAAATGAAAAACAACAATTATGAGTTGTCTCATAAATTTTCTAAGCACAAGATATGTTGAGTAAAATGTGTGATTAATTAGCCATTGTGTGGCTTTGGGCAAATCTCATCTGGAAAATGGCAGAGGATGAATTAAATCAGCCTCCTCAAATCATTTCATTAAGGTTTAATTTGTGTAGAATAACATATACCTGTTTTAAGTACGTGAGAGTTTGATAAACTTTGACTAAGAGTTAGCAAACTTTTTCTGGAAGACTCAGTAAACATTTTTGAGCTACAGGGCCACATACAGTCTCCCTCACATATTCTGCTTTTTTATTTTTGCGATTTTCGAAAATGTGAAGACTGTTCTTAGCCTGCTGACTACACAGAAATTGCCTCAGGCTAGATTTGGCTCACGGGCTGTTGTTTGCTGATGCCTATGTTTGAGAGAGAGATCCTTGAGCGTAGCACCATCCAGCCAAGGTCTAAAATATTTTTAGCATCCCTGGACTTCCCTCCTACCGCTTTACAATCAGCCCTTCCCCAGTCCTCACCCTCGACAACCTACTTTGATTTCTGTCTCTCCACATTACTGGTTATTTTCTGTTATAAATATTAAGCAAGAATTCTCAAGTGGAATTATGTAACATAGATCATATGTATAATATTCAAGGAATCAATGTTATAATTTTTATTGTATTGTATTCTAATGGCTTCATTTTGACAAATCTTTGAAATAATTTCTATTTTATCTGAGTAAATAGTATTTTAGTGAGACTAGTGCATTGTGCATTTATCCTAGATAATTCAGAGAGTAGATACACATTCTGAGTGAACTACATCTTTTTGTTACCATGTTTTTTATTTCACTTTTATGTTTATCAAAATTATATATACATATGATTTACATATATATGCATATATTCACACACACAAAAATTGTACAAGACTTGTAGTGAAAAACTGCTGTGCACGCCTGCCCTCCCCCTGTTACCTGTGCTTTCAGCCCTTCCTGGTCTTAGTCTTTACCTCTGTGTCTCTAAAGAATAGGTTTACGCTACAATTTAAAATTTTTTCTTTACTTTTAAGCATCACATACTGATTTCTTCTTAAGGAAAAGGAGCGTTTTGCCGTAATTTGCTCCTTCCTTGCTCACTTTAGGAGGACCTGGCACATGTATCTTGGTAAGTAGGACTGTTGGACTCTTCCCTAACTTCAGTTTGCTGAGGTGTCTGGTGCCACCAGTTCCCAGCTGCTGAAGAGCTGACTACACAAGTCAACGTGCTTTTGGACTCTACTGCTGGCGTAGGAGACTGCCTTCCTGCTTCTGGAAGTCGTCTTGTCCACATTCTTTCTAGCTACTGGCGTTTTGTGGCTGATTTTTCTTTCTTGGTTCTCTCCTTGTTCTTGATGGCTTTGACCTTTTCTCCATTTTATGTTAAGAAGATTATGAACTCCATAGAAAAGTTGACATAGTGGCATAAGACCATCCATATATTCACCATCTGGATTCAGCAATTGTATATATACAAGGATGCTTCAGAAGTTCATAGAAAAATGGAATTAGAAGATGGGAGGGTAAAGAAATTTGCAATACATACATAGTTTTTTTCACAGTATACTTTCCCCACAAACTTTTGGAAAGTCCTTTGTATGCAACCAGATATGGTTTATTGATTGTGGCAAATCTATTAATATATGGTGTTAATAGGATAAACTGGGTATGGGATGCATGGGAAGTCTTTGTACTATGTCATAATTTCTGTTTTGTAAATTTGAAACCATTGTGAAATAAAAAGCTTTTAAAAATCATTTATTTGGAAGGTAGAGAGAGAAAAACAAAAGAAAAGAAAAAAGAAAGAAAGATCTCCCATCTGCTGGCTTGCACCCCGTGGAGCAGCCAGGGCCATGCCAGGCTGAAGCTGGGATCTGGGAACTCAGTCCAGGACGCCCACATGGGTGGCCGGAACCCAAGGACTCAAGTCATCATCTGCTGCCTCTTCGGGTGCACATGAGCAGGAAGCTGGAGTTGGGAGGCACAAGGAGGTGAACTCACCCACTCCAGTACAGAATGCAGGCACCCCAAGCAGCATCCTCACTGCGACACCAAAGTCTTGCCCGGTTTGGCTGATTTTATGTTTTTTTCTCTGATTTGTTACTTTTAGACAATTCCTTCATCATCATTTTAGTGATGTTTAAATGAGATTTTTGTTCCATCATCATTAAATATAATCTCTATACCCTTTTGTTTTCTCCATACACTTTTTAGTTTTGTGGGCTGTCCACATCTGTCCCCATTTAACTAACTAGGTCAGACTCTATTGAATCCTCCAAGACTACAGGGTTGGAAAATCCTCCAGAGCTTCGGTCGAGAAAGCTGCCCTCTCAAGCTTCTATGCACTAAGGAAGGAAAGTTTTCTGATGCCCTCCCTCCCCTGCCCGCTTTCCTTGCTCTGCAGTTTGGAGTGGTCTGCCATCATTGTGGATGAGGCTCACAGAATTAAGAACCCCAAGGCCAGAGTGACCGAAGTCATGAAGGCTTTGAAGTGTAACGTCCGCATTGGCCTCACCGGAACCATTCTTCAGAACAACATGAAGGAACTGTGGTGTGTGATGGACTGGTGAGTGGGAAAACATTTGTGTTAAAATTACTTCTTCTTTTTTTTTTTAATTTGAGAGGCAGAATCAGAGAGAGAGGGAGAGGCAGAGAGATCATCCATTTGCTGGTTCATACCCCAAATGACTATAACATCCAGGGCTGGGCCAGGGCGAAACCAGAAGCCAGGAGCTTCCTCCAGGTCTCCCACATGGGTGCAGGGGCCCAAGGACTTGGGCCATCTTCTACTGCTTTCCCAGGCCATTAGCAGGGAGCTGGATTGGAAGTGAAGCTGCTGGATCTCGCAGCAGCACCCATATGGGATGCCGGCATTGCAGACTGTGGCTTAGCCTGCTACACCACAACGGCAGCCTGTACTTAAAACTTCTTTAGCTTAATGCTACCTGGTCTGCTAGTACTGCTTTGTGAATGAAAAAACAATCATTTACCAACTTAGAGTGGTATTTGATGCTAAGTATGGTGTACAGGGTAGAGTCTTAAAAACCTGCCTTTGTAGGTTACTCTTGGTCCTTAAAGTAAATGTTCATGCCAAATTACCAATTCACCATCTCCTAAACCATGAAAAAAGAACTGAAACCATCAAAAAGAAAGAACATTTCAACTTGTTTGCCTGTGTTTTTGTTGTCACTAGTAGACAAATACTCGAGTTAGCATATTTGATGTGAAAAGCAATGATTTTTTTCTTTTTAGATAATAAAACCCTCACATTTTTCTTACTGCGTTTCTAAAGGGCTGTGCCAGGACTTTTAGGTAGTAGGATCCACTTCAAGAAGCAGTTTTCTGACCCAGTGGAACATGGTCAGAGACACACGGCGACAAAAAGGGAGCTCGCTACTGGCCGGAAGGCCATGCGGAGGCTCGCGGGAAGGATGGCGGGCAGCTTCCTCCGGCGGACCAAGACTCTCATCAAGGACCAGCTGCCCAAGAAGGAAGACCGGGTGAGCGCTGCATGACTGCATTCGTGTCCCTGGGTGATTTCGTATCTTTTTTTTTTTTTCTTGAAAACTTCCTTTTTGAGAGGAAGTCTTGTCTCCTGTGGTATGTTGTGAATATCATTTTTTTTTTGCCCTTTACTCTGTGTGGAAAACAAATTATTACATGCAGAATTTCAGAAAACATTAATTGAGCCCTGTTACTGATACCTTATGGGCTTTACTTACTTGTTAGCTGACAGTTTCCTGTTAGTATACACACATCAAGGCTTCTGATGCAGTTCCTCCTCAATGAAGTACTGCCTACCTCCCAGTGTGCTTTGTGCCTTAATTCTAGTTAAAGGACCAAAGTAGTTATTTTTTATAGATTTATTTTTTGTGGAATGCTCTCTACAGTTACATGACTAACCTATATTTTTGTAAGATTTTTTTTTTTTTATTCAAAAGGCAGAGCAACAGAGAGGGAGAGACAGAGAGATTTTCTACTCAGTCGCACTGTAAATGGCCGCAACAGCCAGGTGTGGGGGCAGGCTAAGCCAGGGCCCTGGAACTCCATTCTGGTCTCCAAGAGGATGGCAGCAGCCCAAGCACTTGGGCTGTTATCCGCTGCCTTTCCAGATGCTGGGTTAGGTGCAGGGAGCTGGATCAGAAGCAGAACAGCCAGGAATCAAGCTGGTACTCCAGTCCGGAGTGCTGGCATTGCAGGCAGTCAGCTTAACCGGCTGTGCCACAGCGCTGGCCCCTAACCGTCTGAATTTGTAGGGAAATTGTATTACAGGAAAATTTGAGGTGCTGACTTTAAGAGGGGTTTTAAATATAGTATGGTTGTCTTCTATAGGTTTTGATCTTGTGATTCTTGTAGCTCAGACAATGTCAAGAATCTATAAATTACTGTGAATTAAACCTAATTAATGTCCCAAATGAGAGTACCCTATAAAATGACCTCTAGTCTTAGAATATCCTATTAATTATTACTTCAGAAAAATAGATTTGAAAAGAAGATTATATGGATATGCAAGATGGGGAAATTGATCTGACACATGACTTGATATATATCTAAAGCAAATATTCTGTTGAGATAATTCATGAACTCTCACTTTTTAAGATGTTTTATGCAATTATATATAATTTATATGCAAGAAATTAGTTTATATATCTATTAGGAAAAAGAGAAATATATGAAGAGAGAGTTGTGCTCAGAGGTTTAGCATTCGAACACTGAAATTAAGTACATGGACTCGAATCCTGGCTCCTGTCCTTTTAAGTTTTGTGACCCAGAGTAATTGCTAAGGCTGAGAGACTGTGTTCCTTCATCTGTTGATCGGGATGCATGGTAACGGTGCCTGCCTCACATGATGGGTCTGAATAAGTGCTGGGCTGAGCTGGCGCTGTGGCACAGCAGGTTAAAGCCCCAGCCTGCAGCACTGGCATCCCATATGGTTGCCAGTTCAAGCCCTGGCTACTCCATTTCTGATCCAGCTCCCTGCTACTGTGCCTGGGAAAGCAGCTGAGGATGGGCTCCCACACCCACATGGGAGACCAAGAAGCAGCTCCTGGCTCCTGGCTTTGGATAGGCTCAATTCTGGCCATTGCAACCATTTGGGGAGTGAACCAGCAGACGGAAGACCTCTTTCTCCCTCTCTCTGTAACTCTGTCTTTCAAACAGATTAAAAAAAAAATCTTAAAAAAAAAAAAAAAAACAAGTGCTGGGTGAATGTTGCTGGATTTGATAGGAACAGCCCGCTGATCACTGACTGCTATCTTCTGTCTTCCCTTCTGGTTCTCACATGGGCAGTTATATTCAAGGTTGGCATCAAGATACACTTCGTGTTTCACACATACTTTTTTTTTTGAATCCAGCATTGTTTTTTATTGACATCTGTATATTTGCATGTGCATTTATTACTTTTTTGCAGTAATTTCCTATTGTATTGCTATATACACAGCAAATACAGAGGGCTTTTCCCTCTTGTTCGCATTTCTCAAAGTCCTTTCACAGCCATTTTACATTTTATAACCCTGGTTACACAGAGTTGTATAAAGAAGAATTTTACCAATTTCCATGCTACCAGAAATATAGGGTAAAATATGTCCCTTATAACTTATTGATATTATTTTATCATATTTTCTTAAGTTTGGCCACCATAAAACAACTAGTATTTGCTTAGGTGAGCATTTACTTAATTCTTATCTTTACTAACCTCAGAAACTTACAGCAGAATATTAAATTCAAACTTTGTATGTATTCAATTTTAAGTTATATGAAGTTTTATATTTTATTCTAAGTTTTCCAATATTTCAATAAGCATTTAGTATTCCTACTCATATCCTTAGGTCTTCTCTTTTTTCCTTATCAAGTTTTTTTTCCCTAAGCTGTAATAATTTGTTTGCACTGTGTGCTAACATAGAATATTGACAAGAGCCATAATATATTGAGAAATATATAAGGAAGTCACATAATATGTTATTTTTAAAAGACTATTAGGTTTTTTGAAAATGAAATCATAATTTGCATAGTCTAGGGTGAGAGCAAAGAATATTAGAGAATGGAAAAAAATCATCATAATAATGTAACTAGAGGAAAAACAAGTTTTAAGAGTTTTTAGCTATCACAGTCCCATGAACTCTGATGGGCATTGTGATTATTGTTCTTATTGCTGGAAAAAAAGATAGCAATAATTGCCTTGTATTTTCTTTTGGCAGATGGTATATTGTTCTCTGACAGAGTTCCAAAAAGCTGTCTATCAAACAGTGTTAGAAACCGAAGATGTGACTTTGATACTTCAGTCTTCTAAGCCTTGCACCTGCAACAGTGGCCGCAAAAGGAGAAGTTGTTGTTATAAGGCAAGTATTTCAGCATCATATCTTTACAACATCTTGTTTTTGCTAACCCAGAACTCTGCACTAGGGTCAAAGTAAGTGCAAAATAATAAAATAACTGTTCCTCAAGTAGGTTTTTAATTTTAGATACTACAGTTATTTTTTAAAAAGGAACGGTTTTCAAAAGTATTTTGTAATATCTGAGACTGGCATTGTGGCATGGTGGGTGGAGCCTCTATCTGCAATGTCAGCACCCCATTTGGGCTCAGGTTCATGTCCCAGCTGTTCTACTTCTGTTCCGGCTCCCTGCTAATGGCCTGGGAAATGCAGCACAAGATGGTCCAAATCCTTGAGCCCCTGCCGCCTGCATGGGAGACCTGTGGGAAGCTCCTGGCTCCTGGCTTTGGCCTGGTCCAGCTCTGGCCATTGCAGCCATCTGGGGAATGAACTAGCAGATGGAGACCTCCCTCTCTCTCTCCCTCTCTTTCTCTTTCTCTTTTTCTTTTTCTCTTTCTTTCTTCCTCTCCCTCTCCCTCTCCCTCTCTCTGTAACTCTGACTTTGAAAATAAATAAATAAATCTTTAAAAAACATTTTATGATATCAGATGGGAACCATATATAAAATACAATATTCAAATATATTTTCAAAGGTCAATCTTAGAAAGTAAGCTTCAATTTCATATTCTTTCTTTCAGCTTTTATTGGGAAACAACATAATCTCATCTTCAAATTTCATTTCATTTTCAGGGAGTTTCTCATTATTCACTAATAGTAAGTTAACTTCCTCTTGGAGGACAGGCTTAAAACACTCATATTACTTCTGACATTAGGTATCATGTCAATTTAATAGAAACTGTGTGCCAGTAGAATTAAAAAGTTCTTAAGAATTGATATATTTTGGCCGGCGCCGTGGCTCAATAGGCTAATCCTCCACCTAGCGGCACCGGCACACCGGGTTCTAGTCCTGGTCGGGGCACCGGATTCTGTCTTGGTTGCCCCTCTTCCTGGCCAGCTCTCTGCTGTGGCCCGGGAGCGCAGTGGAGGATGGCCCAAGTGGTTGGGCCCTGCACCCCGTGGGAGACCAGGAGAAGCACCTGGCTCCTGCCTTTGGATCAGTGCAGTGCACCGGCCGCGGCGGCCATTGGAGGGTGAACCAACGGCAAAGGAAGACCTTTCTCTGTCTCTCTTTCACTGTCCACTCTGCCTGTAAAAAAAAAAAAAAGAATTGATATATTTGTACTCTTTTATTATCTGTCATATATTCATGTACACAGAAGGACCCTGAGTAAATGTTTCTCTAGACTGATGTTCATTCCATTGCATTTGTTTTGGAGCAGCCCAGAGACCTAGGAAACCTTGGAGCAAGGGTGAGAGGAAGGAGGAAAGGGGTCCGTGTGGCGCTGGCGCTGCCGTTGCACTGTAGAGTTTTGCTGCCAGGTGCCCTTCCTGACACCATGTCTGCCACTGTGGGTCGTGGTCATAAATGCTTTATAGAATGAGGACGTTCTCCCCTTTTGTAATGCGAAACATCATTGAATTATGATTAACCGAAATGATTCCACACTAGTGAGCCATCGTTTTCTTAGAATTCTTTGTGCCAAAAGTAACGGGATACTGAATGTCACCGTGATGCGCTTTGTGAGGAAAGCAGCTGCTTAGCCGCTTTAGTCCTGTTCTTATTTCTGTCTCCCGCCTCTTCCTCCTGCAGACCAATTCCCGCGGTGACGAGGTGAAGACCTTGTGCCTCAGCTACCTCACGGTCCTTCAGAAGGTGGCCAATCACGTGGCCCTGCTGCAGGCTGCTAGCACCTCCAAACAGGTTCGCCATTTTTGTACCTCTCCGTAGGACGCTCTCGATGTGAATATCTTACGTTTGGTATAAAATTTCCCAACCAAGTATCCTGAAGACTTTTTGTGCGTGAACTGTAACTGTAAGGGCAAACTGATTTGCTTGCTTTAAATTTAGGTGTCAAAGTACACTCACTTAAGTTCATGATCAAATTGGGAAAAATTAAGCTTGAAGTAAAATAATAGCTGTTTTATACCTCTAATAATATTCTTGTGCTTACTTTCCCTTGTATCCTGTGGTGCAATTATTCAATAAGATATTTGATGTGAATCCTATTCCAATTACAATGTGTCTGATTATACTAATCTAACCTACTTGGGAAAATGAGAACTGTAATAATCTGTATATTAAATGTTAGGCCTGTTTCCCAAAGTGGCATTTAATTTCAAAATTTCAATTTAAATGCAGTTATTTACTTTGGTGTATTATTCTACAGTACAATATAAATAAAAAGGTCTTTTAAGAATTTATTTATTTGAAAATCAAATTATACCAAGAGAGGGAGAGAATCTTCCATCTGCTGGTTCACTCCCCAGATGGCCACTACAGCTGGGACTGGGCCAGGCCAAAGCGAGGAGCCTGGAGCTTCTTCCAGATCTCCCACATGGGTGACAGGGGCCCAAGCACTTGGGCAGTCTTCTGCTGCTTTTCCTAGGCAACCAGCAGGGAGCTGGATCAGAATTGGAGCAGCCAGAACATGAACTGGCACCCATGTAGGATGCTGGCACTGCAGGCTGCCTGTTTTGCCACAACACCAGCCCCAAAAGTCTTTTTTAAAGTCTTTTGTTATAATGATTTCATATTTTATTTTTGTGTGACAGTTGATGCCTTTTAAGTGTAATTTTGAAATGTAATAACAATTTAATACTGTTATTTGATATTAATCTTAACTCTTTTGGGAGTATTTGTTTTGGAAATCTGAAAAAAAGTAATGATAAGGTTACTACCCCATATCACTAAGAACTTATCAAAGACATTTATGTCTGGGCCTGGCACTGTGGCGCAGTAGGTTAATTCTTAGCCTGTGGGGCCAGCATCCCACATGGGCACCGATTGGAGACCCAGCTGCTCCACTTCCAATCCAGCTCTCTGCTATGGCCCAAGTCCTTGGGCCCCTGCACCTGCATGGGAGACCCGGAAGAAGCTCCTGGCTCCTGGCTTTGGATCAGGGCAGCTCTGGCTGTTGCGGCCACTTGTGGAGTGAAACAGCGGACAGAAGACCTTTCTTCTCTCTATCTCTCCCTCTCACTGTCTGTAACTACCTCTCAAATAAATAAATAAATAATCTTTAAATAAAAAAGACATATATGTCTAACTTATCCCAAAATTTTTTGTTTTTATTCTGACTTAGAGAAGATGTAATCCTCAAAGTAATAGATTCCTTCTAGTTAGAAATATTTCTTCATAAAAAATTTTGACTTATGTATATTCTGTGTTAGATTGAAATCTCTTTTCTTCTACCATTTCCTTTCAAGGAGACACTTATCAAAAGGATATGTGATCAAGTATTTTCGAAATTCCCAGATTTTGTGCAGAAAAGCAAAGATGCAGCCTTTGAAACACTTTCTGACCCTAAATACAGTGGGAAGATGAAGGTAAGAGCTCCTCTTTCAGGTTGTGTACAGCCAGGGATAACGGACAAGATGTTTACCCACGGTAGTCATGTGGTAGGGACACCAGGGCATCAGAACACGTGGTGATTCATTCAAAAGAGACAGAGGCAGTGGACAGCTGGTGCAGTTAGGTCAGCATTCCCTGGCTCACCGTGAACCCTGCATTCAGGTGCGTGCATGAAGGAGTTTCTCAGCCGTAGTTACATCAAGTGCACGTCAGACTTTCCTTTTTGATGTATTGCCCTCTTATAATGTTGGCTGTTATCTCATGCATCAGAGTTTGTCCTCAGAAAAGGAAAATGACCTACCAGAAATGTAAGTGCTGATGTGAAATTGGAGGGCATTTAGGAGTTCTATTTCTAGACGGAGTTTTCTGCTTCTAGTATTTTCTTGCCATTCTTGGTTGTAAGGTTGCAAAGGGACTTTGGTTCCGTTTAGGGCAACTGGCCCCTGGGTGCTGGCTGCGACAGCAGCACAGCCAGCCTCCTTGTAACAGAATGAGCTTGCTTAACCGCTTAATAACAATCGAAAACCTTTGTTTATGGATTGACGGTTCTACACAACAATTTCCAACTTTATGTCAGAGTTAAGAGAAAGGTAAATTTTTTTGACAAAAGGGATAAAAAGGAAGTAATTGAAAATAGTCAGTTTTTGTTTTTCCTTATAATTCTGACATACTTTTTTCAGTTAATGTAGGAAAACTTATCATGGTTTAGTTTGCTTGAGACTTACAAATTCAGTGAAATAAAGTTGAAAGTGAGACTAGAAATAGTAAAAATAATAACATTAAAATGTGTATTTTTTAAAGAAATAAGTTTGTATTAATGAGAATGACATATGATTTACTATTAAAACAAGTGCTTCGAATCCAGTATTTCCTAACAATAAGTCTGTTTAACTTCAATCTGTTGACTTCTAATTATTTTTAAATCTAAATATGTAAAAAAAGCCCAGTTAGTTTAGAACTGACCACTTACTATCCCATCATTTAAGCCAATAGAATATTTACAGTCCTTGTGGCCTCCTTGGAAAACTGCATTATCCTTTGCTGCTCATTTAAATTTTATTGCTTATGACTCTTCACCAAAAAATTACCAGTGTTATAAGTCCACATTATATATATCCTTTAAAGATAAGGGTTTTTAAAAAAATTTTATTTTATTCATTTGAAAGACAGAGTTATGGAAAGAGAGAGGGAGAGATGGAGAGAAGGTCTTCCATCCACTGTTCGCACCCCAGATGGCCACAACGGCCAGGACAAAGCCAGGAGCCAGGAGCTTCAGCCAGGTCTCCAATATGGGTACAGGGGCCCAAGGACTTGGGCCATCTCCCACTGCTTTTCCAGACACATTAGCAGGGAGCTGGGTCAGAAGAGGAACAGTCAGGACTCGAACCAGGGCCCATATAGAATGCTAGCGTCACAGGTGGTGGCTTGACTTACTACCCTACAATGCCACCCCTAAAGATAAATTTGAAAACATACTATTAACTAGTTATAACATAATTTTGGTTATAGTTTTAGACATAGGCAAGATAGTATCTGATTAAGATAATTAATAGACTTAATTTTTGAAAAATTATTTATTTATTTGTTTTATTTGAAAAATTATTTATTTACTTGTATGAGAAAGCACTCCTATACCCTGGTTTACTCCCCAGTGCCCAGAAGCCAGGAACTCAGTCTAGGTTTTCCGTGTGGGTGGCAGGGACCCAGCTACTTGAGCCATCCCTGCTACCTCCCAAGGTCTGCATTAGCAGGAAGCTGGAGTCAGGAGCTGAGACAGGGCTTGAAGGCAAGCACTCCACTATGGGGTACAGGCAACCTAACTGTTAAACCAAATGCCCACCCCTATGTTCAGCTATTATTCTGATTTTTAGAATGGAAAAAGTAATCATTAATTGATGTGGGATGCTTTACATGTGAAGGAAGCAGGTACTTTTCTTACTCTGTGAGACAGCACCAGGAAAACCAAGATCACTAGTAATATGCTAGGGATCTATTTTTCGTATTGTATTTCATCATTTGGTTAGCAAAAATCATCTGGCAAACCATTGCTTTGGTAATCCAAAACCCACAGTCTTGCAGAATTTTGGCCTCTGAGTTTAAGAATGCCAAGTAGGCCGGCGCCGCAGCTCACTAGGCTAATCCTCCACCTGCGTCGCTGGCACCCTGGGTTCTAGTTCCAGTCGGGGCGCCAGATTCTATCCCGGTTGCGCCTCTTCCAGGCCAGCTCTCTGCTGTGTCCTGGGAGTGCAGTGGAGGATGGCCCAAGTGGTTGGGCCCTGCACCCCATGGGAGACCAGGAGGAAGCACCTGGCTCCTGGCTTCGGATCGGCGCAGTGCGCCAGCCATAACGCTCTGGCTGTAGCGGCCACTTAGGGGGATGAACCAACAGAAAAAGGAAGACTTTCTCTCTCTCTCTCTCTCTCTCTCTCTCTCTCTCTCACTCTCTCTCTCACTGTCTGACTGTCAAAAAATTAAAAAAAAAGAATGCCAAGTAACTGGGGCTGGCACTGTGGTGTAGTGGGCTAAAGCCTCTGCCTATGGTGCCATCATCCCATGTGGATGCTGGTTCAAGTCCCTACTCCTCTTCCAGTCCATCTCTCTCCATGGCCTAAACCCAGAAGAAGCTCCTGGCTTCAGATCGGCACAGCTCTGGTCGTTGTGGCCATTTGGGAAGTGAACCAGCAGATGGAAGACCTCTCTCTCTCTCTCTCTCTCTCTCTCTCTTTCTCTCTCTCTGTCTCTCCCTCTCTCTCTCTGTGACTCTACCTCTCAAATAAATAAATGAAATGTTTAAAAAACTGTACTTTCTGAATTCAGGTGATCAAAATTCCTGGTTCTTGTCTTAGCATAGGTCCGGCCACAGCTGCAAGAACTCTGTGAGCGTAATTCCTCTTGTAACCTTCACAGCCTCAAAGCCACACTCATGACCCTGCTCTTTCTCCTGAGTGTCAAGGTCACTTTTGACCTCAACTACTGGTCTAGGGGTAGTCACAAGTAGCATTCTTTCACCTAATAAGAATCCTCGGTTTTCTTTCCTTTGTGGAAATGCCATTTAACCGCTTACTATGAGGGCAGGGAGTGGAACAAAACAATAGCCTAGAAAACCTAATGCAGCATGGTTGGAATCACACAAGGGTCACGTTCATCTTTTGAGGCCTTTCTAAGTTAACAAAAGTTAGATGGAAGATGCCTTTGCCACAAACGTCTCTGAATGTAGGGTTCTTTACAGCTGAGTTGCCCTGTTCTGTGGAGGACAACTAAGTGATAAGGCAGCAGATCTGAAGCCGACTCTGATGTGTATTGACCATATTGTCATTTTTGAAGGAAATTTCTTATTAGGGATCTTAATTTATAGTTACTCATTGATTGTTTCTTTAAACTAGCCTAATAATGCCATCAGACTAAAAACACGTTTTTTGTTACCTGGTTTTGCTTTTAATAGAAAATATTTGAAAATTATCTAAAATTACAATAGGTATTATACTACCCCAGATAATGAGAGTGAATTTCTGTTCAACTTATCATTGATTGATTTTTAAAAAAGATTTATTTATTTATTTGAAAGTCAGAGTTACAGAGAGAGAGAGAGAGAGAGAGGTCTTCCATCCGCTGGTTCACTCCCCAATTGGTTGCCATGGCCGGAGCTGCACCAATCCAAAGCCTGGAGGCAGGAGCTTCTTCTGAGTCTCCCACGTGGGTGCAGGGGCCCAAGGTCTTGGGCCATCTTCCACTGCTTTCCCAGGCCATAGGAGAGAGTTGGATTGGAAGTAGAGCAGCCGGGACTCAAACTAGCGCCCATATGGGATGCCAGCACTGCAGGCAGCGGCTTTACCCACTACGCCACAGCACTGACCCCATCATTAATTTAAAAGCTGAATGTTTTTAAGAGAATGAAAGTGAAAAGACAAGCCACAGACTTGGAGAAAATATTTGCAAAACAGTAAAAGACTGATATCCTACATAATATAGAGACTCTTAAAACTCAACAATAAGAAAACAAACAACAGAATTTTAGAATGGGTAAAGGGTGAACAGATACCTCACCAGAAAAGACATGCCCATGGCAAATAAGCATATGCTAAATGAAACAGCAATGAGATTCTACAACATACCTTCTAGAATGACCAAAATCCAAAACATCAGTGATACAAAATGCTGTTGAGGGGTGGGGCAACAGGAGCTCTTATTCACTACCAGAGGGGATACAAAACGGCACAGTCACTTTGGAAGACAGTTTTGTGGTTTTTCAGAAAGCTCTTACCTTCAGTACTCTTGATATTAAATATTTAAAGTTAAATATTAAAAATATCACCTTGGATATTCTTAACATTTGACCCAGCAGTCACCCTCCTTGGAATTTACCCAACTGAATCAAATTTTAATGAGTTTTAGTGAGTTGAAAAATATGTCTGCACCAGGACCTTAGATGTGTTATTCATAATTGTCAAAGCTTAGAAGGCCCCACAATGTTCTTCAGCAGATAAGTAGATAAACAAACTGATAGGGTAACAATAAAAAGAAATGAGCTATCAAGCTATGAAAAGACATAGAACGGCCGGCGCTGCGGCTCACTAGGCTAATCCTCCGCCTTGCGGCACCAGCACACCAGGTTCTAGTCCCGGTTGGGGCGCCAGATTCTGTCCCGGTTGCCCCTCTTCCAGGCCAGCTCTCCGCTGTGGCCAGGGAGTGCAGTGGAGGATGGCCCAAGCGCTTGGGCCCTGCACCCCATGGGAGACCAGGAGGAGCACCTGGCTGACTCCTGCCTTTGGATCAGTGCGGTGTGCCGGCCGCGGCGGCCATTGGAGGGTGAACCAACGGCAAAAGGAAGACCTTTCTCTCTGTCTCTCTCTCTCTCTCTCACTGTCCACTCTGCCTGTCAAAAAAAAAAAAAAAAAAGACATAGAAGAACCTTGCTTGCATACTGCCAAGTGAAAGAAGCCAGTTTAAAAACACTATGTGATTCCAACTGTATGATACTCAGGAAAAGGAAAAGCGATAAAGACAGTAAAAAGATCAGGGATTACCAGGAATTCTGGGGAGGAAGAATATAGAGGTGAAACACATGGCATTTTTAGGGCAGTGAAACTGCTCTGTATGATATTGTAGTCATGGATCCATGCCATTATACGTTTGTCAAAACCCATAAAACTATATAACACAATGAGTGAACCCTAATGTAAACCATGAACTTCACTTAATAATGTATCAGTATTAGCTCATCAATTGTCACAAGTATTTTAAACATCATAAATGACATATTTTCTAATACTATTATTCTACAGATATTACTAGGAGAACATTTGCAGAAGGGACAGAAGTGGGGGACGAAGAGTTGATGCGAATTTTCTGTATTTCCTATTCAAATTTGTGAACTTAAAGTCTGTCATTTCAAGTTAATGTCTTATGTGAAATTCAGATGCACATACTTCACATAGAATCAGTTAATTAAAAAATGCAGCTAAATGCAAATAAAACGGATGTGACATGTTTTCCAGATATTGAAATGTTTATCTGGGCTGTGATACTTTTATTCACCAATTGATTGGTTTTTCTGAGTAGTTTTGTTTTTTTTTTTTTTTTTTTTTTTTTTAATGCTACAAGATGTTTTTCAAGGGATTGGGGGTTAGGGGTCAAAGTTAGCACAATGTCTTTTCTTGTTCATCTATTAAGAGAGTGTTATATTGGGTATAATTTTTTTACTTAAAAGTGTGTTTACCATTGGATAAATAAAATTGCTTAAGTGTTTGTTTCATACTTCAGAAGACTTCAGTGGAGGGAATTCCTCTTTCCCTCTGTGGATTGCCTTCCTCGGTGTTCTGGAGCTGCCATTGCCAGATGTGGAATTGCCTGTTTAAAATAACAGTGTTACTGTTAGACACAGGGCTTTGGACTGTTTGTTTCCCCCTTAAAAGCACCATGTGTGGGGGAAGATTACTGGCATTTCAAGGTCAAAATCAAATCTGGGAGTCAGGGCTTACTGTAAATAGAGAAACAGAGAGGAGAAAATGAGAAGAGGTGTATATCTGACTGATTATTCTAAGAAAATAAATATCAAGACTTGTAGACCCTAAATGCAATTGAACACATTTCATTGCATCCATCTCGAGACAATTTAAATACTTCCTAAAAGGTATGCAGCTCTATAATTCAGGTTTTTAAAAAACATGTTGTAGTATAAAAAAAAAAGTGTATTTTGGAAATTAAATTAATCCACTTAAATGCATCCCACAGTCGAAAATGCTTCCTTTTTATTAAAACCAGATGAGATGAAATAAGTCTTTGGGAACTTTACCTCCTTATTGACAGCATGATGATGAATAACATTTAATGTAACATCTGATACTTTGTTTCTCTGACAGAAAAAGTAAAAGGAATTAGAAAGGATGGTTGAGGTTAGTGTTGTACGAAACAGTTTTTAAGAGATTCTGCAGTAATGTTCTGTGTCTAAGGTATGCTTTTCGCCGGAACTGGTTCACTGATGTGCTGGGGTTCACTTCCAGGTCCTTCAGCAGCTTCTGAATCACTGCAGGAGGAACAGGGATAAAGTTCTCCTCTTCTCCTTCTCCACCAAGGTAAGTGTGCGCCGAAGTGGATCCTGGCCTGGCCAGCTCTCCCTTTAGAGGCAGGAAGCGTGCACGCACAGTCGCATTTTCTGTCTTCTCCGCGTGGCAGCGAACAGTAGTGAGGTAAGCAGCTTGCAGTTGTTCAGACAGACACTTAAATCCCCATTGCCGTTAGGGTCGCTAATCAGAGAGCAAACTCAAAGACCGCTTCTGGTTTTCCGTTGATGTTCTTGTTCATCATTAAAGTGTTCTCTACGCCATTTAAGATAGGGGCAGACAGAAATTAGCACACACGATAAAGAATATTTACATAAATGATTTCACTGATAATTTCTTTTTGTTTGGTTTCTTTTAAAAAGTGAAATCTCAATTTCAAAAGGTGTTTATGGTAGAGGAGTAGGGAGAGAGAGAGAGAGAGAGAGAGAGAGATCTATTGACTGGTTTAATCCCCAAATGCCTACAATAGCTGGGGCTAGGTCAGGCTAAAACCAGAAGCTGGAAATTAAAATAGGTCTCTCACATGGGTGGCAAAGACCCAACTGCTTGTGTTGCTGTCACAACAGCTAGGTTGTGCCAGGCTGAAGCCAGGAGCCAGAAGCTTCTTCTGGGTCTCCCACATGGGTTTAGGAGCCCAACTACCTGAGCCATCTTCCACTGCTTTCCTAGGCACATTAGCAGGGAGCTGGATTAGAAGAGGAGCAGCCGGGACTAGAACCGGCGCCCATATGGGATGTCGGCGTTGCAGGCAGCAGCTTAACCTGTTATGCCACAGGCCAGCCCCTCACCCTGGAGTTTTAAAAGCAAATTGCTGCCGGCGCCGCGGCTCACTAGGCTAATCCTCCGCCTAGCGGCGCCGGCACACCGGGTTCTAGTCCCGGTCGGGGCGCCGGATTCTGTCCCGGTTGCCCCTCTTCCAGGCCAGCCCTCTGCTGTGGCCAGGGAGTGCAGTGGAGGATGGCCCAGGTGCTTGGGCCCTGCACCCCATGGGAGACCAGGAGAAGCACCTGGCTCCTGGCTCCTGCCATCGGATCAGCGCGGTGCGCCGGCCGCAGCGCGCCAGCCGCGGCGGCCATTGGAGGGTGAACCAACGGCAAAGGAAGACCTTTCTCTCTGTCTCTCTCTCACTGTCCACTCTGCCTGTCAAAAATAAAAAATAAAAAATAAAAAATAAAAAAAGCAAATTGCTGAATAAGAAAGCCAGCTTCAGTACAATAGAAAGAAATATATGGATCAGACATGAGAAAAATATTTATTTCTCTTGGAATTACAAGAAAGCAATTGTGAGCAACAATAATGACTGTTTTATAAATCTAACTCTGTAATGGTGTGCAATGTGCAACCGAGACCTCGTGTTTGCCCATCTCCGTGCCTTTGCTCTAGTTGCTGGATGTGCTGCAGCAGTACTGCATGGCGTCTGGCCTTGATTACCGCCGGCTTGATGGAAGTACGAAGTCCGAGGAGAGGCTCAAGATCGTCAAAGAGTTCAACAGCACACAGGACGTTAACATCTGCCTTGTCTCTACAATGTAAGAGAACACAACTGGGCTATCCAGTTGTTTTTAAGATCCAGGATCATGTTTTGAACTATTACTGAGTTAATTTTCAGCGGTTAGACAGACACAAGTATTGCTTTGTTGTATTTGGCTTTAAGGAGAAGCAGCGAAACTGCTGTTCTGACTAAAATAGCAACATCTTGAGTTTTTCACCTAATCTTCTCTCTCATTTCTTTTATCATTGAATTCTCCCTCTAAGTCTGGTTCTATAAAGTAACAATTAAAGAAATGGGTATTTCTGCCTAGGAATTTTCTGTGGTATTTTAAGAATTTTTTATTTTATTAAAATTATCACTTATCAATATTAAATTATTATTATTAAAAATTTTACTATTTTATTTAAAAGGCAGAGTAACTGGGTGGGAGGAGGGGGGGGAGAGAAAGAAAGAAAGAAAGAGGGATCAATCATCTGGTTCACTCCCCAAGTAGCTTCAACAGCCAGATCTGTACCAGGCCAAAGGCAGGAGCCAGGAACCTCATCCAGGTCTCCCACATGGGTGGCAGGGGCCCAATCACTTGGGCCATGTTCTGCTGCTTTGGGGCATTAATAGGGGGAGCTGGATCTAAAGCAGAACAGCCGGGACTCGAACCCTCCACTATGGGATGCTGGTGTCACAAGAGACAGCATAGCCACTTCGCCCTAAGCCAAGCCCTTCCATAGACTTTTGAAGTCCTCTCGTGTTAATCAGACAACTGAATCATCTAGCAGCTTGGGGACCGGTCCCCGAGGGCACACTGGGCCTTGCGTTTCCCCCACAGCCTCTACCTTGTCTCAACTGAAACAGCCCCCAGTTAGAGATTGTATAAAAGGTACATTTATGAATTTACCTTTCTATGAACCTCTAATTAAAACCTTTTAAAGAATATAAACACTTTAGAGGAAGACTTAAATTAGTGTAAACACCTAAAAAAGAGTAATCCCTTTTTGCATAACAAATCCATAACTTTGGACATTTTATGTAATTAAGAATTTTGTGGATTCACTTTCACTTCCTTTCAAAAAGAAACTTAAAAAGCACAAAATTAAAGTTAAATAAGAACAAAAAATAAGTTTAAATGAAGAATAATATATCTTTATAATGAGCGGCCAAAGCTGATTGAATTCAAGAATTTCTCACATAAGTCCTTACATGCAGAGTGGTACATGACTTAAAAGACTGTCTTTAATTCAGTTTTGTAAAATACTCATAGCATTCTTAATTTTAAAATAATATGTTTCAAAGGACTATATGCATTAAACACCAGTTCAGATAGTACAGCACACGCAGACAGCAGTGGTCTCCCTCCTCCTCCGCTCACCTCCAGGCCGGTCGGCTAAGATCAGCTGTAAAGCTCCTGAGTCTCTTTCCATCTGTGTCTTCTAAAAATTGTTGTTTAACCCATTCTTTGATTTTTTAAATTAGTTTATTTATTTGAAAGGCAGAGTGACAGAGAGAGAGAGAGATCTTCCATCTGCTGATTCACTCCCCAAATGGCCTCAACAACCAGGTGCAGGTTAGGCCAAAGCCAGGAGCAGAGAATTCCATCCTGATCTCTCATGTGGGTGGCCGGGACCCTAGTACTTGGGCCATCTGCTGCTTTCCCAGGCACATTAGCAGGAAGCTGGATGGGAAGCAGAGAAACAGGAACTTGAACCAGCACTCTGGTATGGGCTGCTGGCATCTCAAGTGGAAGCTTGACTCTGCGCCACAGCACTGGCCCCATCCTTTGAATTTAATTTTTAAAGACTGTACTTTTTATTTTTAGAAGTCCTGTTTGAATTCTTCAAATCTCCCTGATCACTTTACTAGCTTTTCTTTTATTTCTTTAATTTTTAATCATATTTTAAAGAAGTCTTAATGCATTTTTGCTCTGCAAATGTGAACTCCTGCTACCTGGGCTTGCTAATCCTTATTCTTTATTGTTTCCTCTGATTCTTGTTTGGAACATTTGGGCTCTTCACATGGTTTATAGTGTTTTTATTTGTGCTTTGTCTTCACTGGGGCCTTCCTGCTCTGTGGAAATCCTTTGGAGACCACTTACTAGGAGTTTTCCACTAGTTTAGTTTTGTGTTCCTTTCTCCTAGGCATCTAGACCAAGAATGGGGAAGAAGTTTTGGATTCCTATTTTCCTGTGACTGAATTAAGAGCTTTATAGAATAAGCACATTCTTCTGCTATGTTTTAGAAAAGATACATAATCTCAATGGTTTTTTTTTTTTTTTGCCTTGCTCATTTTACATTGTTTATGTATAATTTCTGTTGTTACAGAATTATTTTCACACTGGCTACACCATTACTTTGCCAGAATACTGAATCTTCACGATCTTTTCATTCGTTAACATTATACAGCTGGAATCTCCGTTAACAAAGAGGAAGAGTTTCACGACTCTCTACCCTCTTCCTCACGCATTCACTACTTTTGTCTACAAGCTACTTTTCAGACTTTGAATCAGTGTTCTTCACTGCGTCCAGCTTTCCTGGACTCCTGCCATCTGCATTCTCGGTTGCCCCCATTTCACTGGAAACCATTGAATTTGTAACGTTTGGTGCATCAACTTCCCATTTATCTTCTAAGTCCTTTGTGATGTGCGATGTTGGATCCACCCTTTCTTCTGCATTTTTCTACTTCTGTCCTACAGTAGTGCTAAGGTGACTTCTCTGAACATTCATGACCTTTTGACCACGTCCAGTTTTAACATCAGCCTCAAATGAGTTCTCTTTTCCAGCAATTCACCCACTGTTTACGTTTGCACAGTTGAGTTCATTTCCATGATTTGGTCATGACTTTCTTACTTGATTTTTTGGCTTCATAATAATCAATTCTGCCCCTTATAAGATAATCCTTGATATATTATGAATTCTCTTTGCCATCTTCTCTTCCCCTAAGTCCTCTGTACCCTGCAGCCATTCCTTCTGAAACCTTTTATCTTCTGGACTGGTTATCTTCAGGCCTGATGAAAAACTATCATACTGAGGCTTTCTTTCACTGTGTTTCTACACGGGTCCTTTCGCTGAATTCCATGCCGTCTTCAGTCTCGGCTTGCTTCCTTGTTTTCCTGAAAAATATCCTCTAGTAACTTTGTAAGCCAAGGTGTCTTGTGAGTACACCTTCTGGAACCTTGAATAAAGTAAATAACTTTTATGGCTCTCATAATGAAGTGATACTTTGGCAAATCATAGAAGTCTAGATTGAAAATCATTTGCTCTCAGATCTTTGAAGGCAATATAGTGTTTAGTTTTGCTAAGTACTTGTCAAATGTCTGTTGGGAATTGGTAAGTTTTTCTTCACCTGTGGTATTCTGAAGTTTCACGGTGATGCTTGTGTCTTAATGTAGGTCTTTGTTCATTTATTGTGCTGGGCACAATCTTGAAGGTTTGTGTTCTTTTTCAACTCTGGGAGATTCTCTTTTATTATGTCACTAATAAGAGCTTTCTTTTCTTCCATTTCCTCTGGTCTTCTGTCTTGCACGTTGTCAGATTTTTAGAACTCTTATCTTGGTTCTTTAAATCTTTGAACTTTTCTCTCATATTTTAGATTTTGTCTTTTTGTTCTATGCTCTGATAAATGTTATTTCCCAATTTTATTGATTATTTTATTTGAAATAATCACATTTTTCATCTAAAATTTTTCTAGCTTTCTGAGCTTTTTTTGTTTTCTTTCTTTTTTTTTTTTTTTTTATTTGATAGAGGAGAGAGAGTTCTACTCCACTGGGATGAGAGTTCCCCTAATGCCCACAACAGCTAGCGCTGGGCCTGGGGCTCAACCTGGGAGACAGGAACACCTTCCAGCTCTGCCACATGGGTTGCAGGAACCCGATGACTTGAATCACTGCTGCTGCCTCCTAGGATGTGCACTGGTAGGAAGCTGAAGTCAAGAGCAGAGCCAGGAATTGAACCCAGGCACCCCAGTACACGGGCTTCTCCACCAGTCTTACCTGCCACGCTAAACAAATTCCTGCTTCTCTTTTGTTTTCTAAATTACCTTTATTGTGAAACATCAACATCTTAAAGCTTAGTTCTCTGTAATCATTTCATTTGATTTATTTGACAAAAGGTCATCTGACGCTTTTCCTAGAGTTGAAACTTTTTCTTGACATCACTGAATTTCTGAGTGCCTCTGAGGAGAATTGGTATTTTGGTGATATTAGGACTTTTATCCATGCACATGGTATCTCTTTACATTATTTTGGCTTTCTCAGAAAAATTGTCTAAAGTGTGCTTCATTTGACTCCCTGTGATACTTTGTACATAACAATAAAACTTAATTGATTAAAGACGTTTTTGTGGAACATTAAGATATAGTTAAAGTATACTTTTTTTTTTTTTTAAGATTTATTTATTTATTTGAAAGGCAGAGTTACACAGAGAGAGGTGAGGCAGAGAGAGAGAGGTTTTCCATCCAGTTGTTCACCCTCCAGATGGCTGCAACAGCCGGAGCTGTGCCAATCCAAAGCCAGGAGCCAGGAGCCTCTTCCTGGTCTCCCCCGTGGGTGCAGGTGCAGGTGCAGGGGCCCAAGGACTTGGGCCATCTTCTACTGCTTTCCCGGGCCCAGGCCATAGCAGAGAGCTGGACAGGAAGTGGAGCAGCCAGGTCTCGAACCAGCACCCATATGGGATGCCGGCACTTCAGGCCAGGGCTTTAACCCACTGTGCCACAGCACCGGCCCCTAAAGTATACTTTTTGTTATACTTAGAGCTATGCATTGCTTAGTGATGGGGATACATTCTGAGAAATGTGTCATTAGACAATTTTGTCATTAGTTGTACATCATAGTTACACAGCTCTAGGTGGTATAGGTCCATCATCCAACGTGGCCTCTTGGTGCAAACAGGAGGCGCAGCAAACACAAGCTGTGTGTGGCTGCTCCCTACATACGTGAGGTGCAGTTTTCAGGAAACTTCTTTTTTCAATAAATAGAAAGGATGTACTGTAAAATAACAATAATAATGTCATAAACACAGAAACCAGTAACATGGTTGTTTGTTGCCATTATCGAGTATCACATAGTGTATAAATTGAAAGTGGTGTACTCTACACTGGTGGCTGGGCAGTGAGTTTCCTTACACCAGCTTTACCACAACCATGTGAGTAATGCATTGCACCACAGTGTTAGAAAGAACTGCATTCCAAAAGAAATGAGTCGCATTCTGATACGGTTTGGCTGCTAGGTAAGTTAACAAATCAATAAATAATTTCATATTAATAAAAACAGTCAAAATATGTTGTTAGTGGTTTCTGTTCACTGTATACCTTACCCACAGGTCAAATTAAATGAAGACAGAACTTTTGGTTTCCATATAAGTGGCAAAAAGCCTAGGCATAGCATGAGTACTGGGCACAACCTCATTCTTCATTCTGACTTGTAGAATTGAACACGAGGAAGCTAGAAACCACTTTCTAGGCAAACTGTGTAACCTGAATCATAACACTTTCCTAATTACTCACTTTTAAGGGTTGTGGATTTGGAGTATTGTACGTCAGAAGTAAAAGTTTCCAGGTGATGTGGGTACCTCTCAGTAGCTCAACACCATGAATCATAGACTTTGACGGGCTCTGGAGAGAAGCTATTTCCTTTTTCTCTTAACTTTATTAAAAAAAAAATATGTGCTACCTTCCCCCAGAAAGATGAGGACACTCTCATGTTAGACACCCCAAGTGAGCCACGGCGCCAACCTCCCCCCCTCCCCGCAACCAAGCAGTTTTAAGTAAAGGGCATTTTGGACAAAACAGCATAGCTACAAAAATGACGGGAGAACCTAGGTACCCGGGGTTTAGGATACTGGAAGGAAGAGTTGTGTACACAACCAATTAGAGGGACTCATGAGTTAATGTAATGAAGCACAGGCTAATAAAGAGATAGAAAATGCTCGATATGTGACAGGTTTTGGAAAAGGAAATATTTTAAAGAGTCAGCGCTAGCTCTTTTAAAATGTACAACTCAGTCTTGGGGCTGAAGGAAGAGCTGTTCAGAAATCTGTAAGTGGAAAGGTTTAGGACAGTGTCGTACATGCAGCGTAGAAAAAGGACAGAGGGTAAATATCTAATTCAGGTTTCAGTAGTGTGCTTGAAGGGCAGACAGAAGTCAGCCCAGCCAGGCGAAAAGGAAAGCAAAGAAACTTGAATGAATTAGTTCTTGGGGTACAGTGAAAGAATGTCTGGTGCGATTCTAGCCGCCAGGGGAGATGGCCTGGTCGTAGAGGTCATGAGTCGGTCTGTGATGCTCAGAAGTTTCAGAGAAGTAGCACTCTGAATTTTTATATTCTGTGCCCAAAATAACTGTTTCGTAGTGTGTGAATGGACTGAGATTGAAGTATAAGGAGAGTTAGGAGGCCGATGAAGTAATACCACAGGAGTACGTAAAAGAGTTCATGAAAAAACATTAAAAAAGTTTGCGTGAAAAATGGAATTAAAAGATAAGTGTATTTTGGTGTAAAAAATGAAATCTATGCATAGTTTCTTCATAACATGCATCTTCCATAAGTTTTTGAAGATCTCTTGCATGAGTACAATATATGGTAATAGTGGATTTAGAAAGGGCAGTGGGAATAGGAATGGAGAAGGGACTCAGAAGAAAATCATTTTTCAGATACATTTGACAAGACTTCATATTGATTAACTTTTAGGGGGAAAGGAAATAGTGACAGGAGAAGATGACGTCCGTAGCGATGCCTAGGCCGGCATTTTGCCTTTTTTTTTTTTTTTTTTTTTTTGGACAGGCAGAGTGGACAGTGAGAGAGAGACAGAGAGAAAGGTCTTCCTTTTCCATTGGTTCACCCCCCAACGGCCACTGCAGCTGGCACGCTGCACCTATCCGAAGCCAGGAGCCAGGTGCTTCCTCCTGGTCTCCCATGCGGGTGCAGGGCCCAAGCACTTGGGCCATCCTCCACTGCCTTCCCGGACCACAGCAGAGAGCTGGACTGGAAGAGGAGCAACCGGGACAGAATCTGGCACCCCGACCAGGACTAGAACCCGGGGTCCCGGCACCGCAGGCGGAGGATTAGCCTAGTGAGCCATGGCGCCAGGCATTTTGCTTTTGATGAGAGTGCAGGTATGGGTGTTTTAGCCAAAAAAGAAATACGTGGAGGAGAGAACTGCTGGTCCAGGAAGATGTCACTCATTGCAAAGTAAGCCCTGGTGTCACTTGCTCTTGCCGTCTCCTTCATGGAAATGGAGTGTGTGGCACTGTTCTGCTGTGTAACTCCTCCTCTCTGTACTCTGTTACAAGCTGAAGTGTACGTGTAGAGTCCTGTGACTTTGGAAATAATTCTTACTACCAAAAGGAGAAGTGGGATCTGTTATTTCTATGTGAATTATTATTAGCCATATTTTTAATTAAACTTTTTGTTTCGAGATATTTGTAAATTCCCAAATAGTTTTTAAAATCACACAGAAGGGTATCACTTACCCGGTTTTCCCCAGTGTAACTGCTTGTCAAACTGCAGTATAAGGTTGCAGTCAGGATACCAACATGGATAGTCTAGTCAGAGCATTTCTGTCACTTCAAACATGCCCCGTGTTGCCCTCTTAGGACCACAGCTTCTTTCCTCTCTCCCCATTGTTTTGGGCCCCTGGAAGCCACCTATGTGTTCTCCATTTCCACAGATTTTGTCATTTGAGGAATGTTATATAGCTGACCTGTTGGGGTTGGCTTTTTTCACTCAACACAATTGCCTGGAAATTCATCCAAGTTGTTGCATGGATCAATAGTTCCTTCCTCCTGGTTGCTGAGTAGTGTTCCATGACAGGGATGTACCACAGTTTGTGTAAACATTAACCTCGGCTTGTTTACAGTTTTCAGCTGTCCTAAATGATGCTGATACGAACATTTGTGTTCAGCGTTTTGTTCGAACTTAGTTTTCATTTTTCTGGGATAAGTGCTAAATAATGAAATTGCTGGATCATATAATTACATGTTTCCTTTTATAAGGAACTGTTAAACTATTTTCCAAAGTGACCACATCATTTTACAGTCCCAGCAGCAATGTGTGAGTGATCAAGTCACTCCATATGCTACCAATGCTGGCTTGGCTATTGTCTCTATTTCTTATTTTAGCCATTCTAATGCACATGTAGACATACCTTATTATAGTTTAAATTTGCATTTGTCATGTGACTAATGATATTGAACATCTCTTCATGTGCTTATTTGGAATCTGTATATATCTTTGGTTAAAAATTTCTTTTGTGAGTTTTGCCTTTGTTGCCTATTGAGTTTTGAAAGTTCTTACACATTCTAAGTACTAGTCATTGATGGGTGTATGGTTTTCAGATTTTTCCTTTTAGTCCACGGCTTATGTTTTCATATATTTGGCAGGATCTTTTATATGGTACAAGTTTTTAATTCTTATGAGGTCCAATTTATAAATAGTTCTCTTTATGATTTGAGGAGGTCCAATTTATAGTATTTATTTTCAGGATCACATTTTCAGCATCAAATCTAAGAACTCTTTGACTTGCCATAGATCTTTAGGATTTTCTCCTGTCGTTTTCCTAAAAGTGTCATAGTTTCACACTTTATATTTAAGTCAGTGATCTGTTTTGAGTTAATTTTCATATGAAGTGTGAGATTGGTGCTGAGATTCAGTTTTCTTGTATACAGATGTTCAATTCCTCCAATAGTATTTGATAAAAAGTCTGTCTTTCTTGACTTCTGTAACTGTCAAAATCAGCTGGGCATATTTGTGTAGGGCTATTTCTTCAGTCTCTTTTTTTTTAAGATTTATTTATTTATTTATTTATTTATCTAAAAGAGTGGCAGAGAGAAAGGAGAGAATATATATATATTTTCTCGCGTATGGCAGTGATTAGAATTTCCAGTACTATGTTGAGAAGAGCTGAGAAGGGGCCATTATCTTTTTCATGGTGTTAGAGGGAAAGCATTCAGCATCCACGTTTAAGTGTGATGTTTGCTGTAGCTTCCTTATAGCAGCTCTTTATCAAATGGAGGAATTGCTTCTTGATTCCTAATTTCTTAAGAGTTATTATGAATAGGTGTTGGACTTCATCAATACTTTTCCACATCAATTGATATAATCATGTGATTTTCTTCTTTCTTAACCTGTTCATATAATAGCTTGTTTTGCTGACTTCAAATATTGAATCTGCTTTTTTTTTTCTTTTCTTTTCTTTTTTTGATAGGCAGAGTGGACAGTGAGAGAGAGAGACAGAGAGAAAGGTCTTCCTTTGCCGTTGGTTCACCCTCCAATGGCTGCCGCGGCCGGCACACTGCGGCCGGCACACCGCGCTGATCCGAAGCCAGGAGCCAGGTGTTTCTCCTGGTCTCCCATGGGGTGCAGGGTCCAAGCACTTGGGCCATCCTCCACTGCACTCCCGGGCCACAGCAGAGGGCTGGCCTGGAAGAGGGGCAACCGGGACAGAATCCGGAGCCCCGACTGGGACTAGAACCTGGGGTGCCGGCGCCGCAGGCGGAGGATTAGCCTAGTGAGCCTCGGCGCCGACCAGACTCTGCTTTGTATTATAGGAATAAATCCCAACTGATAGTGGTATATAATTATGTTCATACATTGCTGGTTTTGATTTACCAACATTTTGTTGGAGTTTTTAGTATCTATGATTGTAACAGATACTGATGTGTTATAGTCTTTTTCCTCACTGTCATTTGTTACCAAAACTCATTGTGTGCAATGACTTGGGTGGTGTTCCTGTCTCCACTACTTTCTTGAATTGGTATTCTAGAAAATGGGTGTTAATCTTAGCAAATGATAAAATTCTACAAAGGAATCTTCTGGGCCTGAAGATTTTCTTTTCCTAAGAACTTTTTAAATACATATTTAATTTACTTCATAAATTAAATGCATATTTAAATACATATTTTAGGGGCCGGCGCTGTGGCTCACTTGGTTAATCCTCTGCCTGTGGCACCAGAATCTCATATGGGCACGGGTTCTAGTCTCAGTTGCTCCTCTTCTAGTCCAGCTCTCTGCTGTGGCCTGGGAGTGCAGTGGAGGATGGCCCAAGTGCTTGGGCCCTGCACCTGCATGGGAGACTAGAAAGAAGCACCTGGCTCCTGGCTTTGGATCAGTGCAGCACCAGCCTTAGTGGCCATTTGGGGAGTGAACCATTGGAAGGAAGAACTTTCTCTTTGTCTCTCTCTCTCACTGTCTATAACTCTACTGTCAAATAAAAAAAAAAAAAAGAATAAGGACATGCTTTCATATAACCAAAATTTTAAAAATAAAAATAAATAATAATAAATACATATTTTAAATTCATATTTAATTTATTTATTATTTATTTAATAGCTTAAGGCTGATCAAATTGTTTCTTTCATTTAATTGAGTTCAGTGATTTGCCATTTTTCAAAAATTCACCCATTTCTAGAATTTATGAGCATGAAGTTACCTATGATACTCACCTATCCCATGGTATTCACTGGAACTGTAGTAATATCTCCTGCTTTATTCCTTTTTCTGATAATCTGTGTGTTTTCTCTTTATCTGTGTCATTCTCACTAGAAGTTTAGCAAGGAGCCAGCTTTTTGTTTCTTGACTTCTCTGTTTTTTCATATGTACAGTTGTATTCACTTCTGTCCTTCGACCTACTATTTCCTTCCTTCTTCATACCTTGAGTTTTTATCTTCTTTTGTTTCTTGGCAGTTACACTTTAGATTATTGCTTTGATTTACTCTTTTCAAATGTAACTATTGATTGGTATAAATTTTCTTCTAAGCACTATTTTTGCTGCATCCCACATATGTTGTATTTTCAATTTCATTACATTATTATTATGTTTTGTACTTTAAAGTTTCTTCTCAGATTTCCTCTTTGTTCTATTGGCTATTCAGCTGTATATTGTCCAGTTTCCAATTTTCTATATCTTTTTAAAAAAGATTTATTTATTTATTTATTTGAAAGGCAGATTTACAGAGAGGCAGAGAGAGAGAGAGAGATCTTCGATCCACTAGTTCACTCCCCAAATGGCCGCAATGGCCGGAGCTGGGCTGATCTGAAGCTAGGGGGCACGAACTTCTTCCAGGTCCCCCCCGTGGGTGCAGAGGCCCAAGGACTTGGCCCATCTTCCACTGCTTTCCCAAGCCACAGCAGAGAGCTGGATTGGAAGTGGAGCAGCTGGGACTTGAACCGGCATCCATTTAGGATGCCAGCACTTATGGTGGCATCTTTACTCGCTATGCCACAGCACCAGCCTCTCAGTTTCCATTTTTCAAGTCTCCTCCTATTACACATTTCCAATTTGATTCCACTATGGTCAGAGAATATACTCAGTACGACTTCAGTTTTCAAAAATTTTTGAAGTTGCTTTTATAGCACATGATACGGTCTATCTTGTGAATGGTCCATGAGCACTAGAAAAAAAAAATGTATGTTTTCTACTGTTCTTAGGTGGAATGCCCTATCTAGGCCAGTTAGGATCTTTTTTTTTTTTTTTTTTTTTTTTTTATCTCAGAACTGATTCTCTCTTTAGTAGCAGTTGTATCATTTACTGAATGTAGAGTGTTGAAATCTTCAACTGTGGTTGCATATTTGTCTATATCCCCTTTCAGTTTGATTAGTTTATATATTTCAGCTCTGTGGTTTTGGTGTATTCTCCTGGTAGATGGGTATTTTTTAACAACAATATTTTCTGTCTTTTCTGTAGTAATTTTCTTGTTGAAAAATATTTATTTGAGAGGCAGAGAGATAAAGAAGGAGAGAGAGAGATAGAGAGAGAGCCCGTTCACTGGTTCAGTTGCCTGCCATTTGGCTCAGTGCTGAGCTGAGCCAAAAGCCCGGAGATGGGAGCTCAGCTCAGGTCACCCCGTGGGTTGGGGGAACTCAGTCACTTGAGCCATCACTGCTGCCTCCTAATGTGTGCATTAGCAGGAAGCTGGAGTCAGGAACCAGAGGCAGACAGCAAACCCGGCACTCGGACGGGAGATGCAGGGACAGCTACTTGGTCAAATGTCTGCCCCTACTTTGAAAGCTACTTTATCAGATGTAGAGCCACTCCTTAATGTTTACAGGGTATATCTTTTACCATCCTTTCATTTTCAATCTAGCTATGTTATTTAAAATGTGATTTTAGTACATAGCATATTATTGGATGATTTTTTTAAAAATCCATTCCACCATCTCTGATTTTTAAATGGTATATTTAGACCATTACCTTTAAAGTGATTATTGATTCATTTTATTTACCTTCTTTCTGTATATTTCCCATTTCTGTTCCCACTGTTTCTTTTATTTAAACATTTTTAAGGATTCTGTATTTATATGTGATTTTTTTTGTTTATTTCTGAATAGCTCTCATAGTAGTTGCTTTAGAAACTTCAGTATATGTAGTAACTTGTCATAGTCTGCTGGTATGCAGTTTTACCAATTTGATTGAAGTGTAGAAACTTTACTTAACCTTTAAGTTTTCAGCCGTATTTCTTTGTGTGGTTTTTCAATCTTTCTCTCTCTTTTCTTTCTGATATTCCAATAAAATGAGTGCTAACTCTTTTGTTATTGTCTCTCCAGCCTCTCAGATTCTGTTCATCTCCTTCCATCTGTTTCTCTCTGTCCTTTGTCATCTCTACTGTGTTTTTAAGTGCGTGTATATGCATTTATTTAGCTGGAATATAAAAATTATCTCGATAAAATCTTCCAGAATTAATAGTTTGAATAGCCAAAAAACAAAAAAGTAAAAAAGCTAGCACAACCTATTCATATGGGCTCTGATGGCCTCTACAGCGGGGAGGGAGAGAGAGGTTGGTGATTTCCAGAATGGTAGAACAAGAATATGCCGTGAATATTTCATTTGTGGTATATTTGTGTTTTAGTGAAACAGTTTTATGATGTTAATAGTGGAATATTGTTATATTCTTTTGACTGTAGAAATCTGGCGCAATTATCAGAATAGCAACCAGTTGTTGCCCTTTTAATGTACTGTTTTTTGTTTCTTCCAGGGCTGGTGGACTAGGCCTTAATTTTGTTGGTGCCAATGTTGTCATATTATTTGATCCTACTTGGAATCCAGCCAATGATCTCCAAGCTATTGACAGGTAGAACACCATCAAATCTTAAAGTGACCTGCAAGTACTTTAAGTCTAACAATGCTCCTGAACTTTTTGGGTTGCCTCTGATATGACTGAGGGAAACCTTGTGAAAGCTTCTCTTCACTATCACCTCCTACTTCTGAATCCACACAGTCATTCACTTTCCATCCATCTTCAAATCCCATTAACATGACAGAAGTTACTTGGAAAGAGCAAGGCCATAATACTGCAGAAACATGGGAAAGTTTGCTGCTGGTAAATCAGAACTTTTGAGAAGCTCCTGGACATCAGAATGCAGAGATCTGTGTGATCAACCAGTCAGCAGAGGAAAACCACAATCGAAGTCCACACGAAAGAAGAGAGCAAGCTCAAGCCTGGGCTTAGCAACTGCAAAATGTGGCACTTACCAGAGAGCATCCTCCTGGGAAGCTAATCAGTGCATCAGTTCTAAAACAAAGTCCTCTCCCACGCCCTGTGTTTATAGAGGGGTTAGCCATGACACGTGTTTCTTGATTGAAGCTGAAAGAATAATTTTGCAGTTTTATTCAAAAGTGGGAATCTGTAAGAACGTTCCTAGAAGGGGTGTTGGGATTAGCAGAGCAATCCCTAAGTCAAGCTCCACATGATGCAAAAGTGAGAAGGATTAAATAGACATTGTGTTACCCACATGGAAGCCCAGGCCACCTGCTTTGTTGTCATTGTGAATGGGCAGTTAGTACTTAGAGGCATTTTAATAAAGTACTAGCATGAAGAAAAAGGGCCAAGGCAAAAAACAGACATTGAAGGAAATCAAATAATGGGATACTGGGGGGGAAAAGTATATCTAAACAAAAGCAATTCTTAGACTTTTTTTTTTTTTAAAGATTTATTTGTTTGAGAGAGCCACAGAGAGAGGGAGCGAAAGAGAGAGATCTTCCATCTGCTAGTTCACTCCCCTAAATGGCTATGACAGCCAGCACTAGGCCAGGCTGAAGCCAGGAGCCAAGACCTTCTTCCAGATCTCCCATGTCGGGTACCAGGGCCCAGGCACCTGGGCCATCTTCCACTGCTTCCCCAGGAACATTAGCAGGGAACTGGATTGAAAGTGGAGCAGCTGAGGCTCGAACCTCATATGCCCATATGTGATGCTGGCCCTGTAGGGGCTTAATCTAGCATCATAGTTGGTGGCTCTACCCGCTACTCCACAGTGCTGTCCGCCAGCCTGCATTCTTTTTATTTTTAATATTTTTTGAAAGATTTGTTTATTTATTTATTTATTTAAAAGGCAGATTTATAGACAGATAAGGGAAGAGACAGAGAGGTATTCCATCTGCTGGTTCACTTCCCAAATGGCTTCAACTGCCAGAGCTGGGCCAATCCAAAGCCAGGAACTAGGCACTTAGTCTGAGTCTCCCTTGTGGGTACAGGGGTCCAAGCACTTGTTCCATCCCCCTACTGCCTTCCCAGGCCACTAGCAGAGAGCTGGATCAGAAGTGGAGCAGCCAGGACTCAAACCTACATCCATATGGGATGCTGGCACTGCAGATGGAGGCTTAACCTACTATGCCACAGCACCGGCCCCCCCAGTCTACATTTTTAAAAGGTCCCCAATTGTGCATCAAAGGAGACTTACCAACCCACAGTATGGGAGAAAATATTTTCAGTCACATATATGACTAAACATTAATATCTGTAAAATAAAAATAATGCCTAAAACTCAACAAAAGAACGTTATAATTCAAAAAATGAGCAAAGAACTTGGATATTTTCCCAAAAAAGATCTATGAGATATACAAATGGCCAATAAATATGTCATAAATAATTAGGGAAATACAAGTCAAATTACGATGAAACACTATTTCACATACATTACAGTGACTATGATAAGTAAAAATGGCAACAAAATAAGTGTTGGTGAAGATGTGGAGAAATTGGAACATGTGTGCATTGCTAGTAGAAGTGTAAGATGATGCTGCCACTGTGGAAAATATGGTGATTCCTCACAAAATTAAACATAGAAAACAAAACCGAGAGTCTATTCTTTGCAAAGATTAAGAAAATTGACAAATCTTGAGCTGGATTGACTAGGAGAAAAGAGAAAAGACTTTAGTAACTTAAGTCAGAAATGAAAGACAGGACATTACCAATTTTCCAGAAACAAAAAGGAAAGTACTATGAATAATTACATACCAATAAATTGCATAGCCTGGATGAAATGGACAAATTCCTAGAAATATACAGTCTACGGAGACTGAAACATAAAGAAATGAAAACCTAAACAGGCCTAACACTGCTGGTTGATTGAATCAGTACTTAAAAACCCCCCAACAAAGAAAGGCCCAGGGCCACAAGACTTCACTGGTGAATCCTACCAAACATCTCAAGAACACCAATCCTCCTCAAACTCTTTCAAATAATTGAGGCGGAAAGAACACTTCCTAATTCATTCAGTGATTCCAGCATTACCCCACTACCCCATTACCAAAGTCAAAGACGCTACAAGAAAAGAAAACTACAGTCTAGTATTCTTTATAAATATTAATGCAAAAATAATAAAATTCCCAGAAACTAAATGTAGCTGCATATTGAAAGTATAATAAACCATGATATCCCAAGTAGGATTTATTCCTGGAATGCAAGCATAGTTCAACACCCTACATGTCATCTGCAAATATGGATATTTTCACTTCCTCCTTTCCAGTTTTGTGTCCTTTATTTCATTTTCCTTCCTAATTGCTCTTGCTAATACTGTCAACACTGTATTGAATAAGCGTGGTGAAAGTGGACTTCCTTGTCTTGTTCCAGGTCTGAGATGGTTTCAGCTTTTCCCCATTCAGTATGATATTGGCTGTTGGTTTTTCATAGCTTTATAAATTTGAGGTATGTTCCTTCTCCACCTAATTTGTGGAGGGTTTTTAATCATAAAGCGATGCTGAATTTTATCAAATGCTTTCTCCACATCTATTGAGATGACCATATGGTTTTTATCCTTCATTCTGTTGATGCGATTTATGACATTTATTGATTTGTGAATGTTGAATTACCCTTCCATCTCTGAGATGAATCCCAGTTAGTAGTGATGTATGATTTTTTGATGTGGTTTTGGATTCAATTTTCTAGTACTTTGTTGAGAATTTTTGCATCTATGTTCATCATGGATATAGTTCTGTAATTTTCCTGTTGAGTCTTTGTTCAGTTTTGGTACCAAAGTGATGCTGGCCTTGTAAAAAGAATTTGGCAGAGTTCCATCCTGTTCAGTATTTTCGAATAGTTTGAAGTCTTGGAGTTAGTTCCCTTTAAATGTTTTTGAAGATTTCAGTAGTAAAGTCATCAGGGTCTGGACTTTTCCTTGATGGGATACTTTTAATTACTGCTGTAATCTTGTTGCTTGTCACAGATCTGTTCAGATTTTCTGAATCTTCTTGATTTAATCTTTGCATATAGCTTTTAGTAGTTTCTTACAAAAGTGTGATCATCTCAATTGATGCAGAAAAATATTTGACAAAATCTAAGACTCATTTCTGATAAGAAAATGAACAAAGTAAAAATAGAAACTACCACGCCGGCGCCGTGGCTCAATAGGCTAATCCTCCACCTTGCGGCGCCGGCACACGGGGTTCTAGTCCCGGTCGGGGCACCGGATTCTGTCCCGGTTGCCCCTCTTCCAGGCCAGCTCTCTGCTATGGCCAGGGAGTGCAGTGGAGGATGGCCCAGGTGCTTGGGCCCTGCACCCCATGGGAGACCAGGAAAAAGCACCTGGATCCTGGCTCCTGCCATCGGATCAGCGCGGTGCGCCGGCTGCAGCGGCGGCCATTGGAGGGTGAACCAACGGCAAAAGGAAGACCTTTCTCTCTCTGTCTCTCTCTCACTGTCCACTCTGCCTGTCAAAACATAAAAAAAAAAAAAAAAAAAGAAACTACCTCAACATTAAGATTACTTCTTTTAAATGATTTATTTATTTATTTGAAAGGCAGAGTTATAGAGAAACAGAGATCTTCCATCCACTGGCTCATTCCCAAAATGGCACAACAACCGATATGAAGCCAGGAGCCAGGAGCTTCTTCCAGGTCTCCCATAGGGTGCATCTTCCCATGCTTTCTCAGGCTGTTGGCAAGAAGCTGGATTGGAAGTAAAGCAGTCAGGATTTGAACTTGCACCCATGTGGGATGTTGGCACCTGCTCTGCCACAGTGCCGGCCCCTGTAAAGACTTTATGGAAAACACAGCTAATCTCATACTCAGTGGTGAAAAGACTGAATTTTTCCTCTATTACCAGCAACAAGGAATGGATGTCTGGTTTTTGCCAGAAAAAGATAAATGCTGTGTGATTTCTCTAATACCTGCTCCTAGAGTCATCAGATTCATAGAGACAGAAGGTAGAGTGATTGTTGTCATTGGCTGGGAGAGTGAGGAATGCAGAGTTTGATTTAATGGGTACAGAGAAGATGAACAAGTTCTGTTTGTAGTGATGGGAGTTGAACAGAATCGTGAGTGTGCTCACAATATCCCTAAGTGGCAGGCGCTCTTGTCATCCTCGCTTTACACGTGAGAAGGCTGAGGCACAGTGAACCTCAGTTACTTGCTCAAGTTTGCAGCCCGTGAATGGCAGGGTCGGCATCTGAATCCACTCTTTGAACCAGCCTTGCTCCACTGACAGCTGTCATTTTGTTTTCATTCATCATGACAAGCTGCCAAGGAAAGTAGTCCAATGAAAATCCCAGGAAAAATCTCAATCTTTATTTGCTGTAATGTACTTTCTCATCTAGGTCATCAGGACCTATTATCTGATTTGTCCCAATATTCCCCGGAGCACAGCACACTGTGCTTCAGTACTCAGTAAAAGTTAATTGACAATAAAACTAAATGAATAGCATTCCTCCTCCCCTTCCTCTCCCTCCACCAGCTCTCTGGCAGGAGGAGCCGAGAAAGGGAATAAAGACACTCACCTATGCATTGGGTAACAGTAACAGTTCCTTGGCGCTTGTCTCTGCATGCTGGAAGGCTCATCACTTACAAGCCCCTGTTTTGTGGATCAAGAAATTGATGAAGCTTAGGTGCAAAGTTACACATGCATAAAATTTGTGTCTATAATGATTAAAAGATGTGCATTCTAACGGAAAACGCTTGTGTGCCAAACAGCTGGCTTTGCACTCATCCACAAGACATTTCCTTAGATCCATTTTTTATTTTGTTAGAGCCCAAATGCATGTGGAAGAGAAAGGCTGATGAGAACCGGTCCTCCTCCAGCAGGCCGCACGATGGGAGTGAAGACACAGCAGGTTCTGCCCACCAGTGCTGTGTCGCAGGGGCCTCCCTTCCCTTCTGGCCATGTAACATTTGCAGGACCCAAGATAACCTCTCATAAAAGTCTTCCTCTGTGAGGAGGCAGGGGAGGAGTCAGAAGGAACACCAAACATAACAACATAGGTTCAGAAATACTGTTGTCCCAAAGTGTGACATTTTCAATCAGGTAAGCAGTAGGGCCTTGCCTCTGTTCCCTAAGCAGCTGTAATTTGTACTTGGGAACAGGTGACCTCATTCAGAACATCCAATAAAGCCTGCATAAAGGAGACGCTGCAGGGCACAGACCCAGAGTTAACTGCGGGCGTGAGGCAGGCTGGAGTTGGCGTGAGCACCGTGCTGCCCATCTCAACACCTGGGGCACCAGGCAACTGAGGGAGTCAGTCGGGCCCGCCCACCAAACCTGAATCTCTGGGTGAGGATTGTAAACCTGCACTTCCACAGACTTCCCAGTGGACTGACTACACTCTCCTAAGATTGTTTAAAGCTTTAAACAGCTTTATTATAGTTGGCATACATAAGTTAGATGTATTTAACATGCTTTTAGCAATTGAAAAGTTTTCAGATATGTGTACACCTGCGAATCCATCACCAGAATCAAGATGATGAGTGCATCCATCACCCCGAAAGTTTTCCTGTACCCCCTTGTAACCGGTCCCTCCCGCCCTTCCTCATCCCCCATCTCCTAGCAACCATTGATCTTTTTTCTGTCACTGGATTAGTTTACATTTGGGGGAGTTCTATAGAAATGAAATCATTTGGAAACAATCCATTCATGAGCTTAAGACTGCCATTGAAAGGAAAACTTTAATTTAGGGAAAATTTTTAGACAGTGGGAGGTGATGTTTGTAACAGAATTGAAGTTATTATCTATATTTTTTCTATAATACATTTCTCCTTAATAACTAGTCTTTTAGATGAATTCCTGTTTTTGTATTATTAAATAAAATCATGTATCTAAACATAAAATGTTTCTTTTTGGATTAAATAAAATTTTAATAATGTTCCATTGCTAAGTCCAAAAGCTCCCTTTTGAGCTCAAAGCTATTGTACTTGATTTTTGTTTGTTTCTAATCTTTTGCAGAGCGTATAGAATTGGACAATGCAGAGATGTTAAAGTGCTCAGGCTGATATCCTTGGGGACTGTGGAAGAGATCATGTACTTACGGCAGCTGTACAAGCAGGTACATACATTCCCCTTTTTCTAATTAAGAAGTAAATCTTTATTTTCAAACATTAGGAAGAATTTTGTGTAAAATAAAAATAAAAATAAAAATTACTATATAATAGAAGATTTAATAAGATTATAAAATAGCCTCCTCAATACACTCCTGTGAAACAGATGAATTCTTGAGTTCATGGAATTTTACAACTGGAAGTTTCTTAGAGCAGTAATTTATACACTTGAATATATACACATGAATCATCTAGGGTTCTTGTTAAAATACAGATTCACATTTAATAGGTCCAAGGTTGATCCCAAGATTCTGCATGTTATTTACTCATTCATTTTTTTCATGTATTTATTTATGTGTTTTTCTTACTTAGAGAGAGATGGATGCAGAGGGAGCTGGTTCATTCCCTAGATGCTGCAATGGCCGTGACTGGGCCAGGCTGACACTGGGAGCTAGGAACGGAATCCACATCTGCCAGAAAGCTGGAGTCTGGCCAGAGCTGAGGCTTGAACTCATGCACTGCAGTTTGGAATACAGGCATCTTAGCCAGCATCTTAACTCTCAGACTGAACAATCCTCCAACCCCGTCAAGAGTCTACCTTTTTATCTAGCTCCTGGAGTGTCAATACTATCAGTGTGCAGAACACAACTTGAGTAGTGGGGTCACACCTCCCCACGCTGTATGCCACAAATGGTCCCAGGTGCACTGAAACATTGAACCAGCAGCTCCCAGAGCAGTAGTAGTACTTAAACTTGCATCCAGCCTTGGGTACTGTCCTCTGTTTACTCCAGGTAGATGTTCATAGGTTACTATTTTTCTAGGTGCCGTGACATGAAGAAACTTGGGAGCCCTGACTTAAGAGATACTATACATAACAGAACTGGGACCCAGAATTGCTCCAGTTAAATGAAATTATAGGAATAGAACTAACATACACTAATTGCTATGCTGGGTCTTTCTGTCTTCATCTTAAACTGCCTTAACTCTTTAATGTGCCTAGGATATCAGTTACTGCTCCATTTGTCCTCTGAATAAACAACATTTACTAGTTTATAACTGCTCACTTGAGAAGATCTGGAATGAGGTTCAAGTTTAATTGTAAATGTTAAATTTGAATTGCTCCCTATATATTCAGTTGGCATCTATTTAAGAGCAAACATCTGCCACATGTGGTGGTAGTTAACCTAAGAATGATCCAATCTTAAATTTATGCTGTTTTCTTCATCCTAAAAATAGAATTATACACAGCAGCTTTGGGGTTTTATTTTTAATGGCATTTAGCTCCATAAGAAACCATTCATCTTTTTATTCTTTGGTATAGCACAACTATTTGAAAATTATTTTCTAACCCATTTAAACAATACTGTCTTAGATTTGTCACCACTGACAGTCTCTCCTCAATCATGTAGTCATTTTTCTCAACCCATTACTATATACATTGCCTTTTTACCTATCATCTGACCCATTTAATGAGATAAAATGGCCTGTTATGTATTATATAGTAATATATAATAGAAAGGCTTCAGAAGATAAAGTAATTTAAGTTTTCAGAACTTTTTATGATACAAATAAAAATAAGATGGCAATCATATAAAGAAAATATATTAAATATGGAATTTGAACCAAGGGACATATAGAGCACACGTTCTAGCCCCCAAGTGTTCCTCAGATCTTTTGTGGGGAAAAAAAAAGTCAAAAAATGCTATTTCCTAAACCCTGCACCCTGTGAATGGCAGTTTGTGTGAATAAGTGGTTTCTGCAAATGTAAGGATTTTTAAATGAGAGGGATTAAGAAGCAGAGAAAAATGTGACACAGCCAGGAGAGAGGGCAGTGTAACCATAAGGCAGACACTGGAGTGATGTGGCCACATACTAAGGAATGCTGGCAGCTAGCAGAAGCTAGCAGAGGCCAGGAATGGGTTCTTCCCTGGAGTCTCCAGAGGAGCTTGGCTCTTTCAGTGCCTGGATTTCAAGTCTGTGATACCAGTTTCAAACTGCAGGCATCCAGAACTGTGAAAGAATAAATTTCTGTTACTATAAGTCATCAACTTTATGTAATGTTAATAGGAACCATGGGAAAATTATACAGGCACTCAAAAAATTAATGTCAGAGAAAATGAAATTAATAGAAGAGAATAAAAGAAATTGTTAGAGAAATATAAGGAATATCTTCAAAGGCTGAGACAGGTTTTAGGATTCAAGAAACAGGAATAGACTACTAGGAAAAGAATCCACTAGAGATTCAGAAAGTGAAAATCTTCAGAGATAGTAGCAGAGGAACGCTTCATCTAAAAGAAAAAGCCAAACAGTTCTTCTAGATTCCAGAGCACAGAGAGAAAGGACAAATCACATGTGAGAGAAATTAGGAGAAATGGAGGCTGGATCTGGAAGTTCCAATATCAGTCTTCTGCTAAAGAAGGGAACAAAAGAAAGAGAAACCCTAAGATAAATGACATGTGAAAAATAGAACACATAAGGACCCACCAGGTGCTAAACATAGTTACATCCTGTAAGTCCTGAATCACCCGCGCCACGGTAGTTGTCAGGTGGTGATTTCTGTTTCTTCCTTCTTTTTAGGTACGTGGGCATTCTGCCCTTCCACTCACAGGAGGTTTCCGTTTGTATAATCCAGTCTGTGTTAACTATCAGTACTTACTTTGGTTTCAGATTGTCCAGTTGGCTTGGGGGGGAGCCCCTTCAGCATAGCTTGTGTGTCATTCTGACCTGCCTCCAACATTCTTTTCACACTTCTTTACGGAGGTAGGCTGAGGAATGGTCCCCCAAAAATGTTCACATCCTAGTTTCCTGAACCACCTGGATTACCCCAGTGGGCCAGCGTAATCAGAAGGCGGTGAGACTAGGGTCAGAAAACGCAGACGTGCAGCAGATGCGAAGGCGGAAGCAGAGTGCAGAGAAAGATAGGAAGATGCACATTGTTGGCCTTGAAGATGGTGGAAGAGCCTTGAGCTTCTTGATGTGATGAGCACTCCTCCTTTTCCGTATCTTGTCTATTGTTGTGATGGAATCCAAGTATCTTGTGGCCTTGTGTGGGTTTTTCTTAAGCTAGAAGCTAGGCTACATTTTCTAGTTACTGATTTTTCCCTATTCTCTTGAACTATAACAGGATTTTTTAATAGCCTACAGATGAAAGCACTTGGTTTTCACTTTGAAGCCACCTTGGAAAGATTAGTTTAAGTACAAAATAATATGCTTTCTTTAAATAAACTTCAAAGGAAACTTATAAGAACTCAAATTAAAACTTACAAATTACCTTAGAGATTATAGTTATTCCTACAGTCTGACAATATAGTGTTTAAGGTAGAGGTGGTGGCAAGCATAAAGGTTACTGGGCCGTCATTTGTATCATTTGCTGTTGAGGGTCTGTGTGCCCAGGACCAGAGCCCATCTCTCTGGGAGGTCGATGCGGAACTGATCAGTTTCTCTGTTGATCCCTGACTTCTTCAAACTGAGGTCCCATGTGTGTTGATTTCAGAGGAGCATCCTAGAGGTGAGAAGTTGTTAAGAGTGTAAATTGCGCATTCAGCCAAACCCAGGGACAA